>NC_043957.1:13015067-13315067 GCF_902148855.1 Sphaeramia orbicularis | reverse complement strand
AAAACAGCTTTTTTTCACCTGAAACGCTCAAAAAGGACATTTTTTGCCTCTTCTACTCAGAAAGCATAAAAACACTAAAAACAAGTCAGAAATAAGTGTTTTATGGCTGTTTCTTAAAAGTCTTCTCAAATCATGAAGTTCTGCTTGAAAAACACATCTTTGTCTCAAAGTGACCAAAACTGCTTCTTATCGTCTGAAACGCTCAAAAATGACATTTTTGAATCTTCTACTCAGAAAAGTTTGAAAACACTTAAAATGAGTCAGAAATAAGTGTTTTATGGCTGTTTTTTTTTTTTTTTTTTTTTTTTTTTAGTCTTCTCAAATCATGAAGTTCTGCTTGAAAAAAAAAAAATCTTTGTCTCATAGTGACCAAAACAGCTTCTGATCGTCTGAAACGCTCAAAAATGACATTTTTTTAATCACCTACTAATAAAAGAATAAAAACACTAAAAAGAAGTCAGCCATAAGTGTTTTATGGCTTTTTTTTTTTTTTTTTTTTAAAAAGTCTTCTCAAATCATGAAGTTATTCTTGAAAAACAAATCTTTGTCTCAAAGTGACGAAAACAGCTTCTTATCGTCTGAAAAGCTCAAAAATGACATTTTTAAATCTTCTACTCATAAAAGTATAAAAAAACTAAAAACAAGTCAGAAATGAGTTTTTTATTGCTGTTTTGTCAAAGTCTTCTCAGATCATGAAGTTCTGCTCTAGAAAAAACATCCTTTTCTCAAAGTGACCAAAACAGCTTCTTTTCGTCTGAAACGCTAAAAAATGAAATTTTTGCCTCTTCTCCTCAGAAAAGCATGTAAAACACTAAAAATTAGTCAGAAATAAGAGTTTTAATGCTTTTTTTTTTTTTTTTTTTTTGAAGTTTCATCAAATCATGAAGTCTGCTTTAAAAAAAAAAACATCGTTGTCTCAATGTCACCAAAACAGCTTTTTTTCGTCTGAAACGCTCAAAAAGGACATTTTTTTGCCTCTTGTACTCAGAAAAGCAAAAAAATACTAAAAACAAGTCAGAAATAAGTGTTTTATGGCTTTCTTGTATAAGTATTCTCAAATCATGAAGTTCTGCTTGAAAAAAAACATCCTTTTCTCAAAGTGACCAAAACAGCTTCTTATCGTCTGAAAGGCTCAAAAATGACATTTTTGCCTCTTCTACTATGAATGGCAATGTGATGAGCCTGTAGGCCTTAGCCCAGCACTAGGAGCCCTTTGAGCCTGGAACTTAACACGAGACAGGAGCCCGGAGCCCGGAGCCATGAGCCTTGAGCGGGGGAGCCCGGAGCCTGGAACTGACACTGAGCCAGGCGTTTAACCTGTATCCCAGAGCCTGGAGCCTAGAGCCTGGAGCCGGGAGCCTCGAGCCTGGAGCGTGGTGCTCGGAGCCTTTAGCCTGGAATGCTTGGCAACGAACCTGGACTATGGA
This sequence comes from Sphaeramia orbicularis, assembly GCF_902148855.1. NCBI lineage: Eukaryota > Metazoa > Chordata > Actinopteri > Kurtiformes > Apogonidae > Sphaeramia > Sphaeramia orbicularis. The sequence continues at coordinate 13,313,640 of NC_043957.1, read as the reverse complement.
GCTTGTAGCCTGGAAATGACCTCTAGCCCGAAAAGTGGAGCCTTAAACGTGGAGACCAGATCGTGGAACTGACCCCATGCCACGAGCCTTGAGCCCGGAGTCTAGAACCTTGAGGGGGGAGCACGGAGCCTGGAACTGACCCTTGAGCCAGGTGCCATTTGCTTGGAATGTGCAGTCACAAACTTGGAGCATAGAACCTGTAGCCTGGCACTGCGCCCAAAATATGGAGCCTTAAACCTGGATCCCGGAGCCATGAACATATGGGCTAGGAGTAGGAGTGGATCCCGGAGGAAGCAACACGGAGCCTTGAACCTTGAGCCTGGAGCAAGGAACCTGGAGCACGGAGAAAACAAACTAACCCTTATCCCAGAGCATTGAGCCCAGAGTCTCGAACTTACCCCAGTCCCAGATCCTGGAGCGCGGTGTCTGTACCCTGGAGCCTGGTGCCCGGAACCTGAAGGCAGGAGCCTGGAGCCTGGATCCTTTAGCCTGGAGCCTGAAACTGATTCCGAGCCAGGAGTATGGAACCGGTAGCCTGGAGCACGGAGCCTGCAACTGACCAAGACCCTGGCCCTGGAGCCTGGAACTGACCCCAAGCCTCGAGCTTGGAGTCTTGAGCCCGGTGAAAGGAATTTACCCAGAGCCTGGAGCTTTGAGCTTTGAGCCTTCAGCCTTGAGACTTTTGCCAGGAGCCTAGAGTCTTGAACACGTAGATACGAGGCTGGAAAATTGAGCCATTTGCCTTGAACTGACCCCGAGCACGAAATGTGGAGCCTAAAACCTTGAGACTGGAACATGGAACTGACCCCATGCCCAGAGCCTTGTGCAGGGAGCCTGGAGCCTTGAGCGGGGAGCCCGGAGCCTGGAACGCACACTTAGCCAGGCGTGTTTAGCCTGGAATCTGGAGCCTGGAGCCCTTTACTGACCCCTGTCCCAGAGTATGGAGTATGGAGCCTTAAGCTTTTAGCCTGGAGCCCAAAACCTGGAGTCCAAAGCGATGAACTAAAACTTAGCCTGGAGCCTTGAGCTTGGAGCTTGGAGCTTGGAGCTTGGAGACTGGAGCCTTGAGCCTTGAGCCTGGAGCTTTGGGCCTGGGGCCTGGAGCCTGGAGCCTAGAGCTCAGTACCTGGAAATTACCCTGAGCAAGGAACAAGGAGTCTGGAGCCGGTAGCCTGGAGAACGGAGCCTGCAACTGACCAAGACCCATGAGCATGGCGCCTTGAACCTAAAGCCGTGAGCCTGGAGCCCGCAGCCCGGAGCCTTGAGAGCGAAGCCAAGAGAGCAGAGCCTGAAGCATTTAGCCTGGAACTGACCCCAAACCTGGAGCCTGGAGCAAAGAGCTTGAAGCATGGTGCCTTGAGCCTTTAGCCCGGAGCATAGAACCCGGTGACTTGAGCCTGGAATTTACCCCGAGCCTTGAGTTTTGAGCCTTTACCCTGGAGCATGGAACTTACCCTGAGCCTGGAGCCTTGAGCTAAAAGCCTTCAGCCTGGAGCCTGGCTTTGGGAGCCTCTAGCCTTGAACACGTAGCAACGAGCCTGGACTATGGAGCCTATAGCCTGGAACTGACGTCAAGCCCGAAAAGTGGAGCCTAATACCTGGAGACCAGTTCTTGGAACTGACCCCATGCCAAGAGCATCGAGCCAAGAGCCCTGAACCTTTAGGAGGGGGCAGGGAGCCTGGAACTGACTCTGAGCCCGGAGCCTTGAGCCCAGAGCCTGAAGCATGGAGCAAGGAGCCTGGAACTTACCCCCACCCTGGAGCCTTTCGGCGGGAGCCCAGAGCATGAAGCACGGGGCCTTGAGCCTGGAGTCAAGAGCCTGGTGACTGGAGCCATGAACTGACCCTTAGCCTTGAGCCTGGAGTCTTGAGCCCTCAGCATGGAACTGACCCCGAGGCTGGAGCCTGGAGCATGGTGCCAGTAGCCTTGAACGCGAACACGAACCTGTAGCATAGAACCTGTAGCCTGGAACTGTGCCCAAAAAAGGGAGCCTAAAACCAGGAGCCTTGATCCACGAACACACTCCGAGCCAAAAGCCTGGATCCCGGAGGAAGGAATGCGGAGCAAGGAGCCTGGAGCCTGGAGCCTTGAGTCTGGAGCCTTGAGCCTGGAGCCTGGAGCATGGAACCTTGAGCCTGAAAATTTGAGCACGGAGCAACAAACTGACCCTGATTCCAGAGCATTGAGCCCAGAGCCTCGAACTGACCCCGATCCCGGATCCAGGAGCGTGGTATCTGGAACCTGGAGCCTGTTGCCCGGAACCTTGAACCTGGAGCCCGGAGCCTTGAGCCTGGAAATGACCAAGAGCCTTAACCTTGGAGCCTGAAGCCTGAAGCCTGGTACCTGGAGAATGGAACTGCCCCAAAGCCCGAAGCCTGGAGCCCGGAGCCTTGACCGCAGAGCCATGAGCCTTGAGCAGGGAGCCCGGAATCTGGAACTTAACCCTAGCTCGGATTCTTGAAATTGGAGAATGGAGCGATGAGCTCTGAGCCTGGAGCCTGGAAACTTGAGCCTGGAGCCTGGAGTCTCTAGCCTAGAGCCTTTAGCCTGGAACCTGGAGCTTGGAGCCCTCAACTGACCCCAGGCATGGAGCATGGAGCATGGAGCCTGGAGTTTGGATCCCGGAGCCCTTAACTGACCCAAAGATCGGAGCATGGAGCATGGAGAATGGAGCATGGAGCATGGACCTGGAGCTTGGAGCCTGGAGCCTGGAGCCTGGAGCCTGGAGCCTGGAGCCTGGAGACGGGAACCTAGAGCAAAAAGCCTGGAACTGACAATGAGCCTGGAGCCTGGAGCCCAATGCCTGGAAATTACCCTGATCAAGGAACCCTGAGCCTTGACCTGGTGTAAGGGCCACGGAGCCTGGAGCCTGGAGGCCGATGTGAGGTTCCTGAAACTGACCCCGAGCCAAGAGGGTTAAGCCTGGAACCCGGAGCATGGAACGTTCCCCAAGACCGGAGCCCTGTGTCTGGAACCAGGAGCCTGGAACGCAAAGCCTGGATCCTTTAGCCCGGAGCCTGAAACTGATATCAAGCCTGCAGTCTTGAGCCGGTCACCTTGAGCACGGAGCCTGCAACTGACAACGACCCTAAAGCCTTGCGCCTTTAGCCTGAAGCCCTTAGCCATGAGCCTTGAGCCCGGAGCCTTGAGAGCGAAGCAAGAAGAGAACAGCCTGGAGCCTTGAGCCTGGAACTGACCCCGAGCCTGGAGTCTGGAGTCAAGAGAATGAACCATGCAGCCTTGAGCATGGAGCCTGGAGCGGAGAGCGTAGAACTGACTCCAAGCCTCGAGCTTGGAGCCTTGAGCCCGGAGCAAGGAAATTACCCCGAGCCTGGCGCTTTGAGCTTTGAGCCTTCAGCCTTGAGCCAAGTTACGGGAGCCTACAGTCTGGAACACGTAGCAACGAGACTTGAAAATGGAGCCATTTGCCTTGAACTGACTCCGAGATAGAAATGTGGAGCCTTAAACCTGGAGACTGGAACTTGGAACTGACCCCATGCCCAGAGCCTGGAGCCCGGAGCCTGGAGCCCGGAGCCCGGAGCCCGGAGCCCGGAGCCCGGAGCCCGGAGCCCGGAGCCTGGATCCTTGAGCTTGGAGCCTGGAGTCAAGAGAATGAACCATGCAGCCTTGAGTATGGAGCTTGGAGCCTAGAGCGTGGAACTGACCCCAAGCCTCGAGCTTGGGGTCCGGAGCCCGGAGTCTGGAACTGACACTGAACTTGGCGCCTTTACCCTGGATCCCAGAGCTTGGAGCCAGGAGCCTTCAGCCCTGAGCCTGGAGCCTGGAGCGCGGAGCCTGGATCCTTTAGCCCCGAGCCTGGAGCTTTGAGCTTTGAGCCTTCAGCCTTGAGACTTTTGCCAGGAGCCTAGAGTCTTGAACTCGTAGCAACGAGGCTGGAAAATTGAGCCATTTGCCTTGAACTGACCCCAAGCACGAAATGTGGAGCCTAAAACCTGGAGACCGGACCTTGGAACTGACTATATGCCCAGAGCCGGGAGCCTTTAGCCTTGGGCGGTGAGCCTGGAACTGACACTGAGCCAGGCGCCTGAAGCATGGAGCCTTGAGCCTGGATCCTGGAACTGACCCCGAGAATGGAGCCTGGAGCCTGGAGCCTGGATCCCAGAGCTTGAAGCACGGAGCCTGGAGAGTGGAACCTGGAGAATGGATCATGGAGTCTTGAGCCCTGACCCCGGAGCATGGAGCCTGGAACTGACCCTGAACCTGAAGCCTGGAGCCTGGAGCAAAGAGCTTGAAGCATGGCGCCTTGAGCCTGGAGCCTGGAGCCTGGAGCCTAGAGTTTACTGCCTTGAAATTACCCTGAGCAAGGAACAAGGAGTCTGGAGCCGGTAGCCTGGAGAACGGAGCCTGCAACTGACAAAGACCGATGAGCCTTGCGCCTTGAGCCTAAAGCCGTGAGCCTGGAGCCCACAGCCCAGAGCCTTGAGAGCAAGGCCATGAGAGCAGAGCCTGAAGCCTATAGCCTTGAACTGACCCCAAGCCTCGAGCCTGGAGCCTGGAGCCTAGAACCCAGTGACTTGAGCCTGGAATTGACCCCGAGCCTTGAGCTTTGAGCCTTTATCCTGGAGCATGGAACTTACCCTTTGCCTGGAGACTTGAGCTTGGAGCCTTCAGCCTGGAGCCTGGTGTTGGGAGCCTTGAGCCTTGAACGCGAAGCAACGACCCTGGACTATGGAGCCTATAGCCTGGAACTGACCTCGAGCCCGAAAAGTGGAGCCTTAAACCAGGAGACCAGATGTTGGAACTGACCCCATTCCAAGAGCCTTGAGCCCAGTGCCTGGAACCTTGAGGAGGGGGCATGGAGCCTTGAACTGACTCTGAGCCCGGAGCCAAGAGCCCAGAGCCTGAAGCATGGAGCGAGGAGCCTGGAACTTATCCCCACCCTGGAGCCTATAGGCTGGAGCCCAGAGCATGAAGCACGGGGCCTTGAGCCTGGAGTCTAGAGCCTGGTTACTGGAGCCATGAATTGACCCTTAGCCTTGAGCCTTGAGTCTTGAGCCCTCAGCATGGAACTGACCCCGAGGCTGGAACCTGGAGACAGGAGCCTTGAGCCTGGAGCCAGGCGCCAGTAGCCTTGAACACGTAGTAACAAACCTGGAGCAGAGAACCTGACGCCTGGAACTGTGCCCAAAATAGGGAGCCTACAACCGGGAGCCCGGAGTCACGAACATACTCCGAGCCAAAAGCCTGGATCCTGGAGGAAAGAACGTGGAGAATGGAGCCTGGAGCCTGTAGCCTGTAGCCTGGAGCCTGGAGACTTGAGCGGGGAGCCCGAAGCCCGAAGCCCGGAGCCCTGAGCCTGGAGCCTGGAGCCTGGAGCCTGGAGTCTGGAGTCTTGAGTCGGGAGCCCTGATCCTGGACCATGGAGCCCGGAGCCTTGAGCCCGGTGACTTCAGCATGTAATTGACCTTGAGCCATGAGCTTGGAGCGTTTACCCTGGAGTATAGAACTTACACTGAGTCTGGAGGCTTGTGCTTGAAGCCTTCAGCCTTGAGGCTTGTGCTTGGAGCATTTAGCCTGGAACGCGTAGCAATGAACCTGGACTATGGAGCCTGTAGCCTGGAACTGACTTTGAGCCCAAAAAGTAGAGCCTAAACCCTGGAGACCAGATCTTGGAACTGACCCCATACCAAGAGGCTGGAGCCCGGAGCCCAGAGCCCGGAGCCCGGAGCCCGGAGCCTGGAGCCTTGAGGGGGGAGATCGGAGCCTGGAACTGACCCTGGAGCCTATAGCCTTGAGCCCACAGCATAAAGCACGGAGCCTTGAGCCAACAGTCTAGAGCCTTGTGACTGGAGCCATAAACTGACCCTGAGCCATGAGCCTGGAGTCTTTAGCCCAGAGCATGGAACTGACCCCGAGGCTTGAGCCTGGAGAACGGAGCCTTGAGCCATGTGCCATTAGCCTGGAACATGTAGTCAGGAACTTTGAGCAAAGAACCTGTAGCCTGGAACTGTGCCCATAATATGGAGCCTTACACCTGGAGCCCGGAGCCACGAACATACTCCGAGCCCAAAGCCTGGATCCCAGAGGAAGGAGCGCGGAGCCTGGAGCCTGGAGCCTGGAGCCTGGAGCCGTGAGCCTGGATTTTGGAGCCTGGAGCGACGAGCCTTCAAACTGGAGCCCGGAACCACAAACTGACCCTTATCACAGAGCCTCGAACTAACCCTGATCCCGGCTCCTGGAGCGCTGTGTCTCAAACCTGGAGCCTGGAGCCCAGAGCCCGGAACCTGGAGCCTTGAGCCTGGAACCTGGAGCTTGGAGCCTGGAGCCCGGAGCCTGGAACTGACTAAGAGCCTTAAGCCTGGAGCCTGAAGCCTGGTACCCAAAGAATTGAACTGCCCCAAATCAAGAAGCCTGGAGCCTTGAGCCTTGAGTGCGGAGCCATGAGCCTTTGATCAGGTTGCCCGGAGTCTTAAGCCTGGAGACTTGGGGCTTGAGCCCTTTGCCCGGAGCCTGGAACTTAACCTTAGCCCAGATTCTTGAAACCGGAGTATGGAGCATGGAGCCTGGAGCCTGGAGCCTGGAGCCTGGAGCCAAATGCCTGGAAATTACCCTGAGCAAGGAACCCTGAGCCTTGATCAGGTGTAATGGGCACGGAGCCTGGACCCTGGAGGCCGATGTGCAGTTTCTGAAACTGACCCCGAGCCTAGAGGGTTTAGCCTGGAACCCGGAGCATGGAACTGACCCCAAGCCCGGAGCCCTGTTTCTGGAACCAGGAGCCTGGAGTGCAGAGCCTTGATCCTTTAGCCCGGAGCCTGAAACTGATTCCGAGCCTGGAGTCTCATCGCTCCATTCTCCAATTTCAAGAATCCGAGCTAGGGTTAAGTTCCAGACTCGGGGCTCAGGGCTCATGCCTCCAGTCTCCAGCCCTCAGATTCTGGGCTCCCTGCTCAAGGCTCATGGCTCTGCGGTATAGGCTCCGGGCTCCAGGCTTCGGGCTTTGGGGCAGTTCCATTCTCCGGGTACCAGGCTTCAGGCTTCAGGCTCCAAGCTTAAGGCTCTTGGTCATTTCCAGGCTCCGGGTTCAAGGCTCTGGGCTCCAGGTTCCAGGATCCGGGCAAAAGGCTCCAGGTTCCAGACACCACGCTCCTGGATCCGGGATCGGGGTCAGTTCGAGGCTCTGGGCTCAATGCTCTGGGATCAGGGTAAGTTTGTTGCTCCGTGCTCAAGTTTGCAAGCTCCAGGTTCCATGCTCCAGGCTCCAGGCTCCAGGCTCCGTTCTCCGCGTTCCTTCCTCCGGGATCCAGGCTTTTTGCTCGGAGTATGTTCATGGATCCGGGCTCCCGGTTGTAGGCTCCCTATTTTGGGCACAGTTCCAGGCTAAAGGTTCTATGCTACAGGTTCGTGACTACGCGTTCAAGGCTACTGGCACCATGCTCCAGGCTCAAGGCTCCGGTCTCCAGGTTCCAGCCTCAGGGTCAGTTCCATGCTGAGGGCTCAAGACTCCAGGCTCAAGACTCAGGGTCAGTTAATGGCTCCAGTCACCAGGCTCTAGACTCCAGGCTCAAGGCCCCGTGCTTCATGCTCTGGGCTCCAGCCGATAGGGGGTGGGGGTCAGTTCCAGGCTCCTCGCTCCATGCTTCAGGCTCTGGGCTCAAGGCTCCGGGCTCAGAGTCAGTTCAAGGCTCCGTGCCCCCTCCTCAAGGTTAAAGGCTCTGGGCTCGATGCTCTTGGCATGGGGTCAGTTCCAAGAACTGGTCTCCAGGTTTTAGGCTCCACTTTTTGGGCTCGAGGTCAGTTCCAGGCTATAGGCTCCATAGTCCAGGTTCGTTGCTACGTGTTCAAGGCTAAAGGCTCCCAAAGCCATTCTCCAGGCTGAAGGCTCCAAGCTCAAGACTCCAGGCTCAGGGTAAGTTCCATGCTCCAGGGTAAAGGCTCAAAGCTCAAGGCTCGGGGTTAACTCCAGGCTCAAGTCACCGGGTTCTATGCTCCGGGCTCAAGGCACCATGCTTCAAGCTCTTGGCTCCAGGCTCCAGGCTTGGGGTCAGTTCCAGGCTAAATGCTTCAGGCTCTGCTCTCCAGGCTTTGCTTTCAAGGCTCCGGGCTGTGGGCTCCAGGTTCACGGCTTTAGGTTCAAGGCGCCAGGTTCATGGGTCTTGGTCAGTTGCAGGCTCCGTTCTCCAGGCTACCGGCCCCAGACTCCTTGTTCCTTGCTCAGGGTAATTTCCAGGTAGTGAGCTCAAGGCTCCAGGCTCCAAGCTCCAGGCTCAAGGCTCAAGGCTCCAAGTTCCAAGCTCCAAGCTCAAGGCTCCAGACTAAGTTTCAGTTCGTGGCTTTGGACTCCAGGTTTCGGGCTCCAGGCTAAAAGCTTAAGGCTCCATGCTCCATACTCTGGGCCAGGGGTCAGTAAAGGGCTCCAGGCTCCAGACTCCAGGCTAAAGACGCCTGGCTAAGTGTCAGTTCCAGGCTCCGGGCTCCCCGCTCAAGGCTCCAGGCTCCCTGCACGAGGCTCGGGGCATGGGGTCAGTTCCAAGTTCCGGTCTCCATGTTTTAGGTTCCACATTTCGTGCTCGGGGTTTGTTCAAGGCAAATGGCTCCATTTTCCAACCTCGTTGCTACATATTCCAGACTCTTGGCTCCCGGCACAAGCCTCAAGGCTGAAGGCTCAAAGCTCAAAGCTCCAGGCTCGAGGTAAATTCCTTTCACCGGGCTCAAGGCTCCAAGCTCGAGGCATGGGGTAAGTTCCACGCTCTCGGCTCAAGACTCCATGTTCAAGGCTTCATGGTTCATTCTCTTTACTCCAGGCTCCAGGCTCCAGGGTCTTGGTCAGTTGCAGGCTCCGTGCTTCAGGCTACCGGTTCCAGACTCCAGGCTCGGAATCAGTTTAAGGCTCCCGGCTAAATGATCCAGGCTCCGCGCTCCAGGCTCCTGGTTCCAAAAAAAGGGCTCCGGGCTTGGGGTCAGATCCATGCTCTGGGATCAAGGCTAAAGCCTCTAGGCTCGGGGTCAGTTTCAGGCATCGCATATCGGGCTCCAGGCTCATGGCTCCAGGCTCCGTGCCCCTTACACCATGTCCAGGCTCAAGGTTCCTTGCTCAGGGTAATTTCCAGGCTGTGGGTTCTGGACTCATGGCTCTAGGCTCCAGGCTCCAGGCACCAGGCTCCAGGCTCCAGGCTCCAGGCTCCAGGCTCCAGGTTAAAGGCTCAGTGTCAGATTCAGGCTTTTGGCTCCTGGTTCCGGGCTCCAGGCTCCACGCTCCAAGCTCCAGGCTCCATGCTCCATGCTCCGGGCTTGGGATAAGTTAAGGGCTCCAGGCTCCAGGCTCCAGGCTCCATGCTGCAGGCCTAGGGTCAGTTAAAGGCTCCAGGCTCCAGGTTCCAGGCTCCAGGCTCAAGGCTCCAGACTCCAGGCTCAAGGCTCAAGGCTCAAGGCTCCAGGTTCCGAGCTGTAGGCTCCGTGCTCCATTCTCCGATTTCAAGGATCCGAGCTAGGGTTAAGTTCCAGGCTCCGGGCTTAGGGCTCAAGCCTCCAGTCTCCAGCCTTCAGATTCCGGGCTCCCTGTTCAAGGCTCATGGCTATGTGCTCAAGGCTCCGGGCTCAAGGCTTCGGGCTTTGGGGCAGTTCCATTCTCCAGGCACCAGGCTCCAGGCTCCAGGTTCCGGGCACCAGGTTCCAAGGTACAGACACCGCGCTCCAGGATCTGGGATCGGGGTCAGTTCGAGAATCTGGGCTCAATGCTCTGGGATAAGAGTTAGTTTTTTGCTCCGTGCTCCAGTTTGCGGGCTCCAGGTTCCTTTCTCCAGGCTCAATGTTCCAGGCTCCGCGTTGCTTCCTCCGGGATCCAGGCTTTAGGCTAGGATTACTCCTAGACCATATGTTCATGGGTCCGGGCTCAAGGTTTAAGGCTCCATCTTTTGGGCGCAGTGCAAGGCTACAGGTTCTATGCTCCAAGTTAGTGACTACACATTCCAGGCAAATGGCACCTGGCTCAAGGCTCTGGTCTCCAGGCTCCAGTCTCGGGGTCAGTTCCAGGCTCCGTGCTCCCCCCTCTAGGTTCCAGACTCCGTGCTCAAGGCTCTTGGCATGGGGTCAGTTCCAAGATCTGCTCTCCAGGTTTAAGGCTCCACTTTTCGGGCTAGAGGTCAGTTCCAAGCTAAAAACTCCATAGTCCAGGTTCGTTGCCAAGCATTCCAGGCTAAAGGCGCCGAGCACCACGCTCCAGGCTCCAGGCTCCCGGCTCCAGGCTCCAGGCTCCAGGCTCTGGGATTCAGGCTAAAGACGCCTTGCTCAGTGTCAGTTCCAGGCTTCGGGCTCCCCTGCTCAAGGCTCTGGTCTCCGGGCTCCGGGCTCTGGGAATGGGGTCAGTTCCAAGTTCCGGTCTCCAGGTTTAAGGCTCCACATTTCGTACTCAGGCTCAGTTCAAGGCAAATGGCTCCATTTTCCAGCCTCATTGCTATGTGATCCCGACTCTAGGCTCCCGGCACCAGGCTCAAGGCTGAAGGCTAAAAGCTCAAACCTCCAGGTTCGAGGTAATTTCCTTTCTCCAGGCTCAAGGCTCAAAGCTCAAGGCTTGGGGTCAGTTCCACGCTGTAGGCTCCATGCTCAAGGCTGTATGGTTCATTCTCTTGACTCCAGGCTCCAGGCTCAAGGCTCAAGGCTCCAGGCTCCAGGGTCTTGGTCAGTTGCAGCCTCTTTACTCCAGGCACCAGGCTCCAGGCTCATGGCTCAAGGCTCAGTGTCAGTTTCAGGCTTTTGGCTCCTGGTTCCAGGTTTCAGGCTCCAGGCTCAAAGCTCCAGGCTCCAGGCTCAAGGCTCTTGGCTCCAGGCTCAAGGCTCCAGGCTCCGGGCTTGGGGTCAGTTAAGGGCTCCAGGCTCCAAGCTCAAGGCTCCATGCTCCGGGCCTGGGGTCCGTTAAGGGCTCCAGGCTCCAGGTTCCAGGCTCAAGGCTCCAGACTCCAGGCTCAAGGCTCCAGGCTCAAAGCTCTGAGCTCATGGCTCCGCGCTCCATTCTCCGATTTCAAGATTCCGAGCAAGGGTTAAGTTTCAGGCACTTGGCTCAGGGCTCAAGCCTCCAGTTTCCAGCCTTCGGATTCCGGGCTCCCTGCTCAAGGCTCATGGCTCTGCGCTAAAGGCTCCGGGCTCCAGGCTTCGGGCTTTGGGGCAGTTCCATTCTCCGGGTACCAGGCTTAAGGCTCCAGGCTTAAGGCTCTTGGTCAGTTCAAGGCTCCGGGCTAAAGGTTCCGGGCTCCAGGCTCCAGGTTCCGGGCACCAGGCTCCAGGTTTTAGACACCGCGCCCCAGGATCAAGGCTCAGGGTCAGTTCTTGACTCTAGGCTCAATGCTCTGGGATAAGGGTCAGTTTGTTTCTCTGGGCTAAAAACTCAAGGCTCAAGGCTCAGATTCAGTTAATTTCTCCAGTCACAAGGCTCTAGACTCAAGGCTAAAGGCTCCATGCTTTATGCTCTGGGCTCATGGCCTTAGGCTCCAGGGTGGGGGTCAGTTCCAGCCTCCGGGCTCCATGCTTCAGGCTCTGGGCTCAAGGCTCCGGGCTCAGTTACAGTTCCAGGCTCCGTGCTCCCCCTTCCAGGCTCCATGCTCCTGGCACCAGGCTCTTGGCATGGGGTCAGTTCCAAGATCTATTCTCCAGGTTTTGGGCTCCACTTTTCGGGCTCGAGGTCAGATCCAGGCTAGAGGCTCCATAGTCCAGGTTTGTTGCTACGCGATCAAGGCTCAAGGCTCCCAGCACCAGGCTCCAGGCTGAAGGCTCCAAGCTCAAGGCTCCAGCCTCAAGGTAAGTTCCATGCTCCAGGGTAAAGGCTCCAAGATTAAGGCTCGGGGTAGATTCCAGGCTGAAGTCACCGGGCTCAAGGCTCCGGGCTCCAGGCTCAAGGCGCCTTGCTTCAAGCTCTTGGCTCTAGGCTCCAGGCTCCATTCTCGTGGTAACTTCCAGGCTCAAGGCTCCATGCTTCAGGCGCCGGGCTCAATGTCAGTTCCAGGCTCACCGCTCAAGGCAACAGGCTGCAGGCTCCTGGCACAAGGTTTTTTCCAGGCTCCGGGCTCCTGGCTTTGGGCTTGGGGTCTTTTTCCAGGCTCATGGCTCCATGCTCATGGCTCCAGGCTCCAAGTTCAAAGCTCAAGGCTCTGGGCTCGGGATCATTTCAAGTCTCCGGGAACCAGGACCCAAGTTTCGAGGTCAGGGTGTATTCCATGCTCAAGCCTGTGGGCTCCAGACTCCAGGCTCGGGGCATTGGGTCAGGTCCAAGTTCCGATCTCCAGGCTAAAGGCTCCAGACTTCGGGCAAAGTTCCATGCTCGGGGTTCCACGCCCTGGTCTCCATGCTCTGGGAACGGGGTCACTTCCATGCTCTGGGCTACAGAATCCAGGCTCCGGACTCGGAGTAAGTTCCAGGCTATGGGCTCCATGCTCCAGGCTCCAGGCTTCAAGCTCCAGGCTCCAGGCTCCAGGCTCCAGGCTCCAGGCTCAAGGCTCAATGCTCAAGGCTCCAGGACCCAGGCTCAAGGCTCCGGGCTCAGAGCTCCAGGCTAGGCTGCGGGCTGCGGGCTGCGGGCTTCTGGCTATGTGCTTCATGCTCCAGGCTCCGGGCTGCGGGCTCCAGGCTCAAGACAAAAGGCTCCAGGCTTCAGGCTCCAGGCTCCTGGCTCAAGGATCCAGGCTCCAGGCTCTGGGCACGGACTCAGTTCCAAGTTCCAGTCATGTTCCAGGCACGGGGTCAGTTCCAGTCTACGGGCTCCAGGCATGGGCTCAAGACTCCACGCTCCTAGCTCCGCTAGCTCATGGCTCTTTGCTTGGGATCATTCAGGCTTCGCGAACAGGGTCCCAAGTTTCGGGTTCATGGTGTATTCCATGCTCTGGCCAGTGGGCTCAAGACTCCAGGCTCGGGGCATTGGGTCAGGTCCAAGTTCCGGTCTCAAGGCAAAAGGCTCCAGGCTTCGGGCAAAGTTCCATGCTCGGGGTTCCACGCCCAGGGCTCCAGGCTCTGGGAACGGGGTAACTTCCATGCTCTGGGCTCCAGAATCAAGGCTCCGGACTCGGAGTCAGTTCCAGAATCCGGGCTCCAGGCTCCAGGATCTATGCTAGAGGCTCTTGGCTCAAGGCTCCGGGCTCCGGGCTCCGGGCTCCGGGCTCCAGGCTCAAGGCTCTTGGCATGGGGTCAGTTCCAAGTTCCGGTCTCCAGGTTTTTGGCTCCATTGTTCGGGCTTGGGGTCAGTTCCAGGCAACAGGCTCCATAGTCCAGGTTCGTTTCTACGCTTTCCAGGCTCAAGGCTCCCAGCACTTGGCTCCAGGCTTAAGGCTCCAAGCTCAAGGCTACAGGTTCAGGGCTCCAGGTGAGGTTTCGGGCTGCGGGCTTCTGGCTGCGTGCTCCATGCTCCATTCTCCGGGCACAAGGCTTAAAGCTAATGGCTCAGGGTCAGTTTCTTGGCTCAAGTCACCATGCTCTAGGCTCCGGTCTCCGGGCTCCAGCCTCAGGGTGCCATGCTTCAAGCTCTTGGCTCCAGGCTCCAGGCTCGGGGTCAGTTCCAGGCTTAAAACTCCATGCTCCGGGGTCAGGGCTTTTTACTCCAGACTCTTGGCTCATGGCTCCAGGCTCCTGGCTCCTGGCTCCTTGCTCCAGGACCCTGGCTCAAGGCTCCAGGATCCAGGCTCAAGGCTCCGGGTTCAGGGCTCCAGGTGAGGTTTCGGGCTGCGGGCTTCTGGCTGCGTGCTCCATGCTCCAGGCTCCGGGCTGCGGGCCACCGGCTCAAGACTAAAGGCTCCGGGCTTCGGGCTCCAGGCTCCAGGCTCCAGGCTCTGGGCATGGAGTCAGTTCCAAGTTCCAGTCATGTTCCAAGCACAGGGTCAGTTCCAGTCTACGGGCTCAAGGCACGGGCTCTAGGCTCCGCGCTCCAGGTTCCAGACTTCAGGCTTAAGCACGGGGTCATTTCCAGGCTCCGGACTCCTGGCTCAAATCTCCATGCTGACGGCTCTTGGCTCACGGCTCCATGCTCCGGGCTCATGGCTCCCTGCACTTGGTCAGTTTGAGGATCTGGGCTACGAGCTCCAGTTCTTAATCCCATGTCTCTAAGCTCCGCGCTCCAGGCTCCGCCCTCCAGACTCAAGGCTCCAGGTTATTTTTAAGTGTAAGGCTCCGTTCTCCAGGCTACCGGCTCCAGACTCCAGGATTGGGATCAGTTTCAGGCTCCGGGCTTAAGGATCCAGGCTGCGTGCTCCAGGCTCCAGATTCCAGGCAAAGGGCTCCGGGCTTGGGGTCAGTTCCATTCTACGGGCGCCAGGCTGAGGCCTCTGGGCTCGGGGTAAGTTTCAGGCAGCGCGTATCGGGCTCCAGGCTCCTGGCTCCATGCCCCAAACACCAGGTCAAGGTGCAAAGTTCCTCGCTCAGGGTAATTTCCAGGCTTTGGGCTCCGGGCTCCGGGCTCCGGGCTCCAGGCTCCAGGTTCAAGGCTCAGTGTCAGTTCCAGGCTTTGGGCTTTAGATTTCGGGCTCCAGGCTCCAGGCTCCAGCCTCCAGCCTCAAGCCACCAGGATGAAGGATCCAGAATCCAAACTCCAAGTTCCATGCTTCATGCTTCATGCTCCATTCTCCGGGCTTTGGGTAGGTTAAGAGTTCAAGGCTCCAGGCTCCCAACTCCAGATGCCAGGCTCAAGTCTCCAGGCTCCAGGCTCAGGGCTCCGGGCCCTCCGCTCAAGGCTCCAGGCTCCAGGCTCCAGGCTGCAGGCTCCAGGCTCCGGGCTCCATGCTCTGGGCATGGGGTCAGTTCCAAGTTCCGGTCTCCAGGTTTTAGGCTCCACATTTCCTGCTCGGAGTCAGTTCAAGGCAAATGGCTCAATTTTCAAGTCTTGTTGCCACGTGTTCCAGACTCTAGGCTCCCGGAACAAGGTTCAAGGTTGAAGGCTAAAGGCTCAAAGCTCCAGGCTCGGGTTAATTTCCTTGCTCCGGGCTCAAGGCTCCAAGCTCGAGGCTTGGGGTCAGTTCCACGCTCTACGCTCCATGCTCCATGCTCAAGGCTGCATGGTTCATTCTTTTGACTCCAGACTCTAGGCTCGGGGTCAGTTCCAGGCTCAAGGCTCTAGGCTCTGCTTTTCAGGCTTCGCTCTCCAGGCTCCGGGATTTCGGGCTCAAGGCTCACGGCTAAGGGCTCCAGGCTCAAGGCGCTAGGATCCAGGGTCTTGGTCAGTTGAAGGCTCCGTGCTCCAGGTGATCGGCTCCAGACTCCAGGCTCTGAATCAGTTTTAGGCTCCGGGCTAAAGGATCCTGGCTCTGCGCTCCAGGCTCCTGGTTCCAGACACAGGGCTCCGGGCTTGTGGTCAGTTCCATGCTCCAGGTTCCAGGCTAAACCCTCTAGGCTCGGGGTCAGTTTCAGGAACCGCACATCGGCCTCCAGGATCCAGGCTCCATGCCCTTTAAACCAGGTAAAGGCTCAGGGTTCCTTGCTGAGGGTAATTTCCAGGCATTGGGCTCCAGGCTCCAGGCTCCAGGCTCTGCGCTCCAGGCACCAGGCACCAGGCTCCAGGCTCAGTGTCAGTTCCAGGCTTTTGGCTCAAGGCTCCAGGCTCCAGGCTCCAGGCTCAAGGCTCCAGGCTCCAGGCTCCAGGCTCCAGGCTCCGGGCTCCAGGCTCTGGGCATGGGGTCAGTTCCAAGTTCCGGTCTCCAGGTTTTAGGCTCCACATTTCCATCTCGGAGTCAGTTCAAGGCAAATGGCTCCATTTTCAAGTCTTGTTTCTACGTGTTCCAGACTGTAGGCTCCCGGAACTAGGCTCAAGGCTGAAGGCTCAAAGCTCAAAGCTCCAGGCTCGGGGTAATTTCCTTCCTCCGGGCTCAAGGCTCCAAGCTCGAGGCTTGGAGTCAGTTCCACGCTCTACGCTCCAGGCTCCATTCTAGAGGCTGCATGGTTCATTCTCTTGACTCCAGGCTCTAGGCTCGGGGTCAGTTCCAGGCTCAAGGCTCCAGGCTGTTCTCTTCAGGCTTCGCTCTCCAGGCTCCGGGCTGCGGGCTCAAGGCTCATGGCTAAGGGCTTCAGGCTAAAGGCGCCAGGCTCCTGGGTCTTGGTCAGTTGCAGGCTCCGTGCTCAAGGTGTCCGGCTCAAGACTGCAGGCTTGGAATCAGTTTCAAGCTCCGGGCTAAAGGATCCAGGCTCTGTGCTCCAGGCTCCTGGTTCCAGACACAGGGCTCTGGGCTTGGGGAATGTTCCATGCTCCGGGTTCCAGGCTTAACCCTCTAGGCTCGGGGTCAGTTTCAGGAACCTCACATCGGCCTCCAGGCTGAAGGCTCCGTGGCCCTTACACCAGGTCAAGGCTCAGGGTTCCTTGATCAGGGTAATTTCCAGGCATTGGGCTCCAGGCTCCAGGCTCAGTGTCAGTTCCAGGCTTTTGGCTCCAGGTTCCGGGCTCCAGGCTCAAGGCTCCAGGTTCCAGGCTCCAAGCTCCAGGTCCATGCTCCATGCTCCATGCTCCGAGCTTTGGGTCAGTTAAGGGCTCCGGGTCTCCAAACTCCAGGCTCCATGCTCCATGCTCCAGGCCTGGGGTCAGTTGAGGGCTCCAAGCTCCAGGTTCCAGGCTAAAGGCTCTACGCTCAAGACTCCAGGCTCCAGGCTCCGAGCTCATCGCTCCATTCTCCAATTTCAAGAATCCGAGCAAGGGTTAAGTTCCAGACTCCGGGCTCATGCCTCCACTCTCCAGCCTTCAGATTCCGGGCTCCCTGCTCAAGGCTCATGGCTCTGCGGTCAAGGCTCCGGGCTCCAGGCTTCGGGCTTTGGGGCATTTCCATTCTCCGGGTACCAGGCTTCAGGCTCCAAGCTTAAGGCTCTTGGTCATTTCCAGGCTCCGGGTTCAAGGCTCCGGGCTCCAGGTTCCAGGTTCCGGGCAACAACAGGCTCCAGGTTCCAGACACCACGGTCCTGGATCCGGGATCGGGGTCAGTTCGAGGCTCTGGGCTCAATGCTCTGGGATCAGTGTCAGTTTGTTGCTCCGTGCTCAAGTTTGCAGGCTCCAGGTTCCATTCTCCAGGCTCCAGGCTCAGGGCTCCAGGCTCAAGGCTCCAGGCTCCTTGCTCCACCTTCCTTCCTCCATGATCCAGGTTTCTGGCTCGGAGTATGTTCGTGGATCCAGGCTCCCGGTTGTAGGCTCCCTATTTTGGGCACAGATCCAGGCTACAGGTTCTATGCTACAGGTTCGTGACTACGCGTTCAAGGCTACTGGCACCATGCTCCAGGCTCAAGGCTCCGGTCTCAAGGCTCCAGCCTCGGGGTCAGTTCCATGCTGAGGGCTCAAGACTCCAGGCTCAAGGCTCAGGGTCAGTTCATGGCTCCAGTCACCAGGCTCTAGACTCAAGGCTCAAGGCCCCGTGCTTCATGCTCTGGGCTCCAGCCGAAAGGCTCCAGGGTTGGGGTCAGTTCCAGGCTCCTCGCTTCAGGCTCTGGGCTCAAGGCTCCGGGCTCAGAGTCAGTTCCAGGCTCCGTGCCCCCTCCTCAAAGTTCAGGGCTCATGGCTCGATGCTCTTGGCATGGGGTCAGTTCCAAGAACTGGTCTCCAGGTATTAGGTTCCACTTTTTGGGCTTGAGGTCAGTTCCAGGCAATAGGATCCATAGTCCAGGTTCATTGCTACGTGTTCAAGGCTAGAGGCTCCAAAAGCCAGGCTCCAGGCTGAAGGCTCCTAGCTCAAGGCTCCAGGCTCAGGGTAAGTTCCATGCTCCAGGGTAAAGGCTCAAAGCTCAAGGCTCAGGGTCAATTACAGGCTCAAGTCACCTGGTTCTATGCTCCAGGCTAAAGGCTCAAGGCACCATGCTTCAAGCTTTTGGCTCCAGGCTCCAGGCTTGGGGTCAGTTCCAGGCTAAATGTTTCAGGCTCTGCTCTCCAGGCTTCGCTCTCAAGGCTCCGGGCTGTGGGCTCCAGGCTCACGGCTTTAGGTTCAAGGCGCCAGGCTTATGGGTCTTGGTCAGTTGCAGGCTCCGTTCTCCAGACTACCGGCTCCAGACTCCTTGTTCCTTGCTCAGGGTAATTTCCAGGTAGTGAGCTCAAGGCTCCAGGCCCCAGGCCCCAGGCCCCAGGCCCCAGGCCCCAGGCCCCAGGCTCCAGGCTCCAGGCTCCAAGCTCCAAGCTCAAGGCTCCAAGCTCTAAGCTCCAAGCTCCAGGCTAAATTTCAGTTCGTGGCTTTGGACTCCGGGTTTCGGGCTCCAGGCTAAAAGCTTAAGGTTCTATGCTCCATACTCTTGGCCAGGGGTCAGTAAAGGGCTCCAGGCTCCAGACTCAAGGCTAAAGACGCCTGGCTCAGTTTCAGTTCCAGGCTCCGGGCTCCCCGCTCAAGGCTCCGGGCTCCGGGCTCCGGGCTCCGGGCATGGAGTCAGTTCCAAGTTCCAGTCTCCAGGTTTTAGGTTCCACATTTCGTGCTCGGGGTCAGTTCAAGGCAAATGGCTCCATTTTCTAGCCTCGTTGCTACGTGTTCCAGACTCTTGGCTCCTGGCACAAGCCTTAAGGCTGAAGGCTCAATTCTCAAAGCTCCAGGCTCAGGGTAAATTCCTTTCACCGGGCTCAAGCCTCCAAGCTCGAGGCTTGGGGTAAGTTCCACGCTCTAGGCTCCAGGCTCCAGGCTCCATTCTCCAGGCTACCGGTTCCAGACTCCAGGCTCAGAATCAGATTAAGGCTCCAGGCTAAATGATCCAGGCTCCGCGCTCCAGGCTCCTGGTTCCAGCAAAAAGGGCTCCGGGCTTGGGGTCAAATCCATGCTCAAGGCTAAAGCCTCTAGTCTCGGGGTCAGTTTCAGGCACCGCACATTGGGCTCCAGGCTCCTGGCTCAAGGCTCTGTGCCACTTACACCATCATGTCCAGGCTCAAGGTTCCTTGCTCAGGGTAATTTCCAGGCTGTGGGTTCTGGACTCATGGCTCCAGGCTCCAGGCACCAGGCTCCAGGCTCAAGGCTCCAGGCTCCAGGCTAAAGGCTCAGTGTCAGTTTCAGGCTTTTGGCTCCTTGTTCCAGGCTCCAGGCTCTAGGCTCCAAGCTCCAGGCTCCATGCTCCATGCTCCGGGCTTGGGTTTAGTTAAGGGCTCCAGGCTCCAAGCTCCAGGATCCAGGCTCAAGGCTCAAGACTCCAGGCTCCAGGCTCCAGGCTCCAGGCTCCAGGCTCCAAGCTGTAGGCTCCACACTCCATTCTCCGATTTCAAGAATCCGAGCTAGGGTTAAGTTCCAGGCTCCGGGTGTAGGGCTCAAGCCTCCAGTCTCCAGCCTTCAGATTCCGGGCTCCCTGCTCAAGGCTCATGGCTCTGTGCTCAAGGCTCCGGGCTCAAGGCTCCAGGCTCCAGGCTCTTGGCTCCAGGTTCCGGGCACCAGGCTCCAGGAGGCTCCAGACACCGCGCTCCAGGATCTGGGATCGGGGTAAGTTTGAGACTCTTTGCTCAATGCTCTGGGATAAGGGTTAGTTTGTTTCTCCGTGCTCCAGATTGCAGGCTCCAGGTTCCTTGCTCCAGGCTCAAGGTTCCAGGCTCCGCGTTGCTTCCTCCGGGATTCAGGCTTTGGGCTAGGATTACTCCTTGCCCATATGTTCATGGCTCCGGGCTCCAGGTTTAAGGCTCCATATTTTGGGCGCAGTGCCAGGCAAAAGGTTCTATGCTCCAAGTTAGTGACTACACATTCCAGGCAAATGGCACCTGGCTCAAGGGTCAGTTCCAAGCTCCGTGCTCACCCCTCAAGGTTCCAGACTCCGGGCTCAAGGCTCTTGGCATGGGGTCAGTTCCAAGATCTGGTCTCCAGGCTTAAGGCTCCACATTTCGTGCTAGAGGTCAGTTCTAGGCTACAAGCTCCATAGTTTAGGTTCGTTGTCAAGCATTCTAGGCTCAATGCTCCAGGCTCTAGGCTCCCGGCTCCAGGCTCCAGGCTCTGGGATCCAGGCTAAAGACGCCTGGTTCAGTGTCAGTTCCAGGCTCCGGGCTCCCCCGTTCAAGGCTCCGGGCTCCGGGCATGGAGTCAGTTCCAAGTACCAGTCATGTTCCAGGCACGGGGTAAGTTCCAGTCTACGGTCTCCAGGCATGGGCTCTAGGCTCCGCGCTCCAGGTTCCAGGCTTCAGGCAAAAGCACGGGGTCATTTCCAGGCTCCGGACTCCAGGCTCAAATCTCCATGCTCTTGGCTCACGGCTCCATTCTCCGGGCTCCAGGCTCGGGGTCAGTCCCAGGCTCTTTTCTCGTTTTCAGCTCCAAGCTCCGGGCTCATGGCTCCCTGCACATGGTAAGTTTGAGGATCTGGGCTTCGAGCTCCAGTCCTTAATCCCGTGTCTCTAAGCTCCGCGCTCTAGGCTTCGCCCTCCAGACTCAAGGCTTCAGGTTTTTTTTAAGTGTAAGGCTCCGTTCTCCAGGTTACCGGCTCAGAACTCTGGGCTCGGGTTCAGTTCCAGGCTCGGGGCTCGGGGCTCGGGGCTCGGGGCTCGGGGCTCGGGGCCCGGGGCCCGGGGCTCCGGGCTCGGGGCTCGGGGCTCGGGGCTCGGGGCTCCGGACTCCGGACTCCAGACTCCGGACTCCGGACTCACTTCCTCCGGCCTCCGGCCTCCGGCCTCCGGGCTCCTGGCTTCTTGCACCGGGCTCCGTGCTCCCGGTTCCATGTTTGCGTTCATTTCCAGGCTTCCGGGCTCCGGGCTCCGGGCTCCGGGCTCCGGGCTCCGGGCTCCGGGCTCCGGGCTCCGGGCTCGTGTTCAGATCCAGGCTCAAAGGGCTCCTAGTGCTGGGGTAAGGCCTACAGGCTCACCACATTGCCCAGACCTCTGGGTTTTCCTTGTTTTCTTGGTAGAAGAGGAAATAATGTCATTTTTGAGCGTTTCAAACAATGACAAGATTTTTTGGTCACTTTAAGAAAAGAATATTTTTGTCTCAAGGACAACTTTATGAACTGAAAAGACTCGAATAAAAAGGTAATAAAGCACTTATTTCTGACTTCTTTTTTGCGTTTTCTACTTTTCATAGTAGAAGAGGAAAAAATGTCATTTTTGAGCCTTTCAGACGGTAAGAAGCTGTTTAGGTCACTTTGAGAAAAGGATGTTTTTTTTCTCAAGCAGAACTTCATGATCGTAGAAGACTTTGAAAAAATAGCCATAAAAAACTTATTTCTGACTCTTTTTTAGTGTTTTCAATTTTTCTAACTATGTAGGTAGAAATGTCATTTTTGAGCGTTTTCCACGATTAGAAGCATTTTTTGTCACTTTGAGAAAAGGATGTTTTTTTTCCAGCAGAACTTCCTGATTTGAGAATACGTATACAAAAAAGCCATAAAACACTTATTTTTGACTTGTTTTTAGTGTTTTCCTTCTTTTCTGAGTAGAAGAGGCAAAAATGTCATTTTTAAGCGTTTCAGGCGGTAAAAAGCTGTTTTGGTCACTTTGAGACAAAGATGTTTTTTTTCAAGCAGAACTTCATGATTTGAGAAGACTTTTAAGAAACAGCCATAAAACACTTATTTCTGACTTGTTTTTAGTGTTTTTATGCTTTTATGAGTAGACGATTTAAAAATGTCATTTTTGAGCGTTTCAGACGATAAGAAGCTGTTTCGGTCACTTTGAGAAAGGGATGTTTTTTCAAGAGCAGAACTTCATGATCTGAGAAGACTTTCACAAAACAGCAAAATAACACTTATTTCTGACTTGTTTTTTGTGTTTTTATTCTTTTATGAGTAGAAGATTCAAAAATGTAATTTTTAGCGTTTCAGACGATAATAAGCTGTTTTGGTCACTTTGAGAAAAAGATGTGTTTTTCAAGCAGAACTTCAGGATTTGAGAAGACTTTTAAAAAACAGCCATAAAACACTTATTGCTGACTTTTTTAAAGTTTTTTTTTTTTTATGCTTTTATGAGTAGAAGATGCAAAAATGTCATTTTTGAGCGTTTCAGACGACCAGAAGCTTTTTTGTCACTTTGAAACAAGGACGTTTTTTCAAGACCTCAGACGACTCTAAAAAAATAGCAATAAAAGTCTTATTTTTGACTTGTTTTTATGTGTTTTCATGCTTTTCTTACTATATTGTTAAAAATGTCAGTTTTTAGCATTTCACGCAAGCAGAAAATGATTTGGTCACTTTTGAGACAAGGATGTTTTGTCTCAAGCAGAACGTAAAGCTTCACACTTAGTTCTGGCATTTCTCAAACCGCCCCGTGGAGATTGAATGCTGCCTGACATTGCAGCCACACTCTAGTGGACGAACTCTTTCCGTGGTCCTGATTCTTTGTCTTTCTTTCTCTCTTGCTCTCTCTTTCCTCCACCCCCCTTAAAGCTGCACACTGGCGTGCATGGATGAGGAAGAGCACTGGGAAATGTCGCGCTGACCCTTGTCAGGGTTAGACCGGGACGGCTGGTGGACGGTGTGGACTCTGTCTTTTTTCCAGCCCGTGTGGGACATTGTTATTTTTCCAGAGACAGAACACCGGTTAGCCCTTTTTTTAAGCTCCGGTTCTTTTCTCATCTGGAGCTGGATAACGATAAAACATGAACTGTATGTTGAACTTTGTTATTTCTTTTCCAGAGACAACCCCTGTAAGCCTAACACCTTTTTATTCTTTTTGTTTAACCTCCAGGGTTTCTCCTCAACTTCAGCCCGAAACCTAACCTTGTTCCAGGTCTGATTGTTCTCCCCTCTCTCCCTCTCTCTTACCTCCAGCCCCCTTAAAGCTAGTCACTGAGTTGTGGAACTTTTTCAAACCGCCCCATTGGGAATGGAATGCTGCCCAACATGAGAGCCTCACACTCGGGGACGAACTCTCGCCCTGGTCCTGGTTCTTCTTTTCCCCTTTTCTCCCCCTTTTTCTTCCAGCCACCTTGAAGCTGCACATTTGCATGCGCTGAGGAGGAGGAGCGCCGGGAAATGTCGCCCTTACCTGGGTCAGAATTAGGCCGGGACGGCCGGCGGACCGTGTGCAGTCTGTCTTTTTTCCAGGCCTGTGTGGGACTTTGCTATTTTTCCTGGCCTGTGCGGGAATCTTTTTTTTTTTTTTTTCTTCAAAGACAGAACGCCGGTTTACTGATCCCCCTTTTAACTTCCGGTGCTTTTCTCATCTGGAACTGGATAACGGTAAAAGTCGAACAGTATGAAGGACTTTTTTTTTTTTTTTTTTTCCAAGACACAACTGTTAAAGCGTGCAAGTCCGGATTCTGGCTTCCACTGCAATAAACGATGCTTTCACGTGTGTTCTCTTTAGCCGCATTTGTGGGCATATTTATTATAATTTTTACTCACAACTTATATAGCGTGTAGCAACAACTACAGCCATGACCATGAGCGCCAAAAAGGAGAAGGACAACAGGAAATACATACACAACATCCTGTAGACCTCTACAAAATAAAAGCCTCTTTCACACAGGGAGCAAGAAGTATAATAACAAATACTTAAGAAGAACCCCTGTAAGACTAAGTCTTCAGGCTCGGGGTAAGTTCCATGCTCGGAGATCCACGCCCCTGGCTCCAGTCTCTGAGAACGGGGTCATTTCCACACTCCGGGCTCCAGAACCCAGGTTCAAGGCTCCGCACTCGGGGTCAGTTCCAGGCTCCAGACTCCAGGCTCCAGGCTCACGGCTCCATGCTCACGACTCAATGCTTCGTGCTCCAGGCTCGAGGCTCGGGGTCAGTTCCAGTCTCCGGGCTGCAGGGTCCTGGCTCAAAGTTTTGTGCTCGGGGTCAGTTCTAGGCTCTGGGCTCAAGGCTCCAGGCACAGGGTCATTTCCAGGCTCCAGGCTCATGACTCCAGGATCCAGGCTCTTGACTCCGGGTCAGTACAAGGCTTTGGGCTCACGGCTCCATGCTCACGGCTCCATGATACGGGCCAGAGGCTCCGAGCTAAAGGTTCTTTGCTCGGGGTCAGTTCCAGGATCCGCGCTCCACGCTCCATGTTCAGGGCTCCGGGCTTGGGGTCATTTCTTTGCTCCGGGCTCCAAGGTCCGGACTAAAGGTCAGTTCCAGGCTCTATGCTCCAGGCACAAGGCTCCAGGCTGAAAGCTCAAAGCACAAGGCTCCACACTCAGTGTAAGTTCTATACTCCAGGTTAAAGGCTCCAAGCTCATGGCTCAAGGTCATTTCCATGATGAAGTCAAGCTCATCACGAGTCGGGCTCAAGGCTCCGGGCTCCATGCTGCAGGATCAGGGCTCCCGACTTCAGACTCCAGACTCCATGCTCCAGGCAAATGGCTCCAGGCTCCAGGCTCAAGGCTCTAGGCTCCAGGCTCCAGGCTCCAGGCTCAAGGCTCAAGGCTCCAGGCTTCAAAGTTCAGTGTCAGTTCCAGACTCCGGGCTCCGGGCTCCGGGCTCCGGGCTCCCGGCTCCCGGCTCCCGGCTCCCGGCTCCCGGCTCCCGGCTCTGGGCATGGGGTCAGTTCCAAGGTCCGGTCTCAAGGTTTTAGGCTCCACATTTCCTTCTCGGAGTCAGTTCAAGGCAAATGGCTCCATTTTCAAGTCTCGTTGCTACGTGTTCATAACTCTAGGCTCCCGGAACCAGGCTCAAGGCTGAAGGCTCAAAGCTCAAAGCTCCAGGCTCGGGGTAATTTCCTTACTCCGGGCTCAAGGCTCCAAGCTCGAGGCTTGGGGTCAGTTCCACGCTCTACGCTCCAGGCTCCTTGCTCAAGGATGCATGGTTCATTCTCTTGACTCCAGACTCCAGGCTCGGGGTCAGTTCCAGGCTCAAGGCTCCAGGCTCTGCTCTTCAAGCTTCGCTCTCCAGGCTCCGGGCTTCGGGCTCAAGGCTCACGTCTAAGGGCTCCAGGCTCAAGGCGCCAGGTTCCAGGGTCTTGGTCAGTTGAAGGCTTCGTGCTCCAGGTGACCGGCTCCAGACTCCAGGCTCTGAATCAGTTTAAGGCTCCGGGCTAAAGGATCAAGGCTCTGCGCTCCAGGCTCCTGGTTCCAGAAACAGGGCTCCGGGCTTGGGGTCAGTTCCATGCTCCGGGTTCCAGGCTAAACCCTCTAGGCTCGGGGACAGTTTCAGAAACCGCACATCGGCCTCCAGGCTCCAAGCTCCATGCCCTTTAAACCAGGTAAAGGCTCAGGGTTCCTTGCTCATGGTAATTTCCAGGCATTGGGCTCCAGGCTCCAGGCTCTGCGCTCCAGGCACCAGGCACCAGGCTCCAGGCTCCAGGCTTCAGGCTCCATGCTCCATGCTGCATTCTCCATGCTCCATGCTCCATGCTCCAGGCCTGGGGTCAGTTAAGGGCTCCGGGATCCAAACTCCAGGCTCCCAGCTCCCGGTTCCTGGCTCAAGGCTCCATGATCAAGACTCCAGGCTCCAGGCTCTGAGCTCCGCGATCCATTCTCCAATTTCAAGAATTCGAGCTACGGTTCAGTTCCAGGCTCCAGGCTCCGGGCTCAGGGCTCATGCCTCCACTCTCCAGCCTTCAGATTCCGGGCTCCCTGCTCAAGGCTCATGGCTCTGCGGTCAAGGCTCCGGGCTCCAGGCTTCAGGCTTTTTGGCAGTTCCATTCTCCGGGTACCAGGCATCAGGCTTTAGGCTTAAGGCTCTTGGTCAGTTCCAGGCTCCGGGCTCAAGGCTCAAGGCTCAAGGCTCAAGGCTCCGGGCTCCAGGTTCCAGTTTCCGGGAAAAAGGCTCCAGGCTCCAGGATCCGGCATCGGGGTCAGTTCGAGGCTCTGGGCTCAATGCCCTGGGATCAGGGTCAGTTTGTTGCTCCGTTCTCAAGTTTGCAGGCTCCAGGTTCCATGCTTCAGGCTCCAGGCTCCAGGCTCCAGGCTCCAGGCTCCAGGCTCCAGGCTCCAGGCTCAAGGCTCAAGGCTCCAGGCTCCATGCTTCGCGTTCCTTCCTCCGGGATCCAGGCTTTTGGCTCGGAGTATGTTCGTGACTACGGGCTCCCGGTTGTAGGCTCCCTATTTTGGGCACAGTTCCAGGTGTCAGGTTCTCTGCTCCAGGTTCGTTACTACGCGTTCAAGGCTACTGGCACCTGGCTGCAGGCTCAAGGCTCCGGTCTCCAGGTTCCAGCCTTTGGGTCAGTTCCATGCTGAGGGCTCAAGACTCCAGGCTCAAGGCTCAGGGTCAGTTCATGGCTACAGTCACCAGGCTCTAGACTCCAGGCTCAAGGCCCCGTGCTTCATGCTCTTTGCTCCAGCCTATAGGCTCCAGGGTGGGGATATTTTCCAGGCTCCTCGCTCCATGCTTCAGGCTCTGGGCTAGAGGCTCCGGGGTCAGAGTCAGTTCAAGGCTCCGTGCCCCCTCCTCAAGGTTCCAGGCACTGGGCTCAAGGCTCTTGGCATGGGGTCAGTTCCAAGATCTGGTCACCTGGTTTAAGGCTCCACTTTTCGGGCTCGAGGTCTTTTCCAGGCTATAGGCTCCATAGTCCAGGGTCGTTGCTACGCGTTCAAGGCTCAAGGCTCCCAACACCGGGCTCCAGGCTGAAGGCTCCAAGCTCAAGTCTCCAGGCTCAGGGTAAGTTCCATGCTCCAGGGTAAAGGCTCAAAGCTCAAGGCTCGGGGTCAATTCCAGGCTCAAGTCACCGGGTTTTAGGCTCCGGGCTCCAGGCTCAAGGCACCATGCTTAAAGCTCTTGGCTCCAGGCTTGGGGTCAGTTCAAGGCTAAGGCTTCAGGCTTTGCTCTCCAGGCGTCGCTCTCAAGGCTCCGGGCTGTGGGCTCCAGGCTCACGGCTTTAGGCTCAAGGCGCAAGGCTAATCGGTCTATGTCAGTTGCAGGCTCTGTTCTCCAGGCTACCGGCTCCAGACTCCTTTTTCCTTGCTCAGGGTAATTTCGAGGCAGTAAGCTAAAGGCTCCAGGCTCCAGGCCCCAGGCCCCAGGCTCAAGGCTCAAGGCGCCATGCTTCAAGCTCTTGGCTCCAGGCTCCAGGTTCAGGGTCAGTTCCAGGCTCCGGGCTCCATGCTCCGGGGTCAGGGCTCAAGACTCCAGGATCCATTCTCCAGGTTCCGCTCTCCAGGCTCCATGCTTCAAGCTCTGGGATCCAGGCTAAAGGCTCCATTCTCGGGGTCAGTTCCAGGCTCCAGGCTCCGGGCTCCAGGCTCCGGGCTTCAGGCGCCGGGCTCAGTGTCAGTTCCAGGCTCACCGCTCAAGTCTAAAGGCTGAAGGCTCCAGGCTCTGGGCATGGGGTCAGTTCAAGTTGCGGTCTCCAGGTTTTAGGCTCCACATTTCGTGCTCGGGGTCAGTTCAAGGCAAATGGCTCCATTTTCCAGCCTCGTTGCTACATGTTCAAGACTCTAGGCTGAAGGCTCAAAGCTCAAAGCTACAGGCTCGAGGTAAATTCCTTTCAGCGGGCTCAAGGCTCCAAGCTCGAGGCTTGGGGTCAGTTCCACGCTCTAGGCTCAAGGCTCCATGCTCAAGGCTGCATGGTTCGTTCTCTTAACTCCAGGCTCCAGGCTCCAGGCTCCAGGGTCTTGTTCAGTTGCAGGCTCCGTTCTCTACGCTACCGGTTCCAGACTCCAGGCTCGGAATCAGTTTCAAGCTCCGGGCTAAAGGATCCAGGCTCCTCGCTCCAGGCTCCAGGCTCCAGGCTCCAGGCTCCAGGCTCCAGGCTCCTGGTTCCAGAAAAAGGGCTCCGGGCTTGGGGTCAGATCCATGCTCCGGGCTCAAGGCTAAAGCCTCTTGGCTCGGGGTCAGTTTCAGGCACCGCACATCGGGCTCCAGGCTCCCGGTTCCCGGTTCCAGGCTCCAGAATCCAGGCTCCAGGCTCCAGGCTCCAGGCTCCAGGCTCCAGGCTCCAGGCTCTGTGCCCCTTACAACATGTCCAGGCTCAAGGTTCTTTACTCAGGGTAATTTCCAGGCTGTGGGTTCTGGACTCATGGCTCAAGGCTCCAGGCTCCAGGCTCCAGGTATCAGGCTCCAGGTTCCAGGCTCAAGGCTCAGTTTTCGGCTTTTGGCTCCTGGTTCCAGAAAAAGGGCTCCGGGCTTAGGGTCAGATCCATGCTCCGGGCTCAAGGCTAAAGCCTCTAGGCTCGGGGTCAGTTTCAGGCACCGCACATCGGGCTCCAGGCTCCCGGTTCCAGGCTCCATGCTCCATGCTCCATGCTCCGGGCTTGGGGTCAGTTAAGGGCTCCAGTCTCCAGGTTCCAGGTTCCAGGCTCCAGGCTCAAGGCTCCAGGCTCCAGGCTCCAGGCTCCGAGCTCCAGGCTCCGAGCTCCAGGCTCCGAGCTCCAGGCTCCGTTCTCCATTCTCCGATTTCAAGGATCCGAGCTAGGGTTAAGTTCCAGGCTCCGGGCTCAGGGCTAAAGCCTCCAGTCTCTAGCCTTCAGATTCCGGGCTCCAGGTTCCGGGCACCAGGCTCCAGGGTCCAGACACCGCGCTCCAGGATCTGGGATCCAGGTCAGTTCGAGTCTCTGGGCTCAATGCTCTGGGATATGGGTCAGTTTGTTGCTCCGTGCTCCAGTTTGAAGGCTCCAGGTTCCATGCTCCAGGCTCCAGGCTCCAGGCTCCGCGTTGCTTCCTCCGGGACACAGAATTTGGGCAAGGAATACTCCTAGTCCATATGTTCATGGCTCCGGGCTAAAGGTTTAAGGCTCCATATTTTGGGCACAGTGCCAGGCTAAAAGTTCTATGCTCCAAGTTAGTGACTACACATTCATGGCTAATGGAACCTGGGTCAAGGCTCAAGGCTCTGGTCTCCAGGCTTAGGTCTCGGGGTCAGTTCCAGGCTCCCTGCTCCCCCCTCAAGGTTCCAGGCTCCGGGCTCAAGGCTCTTGGCATGGGGTCAGTTCCAAGATCTGGTCTCCAGGTTTAAGGCTCCACTTTTCGGGCTAGAGGTCAGTTCCAGGCTACAGGCTCCATAGTCCAGGTTCGTTGCCAAGCGTTCCAGGCTAAAAGGCACCCAGCACCAGGCTCCAGGCTCTAGGCTCCCGGCTCCAGGCTCCAGGCTCCAGGCTCCAGGCTCCAGGCTCCAGACTCTTGGATCCAGGCTAAAGACGCCTGGCTCAGTGTCAGTTCCAGGCACCGGGGTCCCCCGCTCAAGGCTCCGGGCTCCGGGCTCAAGGCTCCGGGCTCCGGGCTCTGGGCATGGGGTCAGTTCCAAGTTCCGGTCTCCAGGTTTTAGGCTCCACATTTCGTGCTCGGGGTCAGTTCAAGGCAAATGGCTCCATTTTCCAGCCTCGTTGCTACGTGTTCCAGAGTCTAGGCTCCCGGCACCAGGCTCAAGGCTGAATGCTAAAAGCTCAAAGCTCCAGGTTCGGGGTAAATTCTTTTCTCCGGGCTCAAGGCTCCAAGCTGGAGACTTGGGGTCAGTTCCACGCTCTAGGCCCCAGGCTCCATGCTCAAGGCTGCATGGTTCATTCTCTTTACTCCAGGCTCAAGGCTCCAGGCTCCAGGCTCCAGGGTCTTGGTCAGTTGCATTCTCCATTCTCCAGGCTACCGGCTCCAGACTCCAGGCTCGTAATCAGTTTCAGGCTCCGGGCTAAAGGATCCAGGCTCCGCGCTCCAGGCTCCTGGTTCCAGACACAGGGCTCCGGGCTTGGGGTCAGATCCATGCTCCGGGCTCAAGGCTATAGCCTCTAGGCTCGGGGTCAGTTTCAGGCACCGCACATCAGGCTCCAGGCTCCCGGCTCAAGGCTCTTTTCCCCTTACACCATGTCCAAGCTCAAAGTTCCTTGCTCAGGGTAATTTCTAGGCTGTGGGTTCGTGACTCCAGGCTCCAGGTTCAAGGCTCCAGGCTCCAGGCACCAGGCTCAAGGCTCTAGGCTCAATGTCAGTTTCAGGCTTTTGGCTCCTGGTTCCGGGCTCAAGGCTCCAGGCTCAAAGCTCCAGGCTCAAGGCTCCATGCTTCATGCTCCGGGCTTGGGGTCAGTTAATGGCTCCAGGCTCCAGGCTCCAAGCTCCAGGCTCCAGGCTCCATGCTCTGGGTCTGGGGTCCGTTAAGGGCTCCATGTTCCAGGTTCCAGGCTCCCGGCTCAATGCTCCAGACTCCAGGCTCAAGGCTCCAGGCTCAAGGCTCCGAGCTCATGGCTCCGCACTCCATACTCCGATTTCAAGAATCCGAGCTAGGGTTAAGTTTCAGGCTCCGGGCTCAGGGCTCACGCCTCCTGTCTCCAGCCTTCAGATTCCGGGCTCCCTGCTCAAGGCTCATGGCTCTGCGCTCAAGGCTCCGGGCTTTAGGCTTCTGGCTTTTGGGCAGTTCCATTCTCCAGGCACCAGGCTAAAGGCTCCAGGCTTAAGTCTCTTGGTCAGTTCCAGGCTCCGGGCTCAAGGCTCCGGGCTCATGGCTCCAGGTTCCGGGCACCAGGCTCCAGGGTCCAGACACCGCGCTCCAGGATCCAGGATTGGGGTCAGTTCGAGACTCTAGGCTCAATGCTCTGGGAATGAGGGTCAATTTTTTTGCTACAGGCTAAAAACTCCAGGCTCAAGGCTCAGATTCAATAAATTGCTCCAGTCACAAGGCTCTAGACTCCAGGCTCAAGGCACCATGGTTTATGCTCTGGGCTCCAGGCTAAAGGCTCCAGGGTGGGGGTCAGTTCAAGCCTCCGGGCTCCATGCTTCAGGCTGCTGGCTCAAGGCTCCGGGCTCAGTGTCAGTTCCAGGCTCCGTGCTCCCTCTTCAAGGCTCCAGGCTGTGGGCTCCAGGCTCTTGGCATGGGGTCAGTTCCAAGATCTTGTCTCCAGGTTTTGGTCTCAACTTTTCGGGCTCGAGGTCAGTTCCAGGCTACAGGCTCCATAGTCCAGGTTTGTTGCTACGCGATCAAGGCTCAAGGCTCCCAGCACCAGGCTCCAGGCCGAAGGCTCCAAGCTCAAGGCTCCAGCCTCAGGGTAAGTTCCATGCTCCAGGGTAAAGGCTCCAACCTCAAGGCTCGGGGTCCATTCAAGGCTGAAGTCACCGGGCTCTAGGCTCCAGGCTCAAGAGTCAAGGATCCATTCTCCAAGCTCCGCTCTCCAGGTTCCATGCTTCAAGCTCTGGGATCCAGGCTAAAGGCTCCATTCTCGGGGTCAGTTCCAGGCTCAAGGCTCGAGGCTGAAGGCTCCATGCTTAAGGCGCCGGGCTCAGTGTCAGTTCCAGGTTCACCGCTCAAGGCTACAGGCTGCAGGCTCCAGGCTCTGGGCATGGGGTCAGTTCCAAGTTCCGGTCTCCAAGTTTTAGGCTTCACATTTCGAGCTCGGCGTTAGTTCCAGGCAAGAAGCTCCATTTTCCAGGCTCGTTGCTATGCGTTCCAGGCTCCATGCTCCCGGCACAAGGTTTTTTCCAGGCTCCGGGCTCCTGGCTTTGGGCTTGGGGTCTTTTTCCAGGCTCATTGCTCCATGCTCATGGCTCCATGCTCATGGCTCCAGGCTCCAAGTTCAAAGCTCAAGGCTCTCGGCTCGGGATCATTTCAAGGCTCTGGGAACCAGGACCCAAGTTTCGAGGTCAGGGTGTATTCCATGCTCTGGCCTGTGGGCTCCAGACTCCAGGCTCGGGGCATTGGGTCAGGTCCAATTTCTGGTTTCCAGGCTAAAGGCTCCAGGCTTCGGGCAAAGTTCCATGCTCGGGGTTCAATGCCCTGGTCTCCAGGCTCTGGGAACGGGGTCACTTCCCTGCTCTGGGCTCCAGAATCCAGGCTCTGGACACGGAGTAAGTTCCAGGCTATGGGCTCCATTCTCCATGTTCCAGGCTCAAAAGCTCCAGGCTCCAGGCTCCGGGTTTATGGCTCCACTTTTCGGGCTTGGGGTAAGTTCCAGGCAACAGGCTCCATAGTCCAGGTTTTTTTCTACGTGTTCTAGGCTCAAGGCTCCCAACACTAGGCTCCAGGCTTAAGGCTCCAAGCTCAAAGCTCCAGGCACGGGGTAAGTTCCATGCTCCGGGCACAAGGCTCCAAGCTCAAGGCTCAGGGTCAGTTCCAGGCTCATGTCACCATGCTCTAGGCTCCGGGCTCCGGGCTCCAGCCTCATGGCGCCATGCTTCAAGCTCTTGGCTCCATGCTCCAGGCTCAGGGTCAGTGACAGGCTCAAGGCTCCATGCTCCGGGGTAAGGGCTCCAGACTCGAGAGTCAAGGCTCCAGGCTCCTGGCTTCCGGCTCCAGGCTCCAGGCTCAAGGCTCAAGGCTCCAGGACCCAGGCTCAAGGCTTCGGGCTCAGGGCTCCAGGCTAGGCTGCGGGCTGCGGGCTGCGGGCTTCTGGCTGCGTGCTCCATGCTCCAGGCTCCAGGCTGCGGGCTGCGGGCTCCGGGCTCAAGACTAAAGGCTGCGGGCTAAAGGCTCCAGGCTCTGGGCATGGTGTCAGTATTAAAGTTCCAGTCATGTTCCAGGCACGGGGTCAGTTCCAGTCTACGGGCCCCAGGCACGGGCTCTAGGCTCCGCGCTCCAGGCTTCAGGTTTAAGCACGGGGTCATTTCAAGGCTCCGGACTCCAGGCTAAAATCTCCATGCTCTTGGCTCACGGCTCCATGCTCCGGGCTCCAGGCTCGGGGTCAGTCCCAGACTCTGTGCTCGTTTTCAGCTCCAAGCTCCGGGCTCATGGCTCCCTGCACTTGATCAGTTTGAGGATCTGGGCTTCGAGCTCCAGTCCTTAATCCCGTGTCTCTAAGCTCCGCGCTCAAGGCTCCGCCCTCCAGACTCAAGGCTCCAGGTTATTTGTAAGTTGAAGGTTCCGTTCTCAAGGTTACCGGCTCAGAACTCCGGGCTCGGGTTCAGTTCCAGGCTCGGGGCTTCGGGCTTCGGGCTCCGGACTCCGGACTCCTGTCTCCGGCCTCCTGGCTCCGGGCTTCTTGCTCCGGGCTCCGGGCTCCGGGCTCCGGGCTCCATGTTCACGTTCATTTCCAAGTTTACGGGCTCCGGTCTCGTGTTCAGTTCCAGGCTCAAAGGGCTCCTAGTGCTGGGCTAAGGGCTACAGGCTCACTACAATGCCCAGACCGCTGGGTTTTCCTTGTTTTCTTGGTAGAAGAGGCAACAATTTCATTTTTGAGCGTTTAAGACGATGAGAAGATTTTTTGGTCACTTTAAGAAAAGACTGTTTTTGTCTCAAGGACAACTTTATGAGCTGAAAAGACTCGAACAAAAAGGAAATAAACCACTTGTTTATGACTTCTTTTTTGCGTTTTTCTACTTTTCTGAGTAGAAGAGGAGAAAATGTCATTTTTGAGCCTAAGCTGTTTTGATCACTTTGAGAAAAGGATGTTTTTTTTGTCAAGCAGAACTTCATGATCTTAGAAGACTTTGACAAAACAGCCATAAAAAACTTATTTCTGACTCTTTTTTAGTGTTTTCATGCTTTTCTGACTATGTAGGTAAAAATGTCATTTTTAAGCGTTTTACACGATTTGAAGCTGTTTTGGTCACTTTGAGACAAGGACGTTTTTTTTCCAGCAGAACTTCCTGATTTGAGAATACTTATACAAAAAAGCCATAAAACACTTATTTTTGACTTGTTTTTAGTGTTTTCCTTCTTTTCTGAGTAGAAGAGGCAAAAATGTCATTTTTGAGCGTATCATACGGTAAGAAGCTGTTTTGGTCACTTTGAGACAAAGATTTTTTTTTCAAGCAGAACTTCATGATTTCAGAAGACTTTTAAGAAACAGCCATAAAACACTTATTTCTGACTTATTTTTAGTGTTCTTTTGCTATTCTGAGTAGAAGAGGAAAAAAAATCCTTTTTGAGAGTTTCAGATGAAAAGAAGCTGTCTTGGTCACTTTGAGAAAAAAATTTTTTTTTTTTCAAGCAGAACTTCATGATTTGATTAAAAAAAAAAAAAAAAAAAAAAAAAAAAACAGTCATAAAACACTTATTTCTTACTTATTTTAGTGTTTTCATTTTTTTCTGAGTAGAAGAGGCAAAAATGTCATTTTTGAGAGTTTCAGACGATAAGAAGCTGTTTTGGTCACTTTGAGAAAGGCATGTTTTTTCTCAAGCAGAACTTCATGATCTGAGAAGACTTTGACAAAACAGCCATAAAACACTTTTTTCTGACTTGTTATTAGTGTTTTTTTGCTTTTATGAGTAGAAGATTTAAAAATGTCATTTTTGAGCGTTTCACACGATCAGAAGCTTTTTTTGTCACTTTGAGAAAAGGACGTTTTCTCAAGACCTGAAACGACTCTTACAAAATAGCCATAAAACACTTATTTTTGACTTGTTTTTTAGTGTTTTAATGCTTTTCTTACTATATTGGTAAAAATGTCATTTTTGAGCGTTTCACGCAAGCAGAAGCTGATTTGGTCACTTTTGAGACAAGGATGTTTTTCCTCAAGCAGAACATAAAGCTTCACACTTAGTTCTGGCATTTCTCAAACCGCCCCGTGGAGATTGAATGCTGCCTGACATTGCAGCCACACTCTAGTGGACGAACTCTGTCCGTGGTCCTGATTCTTTGTCTTTCTTTCTCTCTTTCTCTCTATCTCCCTCTTTCCTCCAACCCCCTTAAAGCTGCACACTGGCGTGCATGGACGAAGAAGAGCACTGGGAAATGTCGCACTGACCCTTGTCAGGGTTAGACTAGGACGGCTGGTGGACGGTGTGGACTCTGTCTTTTTTCCAGCCCGTGTGGGACATTGTTATTTTTCCAGAGACAGAACACCGGTTAGCCCTTTTTTTAAGCTCCGGTTCTTTTCTCATCTGGAGCTGGATAACGATAAAACATGAACTGTATGTTGAACTTTGTTATTTCTTTTCCAGAGACAACCCCTGTAAGCCTAACACCTTTTTTTTCTTTTTGTTTAACCTCCAGGGTTTCTCCTCAACTTCAGCCCGAAACCTAACCTTGTTCCAGGTCTGAATCTTTTCCCCTCTCTCCCTCTCTATTCTCTCCAGCCCCCTTAAAGCTGCTCACTGAGTTGTGGAACTTTTTCAAACCCCCCCATGTGGAATGGAATGCTGCCCAACATCAGAGCCTCACACTCGTGGACGAACTCTCGCCCTGTTTCTTCTTTTCCTCTTTTCTCCCCCTTTTTCTCCCAGCCACCTTGAAGCGGCACATTTGCATGCGCTGAGGAGGAGGAGCGCCGGTAAATGTCGCCCTTACCCGGGACGGCCGGGACGGCCGGCGGACCATGTGTAGTCTTTCTTTTTTCCAGGCCTGTGTGGGACTTTGCTATTTTTCCAGGCCTGTGCGGGAATCTTTTTTTTTTTTTTTTTTTTTTCAAAGACAGAACGCCGGTTTGCTGATCCCCCTTTTAACTTCCGGTGCTTTTCTCATCTGGAGCTGGATAACGGTAAAAGTCGAACCGTATGAAGGACTTTGTTATTTTTTTATTTTTTCCCAGACAGAACTGTTAAAGCGTGCAAGTCCGGATTCTGGCTTCCACTGCAATAAACGATGCTTTCACGTGTGTTCTCTTTAGCCGCTTTTGTGGGCATATTTATAATTTTTACTCACAACTTATATAGCGCGTAGCAACAACTACAGCCATGACCACTGAGCGCCGAAAAGGAGAAGGACAAAAGGAAATACATACACAACATCCTGTAGGCGTCTACAAAATAAAAGCCTCTTTTACACAGGGAGTAAGAAGTATAATAACAAATACTTAAGAAGAACCCCTGTAAGACGAAGTCTTCGGGCTCGGGGTAAGTTCCATGCTCGGGGTTCCACGGCCCTGGCTCCAGGCTCTGAGAACGGGGTCATTTCCACACTCCGGGCTCCAGAATCCAGGTTCAAGGCTCCGCACTCGGGGTCAGTTCCAGGCTCCAGACTCCAGGCTCCAGGCTCACGGCTCCATGCTCACGGCTCAATGCTTCGAGCTCCAGGCTCCAGGCTCGGGGTAAGTTCAAGTCTCCGGGCTGCAGGGTCCTTGCTCAAAGTTTTGTGCTCCGGGTCAGTTCTAGGCTCTTGGCTCAAGGCTCCAGGCACAGGGTCATTTCCAGGCTCCGGGCTCATGACTCTAGGATCCAGGCTCTTGACTCCGGGTCAGTACAAGGCTTTGGGCTCCCGGCTCCATGCTCACAGCTCCATGATCCAGGCCCCAGGCTCCGAGCTCAAGATTCTGTGCTCGGGGTCAGTTCCAGGATCTGCGCTCCATGGTCCATTTTCAGGGCTCCGGGCTTGGGGTCATTTCGTTTCTCCGGGCTCCAAGGTCCGGACTTAAGGTCAGTTCCAGGCTCTATGCTCCAGGCTCTATGCTCCAGGCTCCAAGCTCACGGCTCCATGCTACAGGATCCAGTTTTTGGGTAAGTTCCAGGGTTCCAGGCTCAGGGATCAAGGCTCAATATTCATGGTCAGTTCAAGGCTCCTGGTTCTTTTCTCTGGGCTCGGGGTCACTTCGAGAATCTGGGTTCCGGGCTCCAGTCATAAAGGTCTTGGCTCTAGATTCCGCGCACGAGGCCAAAGGCTCAAGGCTCCAGGCTCCAGGCTCCAGGCTCAAGGCTCAAGGCTTTAGGCTCCAGGCTCATGGCTCATGGCTCATGGCTCATGGCTCATTGCTCCAGGCTCAAGACTCATGGCTACATGCTCCAGGCTCAAGGTGCCTTGCTCCAGGGTCTTTGTCAGTTGCAGACTCCGTTCTCCAGGCTACCGGCTCCAGACTCCAGGATCGGGATCAGTTTCAGGCTCCGGGATCAAGATTCCAGGCAAAGGGCTCCGGGCTTGGGGTCAGTTCCATCCTAGGGGCGACAGGCTCAGCCCTCCTGGCTCGGGGTCAGTTTCAGGCACCGCGCATCGGGCTTCAGGCTCCTGGTTCTGTGCCCCAAACACCAGGTCAAGGTGAAAGGTTCCTTGCTCAGGGTAATTTCCAGGCTTTGGGCTCCGGGCTCCTGGCTCCGGGCTCCGGGCTCCGGGCTCCTGGCTCCGGGCTCCAGGCTCCAGGTTCAAGGCTCAGTGTCAGTTCCAGGCTTTGGGCTTCAGATTCCGGGCCCCAGGCTCAAGGCTCCAGGCTCCAGGCTCCAGGCTCCAGGCTCCAGGCTCCAGCCTCCAGCCTCCAGCCTCCAGCCTCCAGCCACCAGGATGAACGATCCAGAATCCAACCTCCAAGTTCCATGCTCCATGCTCCGGGCTTTGGGTAGGTTAAGAGCTCAAGGCTCCAGGCTCCCGACTCCAGACGCCAGGCTCAAGTCTCCAGGCTCCAGGCTCCAGACTCTGGGCTCCAGGCTCCAGGCTCCAGGCTCCATTTTCCGGTTTAAAGTATCTGGGCTAAGGTTAAGTTCCAGGCTCCGGGCAAAGAGCTCAAGCCTCCAGTCTCCAGGCTTAAGACTCCGGGCTCCCTGCTAAAAGGCTCATGGCTCCGCACTCAAGGCTCAAGGCTCCAGGCTTCCGGCTTTGGGGCAGTTCAATTCTCCAGGTACCAGGCTTCAGGCTCCAGGCTTAAGGCTCTTGGTCAGTTCCAGGCTCCGGGCTCAAGTCTCCAGGCTCAAGGCTCCAGGTTCCGGGCTCCAGGCTCCAGGTTCCGGGCTCCAGGTTCCGGGCTCCAGGCTCCAGGCTCCAGGTTCCAGACACCGCGCTCCAGGATCCGGGATCGGGATCAGTTCGAGGCTCTGGGATCAGGGTCAGTTTGTGGCTCCGGGCTTCAGTTTGAAGGTTCGTGGCTCCAGGCTCAAGGCTCCAGGCTCCAGGCTCCAGGCTCCAGGCTCCAGGCTCCAGGCTCCAGGCTCCAGGCTCCGCGTTCCTTCCTCTTGGATCCAGGCTTTGGGCTCGGAGTATGTTCGTGGCTCCAGGCTCCAGGTTTTTGGGTCCATATTATGGGCACAGTTCCAGGATACAGGTTCTGTGCTCCAAGTTTGTGACTACATGTTCAAGGCTAATGGAACATGGCTCAAGGCTCCGTTCTCCAGGCTCAAGCCTCGGGGTCAGTTCCATGCTCCGGGCTCAAGACTCCAGGCTCAAGGCTCAGGGTCAGTTCATGGCTCTAGTCAAAAGGCTCTAGACTCCAGGCTCAAGGCTCCGTGCTTTATGCTCTGGGCTCCAGGCTATAGGCTCCAGGGTCGAGGTCAGTTCCAGGCTCCGATCTCCCCCCTCAAGGCTCCAGGCTCCGGACTCCAGGCTCCAGGCTCAGTGTCAGTTCCAGGCTTTTGGCTCCAGGTTCCGGGCTCCAGGCTCCAGGCTCAAGGCTCCAGGCTCCAAGCTCATGGCTCCATGCTCCATGCTCCATTGTCCATGCTCCATGCTCCATGCTCCGAGCGTGGGGTCAGTTAAGGGCTCCGGGATCCAAACTCCAGGCTCAATGCTCCATGCTCCGGGCCTGGGGTCAGTTCAGGGCTCCAAGCTCAAGGCTCAAGGCTCGAGGCTCAAGACTCCAGGCTCCAGGTTCCAGGCTCCAGGCTCTGAGATCCACACTCCATTCTCCAATTTCAAGAATCCGAGCAAGGGTTAAGTTCCAGGCTCCAGGCTCAGGGCTCATGTTTCCAGTCTCCAGCCTTCAGATTCCGGGCTCCCTGCTCAAGGCTCATGGCTCTGCGGTCAAGGCTCCGGGCTCCAGGCTTCGGGCTTTGGGGCAGTTCCATTCTCCTCATACCAGGTTTCAGGCTCCAGGCTTTAGGCTCTTGGTCAGTTCAAGGCTCCAGGCTCAAGGCTCCGGGCTCCAGGTTCCAGGTTCCGGGCAAAACTGTGGGCTCAATGCTCTGGGATCAGGGTCAGTTTGTTGCTCCGTGCTCAAGTTTGCAGGCTCCAGGTTCCATGCTTAAGGCTCCAGGCTCCATGCTCCACGTTCCTTCCTCCGGGATCCAGGCTTTTGGCTCGGAGTATGTTCGTGGCTCCGGGCTCCCGGTTGTAGGCTCCCTATTTTGGGCACAGTTCCAGGCTACAGGTTCTATGCTCCAGGTTCGTTACTACGCGTTCAAGGCTACTGGCAACTGGCTCCATTCTCAAGGCTCCGGTCTCCAGGCTCTAGCCTCGGGGTCAGTTCCATGCTGAGGGCTCAAGACTCCAGGCTCAAGGCTCAGGGTCAGTTCATGGCTCCAGTCACCAGGCTCTAGACTCCAGGCTCAAGGCCCCGTGCTTCATGCTCTGGGCTCCAGCCTAAAGGCTCCAGGGTGGGGGTCAGTTCCAGGCTCCTCACTCCATTCTTCAGGCTCTGGGCTCAAGGCTCCAGGCTCAGAGTCAGTTCCAGGCTCCGTGTCCCCTCCTCAAGGTTCCAGGCGCTGGGCTCCAGGCTCTTGGCATGGGGTCAGTTCCAAAATCTGGTCTCCAGGTTTAAGGTTCCACTTTTCGGGCTCGAGGTCAGTTCCAGGCTATAGGCTCCATAGTCAAGGTTCGTTGCTACGCGTTCAAGGCTCAAGGCTCCAAACACCAGGCTCCAGGCTGAAGGCTCATAGCTCAACGCTCCAGGCTCAGGGTAAGTTCCATGCTCCAGGGTAAAGGCTCTAACCTCAAGGCTCGGGGTCAATTCCAGGCTCAAGTCACTGGGTTCAAGGCTCCGGGCTCCACGCTCAAGGCACCATGCTTCAAGCTCAAGGCTCCAGGCTCCAGGCTTGGGGTCAGTTTAAGGCAAAAGGCTTCAGGCTCTCCTCTCCAGGCTTCGCTCTCAAGGCTCTGGGCTGTGGGCTCCAGGCTCACGGCTTTAGGCTCAAGGTGCCAGGCTCATGGGTCTATGTCAGTTGTGGGCTCCGTTCTCTAGTCTACCGGCTCCAGACTCCTTGTTCCTTGCTCAGGGTAATTTCCAGGCATTGAGGTCTGGGCTCCAGGCTCCAGGCCCCAGGCTCCAGGCTCCAGGCTCCAGGCTCAAGGCTCCAGGCTCCAGGCTCCAAGCTCCAGGCTCAAGGCTAAGTGTCAGTTCCAGACTTTGGGCTCCAGGTTTCGGGCTCCATTCTACAAGCTTAAGGCTCCATGCTCCATACTCTGGGCCAGGGGTCAGTAAAGGGCTCCAAGCTCCAGACTCCAGGCTCCAGGCTCAAGGCTCCAGGCTCTGGGACCCAGGCCAAAGACGCCTGGCTCAGTGTAAGTTCCAGGCTCCGGGCCTTGAGCTTCCCGCTCAAGGCTCCAGGCTCCGGGCTCCAGGCTGTGGGCATGGGGTCAGTTCCAAGTTCCAGTCTCCAGGTTTTAGTTTCCACATTTCGTGCTCGGGGTCAGTTCAAGGCAAATGGCTCCTTTTTTCCAGCCTCGTTGCTACGTGTTCCAGGCTCTAGGCTCCCGGCACAAGCCTCAAGGCTTAAGGCTCAAAGCTCAAAGCTCCAGGCTCAGGGTAAATTCCTTTCACCGAGCTCAAGGCTCCAAGCTCGAGGCTTTGGGTCAGTTCCACGCTCTAGGCTCCAGGTTCCATGCTCAAGGCTCCATGGTTCATTCTCTTAACTTCAGTCTCCAGGCTCCAGGGTCTTAGTCAGTTGCAGGCTCCGTGCTCCAGGCAACCGGTTCCAGACTCCAAGCTCAGAATCAGTTTCAGGCTCCGGGCTAAAGGATCGAGGCTCCGCGCTCAAGGCTCCTGGTTCCAGAAAAAAGTCTCCGGCCTTGGGGTCAGATGCATGCTCCGGGCTCAAGGCTAAAGCCTCTAGGCTCGGGGTTAGTTTCAGGCACCGCACATCGGGCTCCAGGCTACCGGCTCTAGGCTCTGTGCCCCTTACACCACGTCCAGGCTCAAGGTTCCTATCTCAGGGTAATTTCCAGGCTGTGGATTCTGGACTCATGGCTCCAGAATTCAGGCTCCAGGCTCCAGGCTCCAGGCTCTAGGCTCAATGTCAGTTTCAGGCTTTTGGCTCCTGGTTCCGGGCTCCAGGCTCCAGGCTCCAGGCTCCAAGCTCCAGGCTCCAGGCTCCATTGTCCATTCTCAGGGCTTGGGGTCAGTAAAGGGCTCCAGGCTCCAAGCTCCAGGCTCCAGGCTCCAGGCTCCAGGCTCCAGGCTCAAGGCTCCAGACTCCAGGCTCCGAGCTCCAGACTTGGCACTCCATTCTCCGATTTAAAGAATCCAAGCTAGGGTTAAGTTCCAGGCTCCGGGCTCAGGGCTCAAGCCTCCAGTCTCCAGCCTTCAGATTCCGGGCTCACTGCTCAAGGCTCATGGCTCTGCGCGCAAGGCTCCGGGCTCCAGGCTTCGGGCGTTGGGGCAGTTCCATTCTCCGGGTTCGTGGCTTAAGGCTCCAGGCTTAAGGCTCTAGGTTAGTTCCAGGCTCCGGGCTCAAGGCTCAGGGCTCCAGTCTCCAGGCTCAACGTTCAAGGCTCCAGGCTCTAGGTTCCGGGCACCAGGCTCCAGGGTCCAGACACCGCGCTCCAGGATCTGGGATCGGGGTCAGTTCGAGACTCTGGGCTCAATGCTCTGGGATTAGGGTCAGTTTGTTGCTCCGTGCTCCAGTTTGCAGGTTCCAGGTTCCATGCTCCAGGCTCAAGGCTCAAAGCTCCAGGCTCCAGGCTCTACGTTGCTTCCTCCGGGATCCAGGCTTTGGGCTAGGAATACTCCTAGCCAGTTCCAGGGTCCGTGCCCCCTCCTTAAGGTTCCAGGCTCTGGGCTCCAGGCTCTTGGCATGGGGTCAGGTCCAAGATCTGGTCTCCAGGTTTTAGGCTCCACTTTTCGGGCTCGAGGTCAGTTCCAAGCTATAGGCTCTATAGTCCAGGTTCGTTGCTACGCGTTCAAGGCTCAAGGCTCCAAACACCAGGCTCCAGGCTTAAGGGTCCAAGCTCAAGGCTCCAGGCTCCAGGCTCTAGGCTTGGGGTCAGTTCAAGGCTAAAGGCTTCAGGCTCTGCTCTCCAGGCTTCGCTCTCAAGGCTCCGGGCTTTGGGCTCCAGGCTCACGGCTTTAGGCTCAAGGCGCCAGGCTCATGGGTCTTGGTCAGTTGCAGGCTCCGTTCTCCAGGCTGCTGGCTCCAGACTCCTTGTTCCTTGCTCAGGGTAATTTCCAGGCAGTGAGCTCTGGGCTCCAGGCCCCAGGCCCCAGGCCCCAGGCTCAAGGCTCCAGGCTCAAGGCTCAAGGCTCAAGGCTCCAGGCTCCAAGCTCAGAGCTCAAGGCTCCCGGCTCAAGGCTAAGTGTCAGTTCCAGGCTTTGGACTCAAGGTTTTGGGCTCCAGGCTACAAGCTTAAGGCTCCATGCTCCATACTCTGGG
Organism: Sphaeramia orbicularis; assembly: GCF_902148855.1. Lineage (NCBI taxonomy): Eukaryota > Metazoa > Chordata > Actinopteri > Kurtiformes > Apogonidae > Sphaeramia > Sphaeramia orbicularis. The sequence goes on along the minus strand of NC_043957.1, from coordinate 13,271,875 downwards.
CCAGGGGTCAGTAAAGGGCTCCAGACTCCAGGCTCCAGGCTCAAGGCGTCAGGCTCTGGCATCCAGGCTAAAGACGCCTGGCTCAGTGTCAGTTCCAGGCTCCGGGCTTCCCGCTCAAGGCTCCATGCTCCAGGCTCAAGGCTCAATGTCAGTTTCAGGATTTTTGCTCCGGGTTCCGGGCTCAAGGCTCCAGGCTCCAAGCTCCAGGCTCCATTCTCCATGCTCAGGGAATGGGGTCAGTTTAGGGCTCCAGTCTCCAGGCTCCAAGCTCCAGGCTCCATTCTCCATGCTCAGGGAATGGGGTCAGTTTAGGGCTCCAGTCTCCAGGTTCCAGGCTCCAGGCTCCAGGCTAAAGGCTCCAGACTCCAGACTCCAGACTCAAGGCTCCAGGCTCCGAGCTCCAGGCTCGGCACTCCATTCTCCGATTTCAAGAATCCGAGCTAGGGTTAAGTTCCAGGCTCCGGGCTCAGGGCTAGAGCCTCAAGTCTCCAGCCTTCAGATTCCGGGCTCCCTGCTCAAGGCTCATGGCACTGCGCTCAAGGCTCCGGGCTCCAAGCTTCGGGCTTTGGGGAAGTTCCATTCTCCAGGTACCAGGCTTCAGGCTCCAGGCTCCAGGCTTAAGGCTCTTGGTCATTTCCAGGCTCCGGGTTAAAGGCTCCGGGCTCCAGGTTCCAGGTTCCGGGCAACAGGCTCCAGTTTCCAGACACTGCGCTCCTGGATCCGGGATTGGGGTCAGTTTGAGGCTCTGGGCTCAATGCTCTGGGATGAGGGTCAGTTTGTTGCTCCGTGCTCAAGTTTTCAGGCTCCAGGTTCCATGCTACAGGCTCCAGGCTCAAGATTCCAGGCTCCTTGCTCCGCGTTCCTTCCTCCGGGATCTAGGCTTTTGGTTCGGAGTATGTTCGTGGATCCGGGCTCCCGGTTGTAGGCTCCCTATTTTGGGCACAGTTCCAGGCTACAGGTTCTATGCTACAGGTTCGTGACTACACGTTCAAGGCTACTTGCACCTTGATCTAGGCTCAAGGCTCAGGTGTCCAGGCTCCAGCCTCGGGGTCAGTTCCATGCTGAGGGCTCAAGACTCCAGGCTCAAGGCCCATGCTTATTGCCCTGGGCTCCAGCCGATAGGCTCCAGGGTGGGGGTCAGTTCCAGTCTCCTCGCTCCGTGCTTCAGGCTCTGGGCTCTAGGCTCCGGGCTCAGAGTCAGTTCAAGGCTCCGTGCCCCCTCCTCAAGGTTCAGGGCTCTGGGCTCGATTCTCCTGGCATGGGGTCAGGTCCAAGAACTGGTCTCCAGGTTTTAGGCTCCACTTTTCGAGCTCGAGGTCAGGCTATAGGCTCCATCGTCCAGGTTCGTTGCTACGTGTTCAAGGCTCAAGGCTCCCAAAGCCAGGCTCCTCAAGGCTGAAGGCTCAAAGCTAATACCTCCAGGTTCGGGGTAAATTCCTTTCACCGGGCTCAAGGTTCCAAGCTTGGCTTGGGGTCAGTTCCACGCTCTAGGCTCCAGGCTCCATGCTCAAGGCTGCATGGTTCATTCTCTTTACTCCAGGCTCCAGGGTCTTGGTCAGTTTAAGGCTCCGTGCTCCAGGCTACCGGTTCCAGACTGCAGGCTCGGAATCAGTTTAAGGCTCCAGGCTAAAGGATCCAGGCTCCGCGCTCCAGGCTCCTGGTTCCAGAAAAAGGGCTCCGGGCTTGGGGTCAGATCCATGCTCCGGGCTAAAGGCTAAAGCCTCTAGGCTCGGGGTCAGTTTCAGGAACCGCACATCGGGCTCCAGGCTCCTCTCTCCAGGCTCCGTGCCCCTTACAGCATGTCCAGGCTCAAGGTTCCTTGCTCAGGGTAATTTCCAGGCAGTGGGTTCTGTACTCATTGCTCCTGGCTCCAGGCTCCAGGCACCAGGCACCAGGCACCAGGCTCAAGGCTCAAGGCTCCAGGCTCAAGGCTCATGGCTCCAGGCTCCATGCTACATGCTTTGGGCTTGGGGTCAGTTAAGGGCTCCAGGCTCCAAGCTCCAGGCTCCATGCTCCGGGCCTGGGGTCAGTTAAGGGCTCCAGGCTCCAGGCTCAAGGCTCCAGACTCCAGGCTCAAGGCTCCAGGCTCCAGGCTCCGAGCTCCAGGCTCCATGTTTGCGTTCAGTTCCAGGCTCAAAGGGCTCCTAGTGCTTGGCTAAGCAAGCCCAGAACTTCATGATCTGAGAAGACTTTGACAAAACAGCCATAAAAAACTTACTTCTGACTCTTTTTTTGTGTTTTCATGCTTTTCTGACTATATAGGTAAAAATGTCATTTTTGAGCGTTTCACACGATTAGAAGCTGTTTTGGTCACTTTGAGACAAGGATGTTTTTTTTTCAAGCAGAACTTCATGATTTTATAAAACTTCCAAAAAAAAAACCAAAACAAAAAAACATTTATTTCTGACTTATTTTTAGTGTTTTCATGCTTTTCTGTGTAGAAGAGGCAAAAATGTCATTTTTGAGCGTTTCAGACGATAAGAAGCTTTTTTGGTCAGTTTGAGAAAGGGATGTGTTTTTTCAAGCAGAACTTCATGATCTGAGAAGACTTTGACAAAATAGCAATAAAAAACTTATTTCTGACTTGTTTTTAGATTTTTTATGCTTTTATGAGTAGAAGATTTAAAAATGTCATTTTTGAGCGTTTCAGACGATAAGAAGCTGTTTTGGTCACTTTGAGACAAAGATGTGGTTTTCAAGCAGAACTTTATGATTTGAGAAGACTTAAAAAAAAAAAAAAAAAAAAAAGGCCTTAAAACACTTATACCTGACTTGTTTTTATTCTTTTATGAGTAGGAGTTTAAAAAATTTCATTTTAGAGCGTTTCGGACGATCAGACGCTGTTTTGGTCACTTTGAGACAAAGATTTTTTTTTTCAAGCAGAACTTCATGATTTGAGAAGACTTTTAAAAACACAGCAATAAAATTGTTATTTCTGACTTATTTTTAGGGTTTTCATGCTTTTCCTAGTAGAAGAGGCAAAAATGTCATCTTTGAGCGCTTCAGACGATAAGAAGCTGTTTTGGTCACTTTGAGAAAAAGACGTGTTTTTCAAGCAGAACTTCATGATTTTAGAAGACTTTTAAAAAAACAACCATAAAACACTTTTTGACGACTTGTTTTTAGTTTTTTTAATGCTTTTATTAGTAGAAGATCCAAAAATGTCATTTTTGAGCATTTCATACGATCAGAAGCTTTTTTTTCACTTTGAGACAAGGACGCTTTCTCAAGACTTGAGACGACTCTAACAAAAAAAGGCCATAAAACACTTATTTTTCACTTGTTTTTTAGTGTTTTCATGCTTTTCTTACTATATTGTTAAAATATTCATTTTTGAGCGTTTCACGCAAGCAGAAGCTGATTTGGTCACTTTGAGACAAAGATGTGGTTTTCAAGCAGAACTTCATGATTTGAGAAAACTTTAAAAAAAAAAAAAAAAAAAAGGCCTTAAAACACTTATTGCTGACTTAGTGCTGATTTAGTGTTTTCATTCTTTTATGAGTAGGAGTTTAAAAATTTTCATTTTTGAGCGTTTCAGACGATCAGACGCTGTTTTGGTCACTTTGAGACAAAGATTTTTTTTTTCAAGCAGAACTTCATGATTTGAGAAGACTTTTTCAAAAAACAGCCATAAAATTGTTATTTCTGACTTATTTTTAGTGTTTTCATGCTTTTCTTACTATATTGTTAAAAATGTCATTTTTGAGCGTTTCACGCAAGCAGAAGCTGATTTGGTCACTTTTGAGACAAGGATGTTTTGTCTCAAGCAGAACGTAAAGCTTCACACTTAGTTCTGAAATTTCTCAAACCGCCCCGTGGAGATTGAATGCTGCCTGACATTGCCGCCACACTCTTGTGGACGAACTCTGTCCGTGGTCCTGATTCTTTGTCTTTCTTTCTCTCTTACTCTCTCTCTACCTCTTTCCTCCAACCCCCTTAAAGCTGCAAACTTGCGTGCATGGACGAGGAAGAGCACTGGGAAATGTCGCACTGACCCTTGTCAGGGTTAGACCGGGACGGCTGGTGGACGGTGTGGACTCTGTCTTTTTTCCAGCCCGTGTGGGACATTGTTATTTTTCCAGAGACAGAACACCGGTTAGCCCTTTTTTTAAGCTCCGGTTCTTTTGTCATCTGGAGCTGGATAACGATAAAACATGAACTGTATGTTGAACTTTGTTATTTCTTTTCCAGAGACAACCCCTGTAAGCCTAACACCTTTTTTTTTTCTTTTTTTTTTTTTTTTTACGAAACCTTACCTTGTTCCAGGTCTGAATCTTTTCCCCTCTCTCCCCCTCTCTTCTCTCCAACCCCCTTAAAGCTGCTCACTGAGTTATGGAACTTTTTCAAACCCCCCCAGTGGGAATGGAACGCTGCCCAACATCAGACCCTCACACTCGTGGACGAACTCTCGCCCTGGTCCTGGTTCTTCTTTTCCCCTTTTCTCCCCGTTTTTCTTCCAGCCACCTTGAAGCTGTACATTGGCATGCGCTGAGGAGGAGGAGCGCCGGGAAATGTCGCGCTTACCCGGGTCAGGATTAGGCCGCGACGGCCGGCGGACCGTGTGAAGTCTGTCTTTTTTCCAGGCCTGTGTGGGACTTTGCTGTTTTTCCAGGCCTGTGCGGGAATCTCTTCTTTTTTTTTTTCAAATACAGAACGCCGGTTTGCTGATCCACCTTTTAAATTCCGGTGCTTTTCTCATCTGGAGCTAGATAACAGTAAAAGTTGAACCGTATGAAGGACTTTGTTTTTTTTTTTTTTTCCCAGACAGAACTGTTAAAGGGTGCAAGTCCGGATTCTGGCTTCCACTGCAATAAACGATGCTTTCACGTGTGTTCTCTTTAGCCGCATTTGTGGGCATATTTATTATAATTTTTACTCACAACTTATATAGCGCGTAGCAACAACTACAGCCATGACGATGAGCGCCGAACAGTAGAAGGACAACAGGAAATACATACACAACATCCTGTCGGCGTCTACAAAATAAAAGCCTCTTTTACACAGGGAGTAAGAAGTATAATAACAAATACTTAACAAGAACCCCTGTAAGCCTAAGGCTTCGGGCTCGGGGTAAGTTCCATGCTCGGGGATCCATGCCCCTGGCTCCAGGCTCTGAGAATAGTGTAATTTCCACACTGCAGGCTCCAGAATCCAGGTTCAAGGCTCCGCACTCGGGGTCAGTTCCAGGCTCCAAACTCCAGGCTCCAGGCTCATGGCTCCATGCTCACGGCTCAATGCTTCGAGCTCCAGGCTCCAGGCTCGGGGTCAGTTCCAGTCTCCGGGCTGCAGGGTCCTGGCTCAAGGTTTTGTGCTCGGGGTCAGTTCTAGGCTCTGGGCTCAAGGCTCCAGGCACAGGGTCATTTCCAGGCTCCAGGCTCATGACTCCAGGATCCAGGCTCTTGACTCCGGGTCAGTACAAGGCTTTGGGCCCCCGGCTCCAGGCTCACGGCTCCATGCTCACGGCTCCATGATCCGGGACCCAGGCTCCGAGCTAAAGGTTCTTTGCTCGGGGTCAGTTCCAGGATCCGCGCTCCACGCTCCATGTTCAGGGCTCCGGGCTTGGGGTCATTTCTTTGCTCCGGGCTCCAAGGTCCGGACTAAAGGTCAGTTCCAGGCTCTATGCTCCAGGCTCCAAGCTCACGGCTCCATGCTACAGGATCCAGGCTTGGGGTAAGTTCATGGGTTCGGGTTCCAGGCTCAGGGATCAAGGCTCAATGTTCATGGTCAGTTCAAGGCTCTGGGTTCTTTTCTCCGGGCTCGGGGTAACTTCGAGAATCTTGGTTCCTGGGCTCTAGTCATAAAGGTCTGGGCTCTAGATTCAACGCAATAGGCCAAAGGCTCAAGGCTCCAGGCTCAAGGCTCCAAGCTCCAGGCTCAAGGCTTGAGGCTCCAGGCTCATAGCTCTAGGCTCCAGGCTCCAGGCTCCAGGCTCCAGGCTCCAAGCTCCAGGCTCAAGGCTCCAGGCTCATGGCTACATGCTCCAGGCTCAAGGCACCAGGCTCCAGGGTCTTGGTCAGTTGCAGACTCCGTTCTCCAGGCTACCGGCTCGAGACTCAAGGATTGGGATCAGTTTCAGGATCCGGGCTTAAGGATCCAGGCTGCATGCTCCAGGCTCCAGATTCCAGACAAAGGGCTCTGGGCTTGGGGTCAGTTCCATTCTATGGGCGCCAGGCTCAGGCCTCTAGGCTCGGCGTCAGTTTCAAGCACCGCGCATCGGGCTCAAGGCTCCTGGGTCCGTGCCCCAAAAACCAGGTCAAGGTTCCAGGTTCCTTGCTCAGGGTAATTTTCAGGCGTTGGGCTCTGGGCTCCAGGCTCCAGGCTCAAGGCTCAGTGTCAGTTTCAGGCTTTGGGCTTCAGATTCCGGGCTCCAGGCTCCAGGCTCCAGGCTCCAGGCTCCAGGCTTCAAGCTCAAGCCTCCAGGATCAGGGATCCAGGCTCCAACCTCCAAGTTCCATGCTCCATGCTCCATGCTCCATGCTCCGGGCTTTGGGTAGGTTAAGAGCTCAAGGCTCCAGGCTCCCGACTCCAGACGCCAGGCTCAAGTCTCCAGGCTCCAGGCTCCAGGCTCCAGGCTCCAGGTTCCGGGCTCCAAGCTCCAGCTTCCAGACACCGCGCTCCAGGATCCGGGATCGGGGTCAGTTCGAGGCTCTGGGATCAAGGTCAGTTTGAGGCTCCGGGCTCCAGTTTGAAGGCTCGTGGCTCCAGGCTCATGGCTCCAGGCTCCAGGCTCCAGGCTCCAGGCTCCAGGCTCCAGGCACCAGGCTCCAGCCTCCAGGCTCTAGGCTCAGTGTCAGTTTCAGGCTTTTGGCTCCTGGTTCCGGGCTCAAGGCTACAGGCTCAAAGCTCCAGGCTCCAGGCTCCATGCTCCGGGCTTGGGGTCAGTTAAGGTCTCCAGGCTCCAAGCTCCAGGCTCCATGCTCCGGGCCTGGGGTCCGTTAAGGGCTCCAGGCTCCAGGTTCCAGGCTCAAGGCTCAAGGCTCCAGACTCTAGGCTCAAGGCTCCAGGCTCCAGGCTCAAGGCTCAAGGCTCCGAGCTCATGGCTCCGCGCTCCATACTCCGATTTCAAGAATCCGAGCTAGGGTTAAGTTTCAGGCTCCGGGCTCAGGGCTCAAGCCTCCAGTCTCCATCCTTCAGATTCCGGGCTCCCTTCTCAAGGCTCATGGCTCTGCGCTCAAGGCTCCGGGCTTTAGGCTTCTGGCTTTTGGGAAGTTCCATTATCCAGGTAACAGGCTTAAGGCTCTTGGTCAGTTCCAGGCTCCGGGCTAAAGGCTCCGGGCTCCAGGCTCCGGGCTCATTGTTCCAGGTTCCGGGCACCAGGCTCCAGGGTCCAAACACCGCGCTCCAGGATCCAGGATTGGGTTCAGTTCTAGACTCTAGGCTAAATGCTCTGGGATAAGGGTCAGTTTGTTGCTCCGGGCTCAAAACTCCAGTCTCAAGGCTCAGATTCAGTTATTTGCTCCAGTCACAAGGCTCTAGACTCCAGGCTCAAGGCTCCTTGCTTTATGCTCTGGGCTCCAGGCTATAGGCTCCAGGGTGCGGGTCAGTTCCAGCCTCCGGGCTCCATGCTTCAGGCTCTGGGCTCAAGGTTCCGGGCTCAGTGTCAGTTCCAGGCTCCGTGCTCCCCCTTCAAGGCTCCAGGCTGTGGGCTCAAGGCTCTTGGAATGGGGTCAGTTCCAAGATCTTTTCTCCAGGTTTTGGGCTCAACCTGGGCTCGAGGTCAGTTCCAGACTACAGGCTCCATAGTCCAGGTTTGTTGCTACGAGATCAAGGCTCAAGGCTCCCAGCACCAGGCCCCAGGCTGAAGGCTCCAAGCTCAAGGCTCCAGGCTCAGGGTAAGTTCCATGCTCCAGGATAAAGGCTCCAAGGTCAAGGCTCGGGGTCAATCCCAGGCTGAAGTCACTGGGCTCTAGGCTCCGGGCTCCAGGATCAAGGCGCCATGCTTCAAGCTCTTGGCTCCAGGCTCCAGGCTTGGGGTCAGTTCCAGGCTCCGGGCTCCATACTCCGGGGTAAGGGCTCAAGACTCCAGGATCCATTCTCCAAGCTCCGCTCTCAAAGTTTCCATGCTTCAAGCTCTGGGATCCAGGCTAAAGGCTCCATTTATCGGGGTCAGTTCAAGGCTTCAGGCTCCATGCTTCAGGCTGCAGGCTCCATGCTCTGGGCATGGGGTAAGTTCCAAGTTCCGGTCTACAAGTTTTAGGCTTCACATTTCGAGCTCGGCGTTTGTTCCAGGCAAGAGGCTCCATTTTCCAGGCTCGTTGCTACGCGTTCCAGGCTCACGGCTCACGGCACAAGGTTTTTTCCAGGCTCCGGGCTCCTGGCTTTGGGCTTGGGGTCTTTTTCCAGGCTCATGGCTCCATGCTCATGGCTCCAGGCTCCAGGCTCCAGGCTCCAGGTTCAAAGCTCAAGGCTCTGGGCTCAGGATCATTTCAAGGCTCCGGGAACCAGGACCCAAGTTTCGAGTTCAGGGTGTATTCCATGCTCTGGCCTGTGGGCTCCAGACTCCAGGCTCGGGGCATCGGGTCAGGTCCAAGTTCCGGTCTCCAGGCAAAAATCTCCAGTCTTCGGGAAAAGTTCCATGCTCGGGGTTCCATTCCCTTGTCTCCAGGCTCTGGGAACGGGGTCACTTCCATGCTCTTGGCTCCAGTATCCAGGCTCCGGACTCGGAGTCAGTTCCAGGCTCCATGCTCCAGGCTCCAGGCTCTTGGCATGGGGTCAGTTCACAGTTCCAGTCTCCAGGTTTTCGGCTCCACTTTTCGGGCTTGGGGTCAGTTGCAGGCTACAGGCTCCATAGTCCAGGTCCGTTTCTACGCGTTCCAGGCTCAAGGCTCCCAGCACTAGGCTCCAGGCTTAAGGCTCCAAGCTCAAGCCTCCAGGTACGGGGTAAGTTCCGTGCTCCAGGCACAAGGCTCCAAGCTCAAGGCTCAGGGTCAGTTCCAGGCTCATGTCACCATGCTCTAGGCTTCTGTCTCCGGGCTCCAGCCTCATGGCGCCATGCTTCAAGCTCTTGGCTCCAGGCTCCAGGTTCGGGGTCAGTTCCAGGCTCAAGGCTCCATGCTCCTGGGTCAAGGCTCCAGACTCCAGAGTCAAGGCTCCAGGCTCCAGGCTCCTGGCTCCTGGCTTCAGGCTCCAGGCTCAAGGCTCAAGGCTCCAGGCTCCAGGCTCCAGGCTCAAGGCTCCAGGACCCAGGCTCAAGGCTCCGGGCTCAGAGCTCCAGGCAAGGCTACTGGCTGCGGGCTACTGGCTGCGGGCTTCTGGCTGCGGGCTCCAGGCTCAAGACAAAAGGCTCCGGGCTCCAGGCTCCAGGCTCCAGGCTCCAGGCTCTGGGCACGGAGTCAGTTCCACGTTCCAGTCATGTTCCAGGCACGGGGTCAGTTCCAGTCTTCGGGCTCCAGGCATGGGCTCAAAACTCCACGCTCCTAGCTCCGCTAGCTCAAGGCTCTTGGCTCGGGATGATTTCAAGGCTCCGGGAACCAGGACCCAAGTTTCTGGTTCATGGTGTATTGCATGCTCATGCCAGTGGTCTCCAGACTCCAGGTTCGGGGCATTGGGTCAGGTCCAAGTTCCGGTCTCCAGGCTAAAGGCTCCAGGCTTCGGGCAAAGTTCCATGCTCGGGGTTCCATGCCCTGGGCTCCAGGCTCTGGGAACGGGGTAACTTCCATGATCTGGGCTCCAGAATCCAGGCTCCGGACTCGGAGTCAGTTCCAGACTCCAGGTTCCAGGCTAGATGCTCTTTGCTCCAGGCTCCAGGCTCGGGGTCAGTTCCAGGCTTAAGGCTCCATGCTCCGGGGTCAGGGCTCTTGACTCTAGACTCTTGGCTCCAGGCTCCAGGCTCAAGGCTCAAGGCTCAAGGCTCCGGGTTCAGGGCTCCAGGCAAGGTTTCGGGCTGCGGGCTTCTGGCTGCGTGCTCCATACTCCAGGCTCCGGGTTTCGGGCTACCGGCTCAAGACTAAAGGCTCCGGGCTCCAGGCTCAAGGCTCTGGGCATGGAGTCAGTTCCAAGTTCCAGTCATGTTCCAGGCACGGGGTCAGTTCAAGTCTACGGGCTCCAGGCACGGGCTCTAGGCTCCGCGCTCCAGGTTCCAGGCTTCAGGCTTAAGCACGCGGTCATTTCCAGGCTCCGGACTCCAGGTTCAAATCTCCATGCTCACGGCTCTTGGCTCACAGCTCCATGCTCTGGGCTCCCGGCTCGGGGTCAGTCCCAGGCTCTGTGCCCGTTTTCAGCTCCCAGCTCCGGGCTCATGGCTCCCTGCAGTTGGTCAATTTGAGGATCGGAGCTTCGAGCTCCAGTCCTTAATCCCGTGTCTCTCAGCTTCGCGCTCCAGGCTCCACCCTCCAGACTCAAGGCTCCAGGTTTATTTGTAAGTGTAAGGCTCCGTTCTCCAGGTTACCGGCTCAGAACTCTGGGCTCGGGTTCAGTTCCAGGCTTGGGGCTCGGGGCTCCGGGCTCCGGACTCCGGACTCCGGACTCCGGACTCTGGACTCCCAACTCCTGTCCTCCGGGCTCCGGGCTCCGGGCTCCGGGCTCCGGGCTCCGGGCTCCGGGCTCCGGGCTTCTTCCACCGGGCTCCGGGCTCCCGGCTCCATGTTTGCGTTCATTTCCAGGATTACGGGCTCCGGGCTCCGGGCTCGTGTTCAGTTCCAGGCTCAAAGGGCTCCTAGTGCTGGGCTAAGGGCTACAGGCTCACCACAATGCCCAGACCTCTGGGTTTTCCTTGTTTTCTTGGTGGAAGAGGCAATAATGTCATTTTTGAGCGTTTCAGACGATGAGAAGATTTTTTGGTCACTTTAAGAAAAGACTGTTTTTGTCTCAAGGACAACTTTATGAACTGAAAAGACTTGAACAAAAAGGTAATAAACCACTTATTTCTGACTTCTTTTTTTGCGTTTTTCTACTTTTCTGAGTAGAAGAGGCAAAAATATCATTTTTGAGCCTTTCAGAAACCTTTCAGAAGCTGTTTTGGTCACTTTGAGAAAAGTATGTTTTTTTTCTCAAGCAGAACTTCATGATCTGAGAAGACTTTTACAAAACAGCCATAAAAAACTTATTTCTGACTCTTTTTTTAGTGTTTTCATGCTTTCTGACTATGTAGGTAAAAATGTCATTTTTTTTTAGCATTTTACACGATTAGAAGCTGTTTTGATAACTTTGAGACAAGGATGTTTTATTCCAACAGAACTTCCTGATTTGAGAATACTTATACAAAAAAGCCATAAAATACTTATTTTTGACTTGTTTTTAGTGTTTTCCTTCTTTTCTGAGTAGAAGAGGCAAAAATTTCATTTCTGAGCGTTTCAGACGTTAAGAAGCTGTTTTGGTCACTTGGAGAAAGGGATGTTTTTTCTCAAGCAGAACTTCATGATCTGAGAAGACTTTGACAAAACTGCCATAAAACACTTATTTCTGACTTGTTTTTAGTGGTTTTATGCTTTTTTGGGTAGAAGATTCAAAAATGTCTTTTTTTAGCGTTTCAGACGATAAGAAGCTGTTTTGGTCACTTTGAGACAAAGATGTTTTTTTCTAGCAGAACTTCATGATTTGAGAAGACTTTAAAAAAAAAAAAAAACAGCCATAAAACACTTATTTCTGACTTATTTTTAGTGTTTTCATGCTTTTCTGAGTAGAAGAGGCAAAAATGTCATTTTTGAGCGTTTCAGACGATAAGAAGCTGTTTTGGTCATTTGGAGAAATGGATGTTTTTTCTCAAGCAGAACTTCATGATCTGAGAAGACTTTGACAAAACTTCCATAAAACACTTATTTCTGACGTGTTTTTAGTGTTTTTATGCTTTTAATGAGTAGAAGATTCAAAAATGTCATTTTTGAGTGTTTCAGACGATAAGAAGCTTTTTTGGTCACTTTGAGAAAAAGATGTGTTTTTCAAGCAGAACTTCATGATTTGAGAAGACTTTTTTAAAAAAAAAAAAAAAAAAAAAAAAAAAGGCTATAAAACACTTATTGCTGATTTGTTTTTAGTGTTTTTATTCTTTTATGAGTAGGAGATGCAAAAATGTCATTTTTGAGCGTTTCAGACGATCAGAAGCTTTTTTGGTCACTTTGAGACAAAGATTTTTTTTTCAAGCAGAACTTCATGATTTGAGAAGACTTAAAAAAACAGCCATAAAACACTTATTTCTGACTTATTTTTAGTGTTTTCATGATTTTCTGTGTAGAAGAGGCAAAAATGTCATTTTTGAGCATTTCAGACGATAAGAAGCTGTTTTGGTCACTTGGAGAAAGGGATGTTTTTTCTCAAGCAGAACTTCATGATCTGAGAAGACTTTGACAAAACTGCCATAAAACACTTATTTCTGACTTGTTTTTAGTGTTTTTATGCTTTTTTGAGTAGAAGATTCAAAAATGTCATTTTTTTTAGCGTTTCAGACGATAAGAAGCTGTTTTGGTCACTTTAAGACAACGATGTGTTTTTCTACCAGAACTTCATGATTTGAGAAGACTTTTTAAAAAAAAACAGCCATAAAACACTTATTGCTGACTTGTTTTTAGTGTTTTTATGCTTCTATGAGTAGAAGATTCAAAAATTTCATTTTTGAGCGTTTCAGACGGTCAGAAGCTTTTTTGTCACTTTGAGACAAGGACGTTTTTTCAAGACCTGAGACGACTCAACAAAATAGCCATAAAACACTTATTTTTGACTAGTTTTTTTAGTGTTTTCATGCTTTTCTTACTATATTGGTAAAAATGTCATTTTTTTAGCGTTTCACGCAAGCAGAAGCTTATTTGGTCACTTTTGAGACAAGGATTTTTGTTCTCAAGCAGAACGTAAAGGTTCACACTTAGTTTTGGCATTTCTCAAACCGCCCCATGGAGATAGAATGCTGCCTGACATTGCAGCCACACTCTAGTGGACGAACTCTATCCGTGGTCCTGATTCTTTGTATATCTTTCTCTCTTGCTCTCTCTTGCTCTCTCTCTTTCCTCCAACCCCCTTAAAGCTGCACACTGGCATGCGAGGAAGAGCACTGGGAAATGTCCCACTGACCCTTGTCAGGGTTAGACCGGGACGGCTGGTGGACGGTGTGGACTCTATCTTTTTTCCAGCCCGTGTGGGACTATGTTATTTTTCCAGAGACAGAACACCAGTTAGCCCTTCTTTAAGCTCCGGTTCTTTTTCTCATCTGGAGCTGGATAATGATAAAACATGAACTGTATGTTGAACTTTGTTATTTCTTTTCCAGAGACATCCCCTGTAAGCCTAACTCCTTTTTTTTCTTTTTGTTTAACCTCCGGCGCTTCTCCTCAACTTCAGCCCGAAACCTAACCTTGTTCCAGGTCTGAATCTTTTCCCCTCTCTCCCCCTCTCTTCTCTCCAGCCCCCTTAAAGCTTCTCACTGTGTTGTGGAACTTTTTCAAACCCCCGCAGTGGGGACGGAATCCCACTCGGGGACGAACTCTCGCCCTGGTCCTGGTTCTTCTTTACCCCTTCCCTCCCCCTTTTTCTTCCAGCCACCTTGAAGCTGCACATCGGCATGTGCTGAGGAGGAAGACCGCCAGGAAATGTCACGCTGACCCGGGTCAGGATTAGGCCGGGACGGCCGGCGGACCGTGTGGATTCTGTCTTTTTTCCTGGCCTGTGTGGGACTTTGCTATTTTTATAGGCCTGTGTGGGAATCTGTTATGTTTTTTCAAAGACAGAACGCTGGTTAACTGTTCCCCTTTTTAACCTTCGGTGCTTTTCTCATCTGGAGCTGGATAACGGTAAAACTCGAACCGTATGTGGCCGTTTTTCAGAACTCTGAACTCCTTGCCCTGGTCTGACTCTTTTTTTCTATCTCTCTCCCACTCCAGCCACCTTAAAGCTGCACACTGAGTTCTGGCATTTTTCAAACCGTCCCGTGGAGACGGAATGCGGGGACATTGCAGCCACACAGTGTGAGCTAAACTCTGGCCCTCCTTGCCTTTCTTCGGTGTGACTCGGGCTTCTACAAACTGATTGCACTTGCCGTATTTATCGTATTTTAAATGTATTGTAATGGTATTTGTTTGTGTTTTAATGGTATTTGAATTGTATTTTATTTGTACTGTTTATTTATGCTTTGCACTGTAAAGAACTTTTTGACTGTGTCTGTGAAAAGTGCTCTATCAAAAGAATTCATTGACTATTATGCCTACTTACTGTCTGACTCTCCCCCGCCCCCCCCTTCTCCCCCTTTCTTCATCAGCCACCTTAAAGCTTCACACTGGGACTGAAAATCACATCCTCTGGCCCAGTTAGGGTTGAGGCCAGGGCGAGGGTTAGGGCATGGGGCTCGGGCTTCGTTCCAGGGTATAGGGTTAGGGCTGAGGCCAGGGCAAGGGTTGGGGCTCCGAGCTCGGGCTCAGTTACAGGCTCCAGGCTCAAGGCTCAAGGCTCAAGGCTCCGGGCTCCAGGCTCTAGGCTCTAGGCTCAAGATTCAAGACTTCATGCTCCACGCTCCATGCTCAGGGCTCCAGGCTCCAAGCTTCAGGCTCCAGGGTCAGGGTTAGTTCCAGGCTCCGGGCTTCAGGTTTAAGTCTCAGGGTCAGTTCCAGGCTTCATACTCCATGCTCCGTGCTCAAGGCTCGGGGTCAGTTCCAGGCTCTGGGTTCCAGCCTCCTACGTCTAGGCTTCGCACTCAAGGCTCCGGGCTCCAGGCTCAAGGCACGGGGTCGTTTCTAGGCTCTGGTCTCCAAGGTCCGGACGTGTGGTCAGTTCTAGGCTCCGGGTTCCAGGCTCCTGGTTCCGGGCTCAGGGCTCCGAGCTCCGGGCTCAGTGTCAGTTCCAGGCATACGGCTGCAGGCTCAGGGCTCCAGGCTCCAAGCTTCAAGTTCCAGGCTCAAGGCTCCAGGCTCTAGGCTCCAGGCTCTGCGCTCAAGGCTCCGGGCTCTTGGCTCCAGGCTCCGGGCATGGGGTAGGTTCAAAGTTCTGGGATCCAGGCTTCAGGCTCCAGGCTCCAGGCTTCTTGTTTGGGGTAAGTTCCAGGCTCCGGGTTCCACGCCCTGGGCTCAAGACTCCAGTCATGGGGTTATTTCCAGTCTCCGGGCTCCATGCTCCCGGCTCAAGCTTCTGGCTCAAAGCTCATGGCTCATGGTTCGGGATCAGTTCCAGGCTCCGTGTTCAAGGCCCCAGGTTCCGGGGTCGGGGTCAGTTCCAAGCTCAAAGCTACGGGCTCAAGGCTCCTCAATCAAGGATCCAGGCTCTGGAATAAGGGTCAGCTCCGGGCTCCGGGCTCCGGGCTCCGGGCTCCGGGCTCCGGGCTCCATTCTTGGGTTCAGTTCCAGTCTCGAGGTTCCTGGCTTCAGGCTCCAGGCTCCGGGCTCCAGGCTTTGGGCTCAGGGTCTTCTTCCAGGCTCCAGACTCCTGGCTCCAAGTTCCAGGCTCCGGCCTCCAGGCTCCAGGATTAAGGTTCGGGGTCAGTTCCAGTCTCCTGGCTCCAGGCTCCATTTTCCAGGTTTTGGGCTTGGTGTCTTTTTCCAGGCTCCAGGCTCCAGGCTCCAGGCTCCGTGCTTAAGACTCATGATCAGTTCAAGGCTCCGGGCTCCAGGTTCCAGGTTCCAAGCTCCAGGCTCATCGATGCAGTGTCCGGGCTGCGGATTCGGGGTCAGTTCCATGCTCCAGTCTCCAGGCTCCAGTCTCCGGTTCAGTTCAAGGCTCCAGGCTCAAGGCTCCAGGCTCCAAGTTCAGGGCTTCAGGCTCCAGACTCCAGGCTCCAGGCTCCAGGCTCAAGGATCCACACTCCTGGCATGGAGTCAGTTCCAAGTTCCGGTCTCCCGGTTGTCAGGCGCCAGGCTTCTGGTTCGGGGTAAGTTCTATGCTTGGGGTTCAACATCCAGGGCTCCAGGCATGGGGTTTTTTCTAGGCTCTGGGCTCCAGGCTTTGGGCTCGGGGTCTTCTTCCAGGCTCTAGGCTCCAGGTTCAAGGCTCCAGACTCAAAGTTCCAGGCTCAAAGCTCCAGTCTCTGGGCTCAAGATCACTTCCAGACTCCGGTCTCCAGGACCAAGGTTTCGGGTTCGGGGTGTATTCCATGCTCTGGCCTTTGGGCTCCAGGCTCCAGGCTCCAGGCTCCAGGCTCGGGCTAAGTTCCATGCTCGGGGATCCACGCCCCTGGCTCCAGGCTCTGAGAACATGGTCATTTCCACACTCCGTGCTCCAGAATCCAGGTTCAAGGCTCCGCACTCGGGGTCAGTTCCAGGCTCTGGACTCCAGGCTCCAGGCTCACGGCTCCATGCTCACGGCTCAATGCTCCAAGCTCCAGGCACAGGGTCATTTCCAGGCACTGGGCTCAAGACTCCAGGCTCACAGCTCTTGACTCGGGGTCAGAACAGGGCTTTGGGCTCCCGGCTCCAGGCTCACAGTTCCATGCTCACGGCTCCATGCTCCGGGCCCCAGGCTCCGAGCTCAAGGTTCTGTGCTTGGGGTCAGTTCCAGGCTCCACGCTCCATGTTCAGGGCTCCGGGCTCTGGGTCATTTCTTGGCTCCGGGCTCCAAGGTCTGGACTTAAGGTCAGTTC
Organism: Sphaeramia orbicularis; assembly: GCF_902148855.1. NCBI lineage: Eukaryota > Metazoa > Chordata > Actinopteri > Kurtiformes > Apogonidae > Sphaeramia > Sphaeramia orbicularis. Next base: position 13,255,389 of record NC_043957.1, on the reverse strand, counting down.
CAGGCTCTCTGCTCCAGGCTCAAAGCTCACGGCTCCATGCTACGGGATCCAGGCTTGGGGTAAGTTCCAGGGTTCGGGTTCCAGGCTCAGGGATCAAGGCTCAATGTTCATGGTCAGTTCAAGGCTCCGGGATCTCTTCTCCGAGCTCGGGGTCACTTCGAGTATCTGGGTTCCGGGCTCCAGTCTTTAAGGTCTGGGCTCTAGATTCCACGCACTAGGCTTAAGGCTCCAGGATCCAGACTCCAGGCTGCAGGTTCATGGCTACATGCTCTAGGCTCAAGGAGCCAGGCTCCAGGGCCTTGGTAAGTTGCAGGCTCTGTGCTCCAGGCTCCCGGCTCCAGACTCCAGGCTCGGGATCAGTTGCAGGCTCCGGGCTAAAGGATCCAGCCTCCGCGCTCCAGGCTCCTGGTTCCAGGCACAGGGCTCCGGGCTTGGGGTCAGTTCCATGCTCCGGAATCCAGGCTCAAGCCTCTAGGCTTGGGGTCAGTTTCAGGCACCGCGCATCGGGTTCCAGGCTCAAGGCTCCGTGCCCCAATAACCAGGTCAAGGATCTAGGTTCCTTGCTCAGGGTGATTTCCAGGCTGTGGGCTCTGGGTTCCAGGCTCAAGGCTCCACGCTCAATGCTCCATGCTCCATGCTCCATGCTCCGAGCTTGGGGTCAGTTAAGGGCTCCAGGCTCCAAGCTCCAGGCTCCAGACTCCAAGCTCCAGGCTCCGGACTCCAGGCTCTTTGCTCCATTCTCCGGTTTCAAGAATCGGGGCTAGGGTTAAGTTCCAGGCTCCGGGCTCAGGGCTCAAGCCTCCAGTCTCCAGGCTTCTGATTCCGGGCTCCCTGCTCAAGGCTCATGGCTCCGCGGTCAAGGCTCCGGGCTCAAGGCTTTGGGCTTTGGGCTTTGGGGCAGCTCCATTCTCTACCAGGCTTCAGGCTCCAGGCTTCAGGCTCTGGGTCAGTTCCAGGCTCCGGGCTCAAGGCTCCGGGCTACAGGTTACGTGCACTAGGCTCCAGGTTCCAGACACCGCGCTCCAGGATCCGGGATCGGGGTCGGTTAGAGGCTCAGGGCTCAAGGCTCTGGGATCAGGGTCAGTTTGTTGCTCCAGTTTTCAGGCTCCAGGCTCAAGGCTCCATGCTCCAGGCCCAAGGCTCCAGGCTCCGGGCAAGGGGACAGGTTCCAACTTCCGGTCTCCCGGCTTCAGGCTGCAGGCTTCTGGCTCGGGGTAATTTCAATGCTTGGGGTTTCACGCCCAGGGCTCCAGGCTCCCAGCACGAGGTTTTTTCCAGGCTCTGGGCTCCTGGCTTTAAGCTTGGGGTCTTCTTCCAGTCTCTAGGCTCCATTCTCATGGCTCCAGGCTCAAAGCTCCAGGCTCAAGGTTTCAGGCTCCAGGCTAAAAGTTCCAGGCTCTGGGCTCAGGATCAGTTCAAGGCTCTGGGCACCAGGACCAAGGTTTCGGGTTGAGGGTGTATTCCATGCTCTGGCCTGTGGGCTCCAGACTCCAGGCTTCGGGCATTGGGTCTGGTCCAAGTTCCGGTCTCCAGGCTTAAGGCTCCAGGCTTTGGGCTCGGGCTAAGTTCCATGCTCGGGGTTCCACGCCATGGGCTCTAGGCTCTGGGAACGGGGTCATTTCCACGCTTCGGGCTCCAGAATCAAGGCTCTGAACTCGAAGTCAGTTCCAGGCTCTGGGCTCATGGCTCACGGCTCACGGCTCACGGCTCCAGGCTCCAGGCTCCAGGATGACAGTTCCATGCCTAAGGCTCCAGGCTCCAGGCTCCTCGTTCCGATCTCAGGGCTCAGGGTCAGATCCATGCTCCGGGTTCCAGGCTCCAGGCTCTTGGTCAGTTACAGGCTCCGGGCTCCAGGCTTCAGGCACAGGGATCCAGGCTCCAGGCTCAGTGTCAGTTCCAGGACCTGGTCTCCGAGCTCTAGGCTTCAGGCTTTGGGCTCAGGGTCAGTTCCAGGCTCCGGGCTCCAGGCTCCAGTCATGGGGTCAGTTCGAGGCTCCGGGCTCTAGGATCCAGCCTAACAGCTATGTGCACAAGGGTCTTGGCTCCAGGCTCAAGACTCTGCGCTCAGTCCTCCAGGCTCCAGGTCAGATCCAGGCTTCGGGCTCGAGGCTCCGCGCTCCAGGTTCCAGAATCCGTGGTAGGGGTCAGTTAAAAGTTTCGGGCTCCAGGTTGAAGGCTTCAGGCTTAAGGTACTGGGCTCCAGGCTTCGGGCTTGGGGTCAGTTCCGGGCTCCGGGCTCCGGGCTCCGGGGTCGGGATTTTTTCAAAGCTCCAGGCTCCTGGCTTTTGGCCCGGTGCAGTTCCAGGCTCCGGGTTTCGGGCTCCGGGCTTAAGTTTCCAGGCTCAAGGCTTAGCTCCAGGCTCAGGGCTCCTGGCTCAGAGTACGGGGTCAGTTCCAGGCTCCAGGCTCCAGGCTCCAGGCTCAAGGCTCAAGGCTCCATGCTCAAGGCTCCGGGCTCCAGGCTCCAGGCTCGGGGTCAGGCTCGGGGTCAGTTCCATGCTCCGGGCTCAAGGCTCAAGGCTCGGGGTCAGTTCCAGGCTCCAGGCTCCATGCTCCATGCTCCAAACTCCAGGCTCCAGGATCCAAGCTCCATGCTCCGTGCTCCGTGCTCCGTGCTCCGTGCTCCAGGCTCTAGGCTCGGGGCTTCAGGCACCGGGCTCAAGGCTCTGGGCTTCAGGTACCGGGCTCCGGGCTCCAGGCTCCGGGCTCACCCCAATGTCCAGACCTCTCGGTGAACGCAAGTACCATACACTTCAGCACTGCTTGCGGTGGAACCGAGATCGGTGAAATTCTCGGCGCCGAACAAAATGCGCCCTTTTGATTACCATAGGGAAAAATAAATAAAATAAAAAAAGACTAGGGAAGAAATTGACAGATTTCAATTTTTAAGTGTTTCACACAAAAAGAAGCTGTTTTGGTCAATTTGAAACAAGGATGTTTTTTCTCAAACAGAACTTCATGGTCTGATAAGACTTGTACAAAACAGACATAAACCACTCATTTTTGACTTATCATTAGTGTTTTCATGCTTTTCTGACTAGAAAAGAAAAAAAAAAAAATTTTTGAGCATTTCTCACCAAAAGAAGCTGTTTTGGTCACTTTGAAACAAGGATATTTTTTCTCAAGCAGAACTTCATTGTCTGATAAGACTTTGAGAAAACAGACATAAACCACTCATTTTTGACTTATTTTTAGTCTTTTCATGCTTTTCTGATTAGAAACGACAAAAATGTCATTTTTGACCCTTTGTTCTCAGGCAGAATTTAATTGTCTTGTAAGACTTTGACAAAACAGCCATAAACCACTCATTTTTGAACTGTTTTCATGATTTTCATGCTTTTCTGATTTGAAAAGGCAAAAATGTCATTTTTGAGCGTTTCTCACGAAAAGAAGCTGTTTTGGTCACTTTGAAAAAGATTTTTTTTTCTCAAGCAGAACTTCATTGTCTGATAAGACTTTGAGACAACAGAAATAAACCACTCATTTTTGACTTGTTTTTAGTGTTTTCATGCTTTTCTGATTAGAAATGACAAAAATGTCATTTTTGACCGTTTCTCATGAAAAGAAGCTCTTTTGGTCACTTTGAGACAAGGATGTTTTTTCTCAAGCAGAACTTCATTGTCTTGTAAGAGTTTGACAGAACAACCATAAACCAATCATTTTGAACTGTTTTTAGTGTTTTCATTCTTTTCTGATTAGAAAAGGCACTTTGGTCACTTTGAAAAAAGGATTTTTTTCTCTCAAGCAGAACTTAATTGTCTTTTGTCAAATATCCTTTGACAAAACAGACATAAACCACTCATTTTTTAATTTTTTTTTTCTTTTTTTTTTTTTTTTTTTTCATGCTTTTCTGATTAGAAAAGGCAAAAAATGTCATTTTTGACTGTTTCTCACGAAAAGAAGCTGTTTTGGTCACTTAGAGACAAGGATGTTTTTTCTAAAGCAGAACTTCATTGTCTAAGACTTTGACAGAATAGCCATAAACCACTCATTTTTGAATTGTTTTTAGTTTTTTCATGCTTTTCTGATTAGAAAAGGCAAAAAAAAAAAAATCATTTTTGAGCGTTTCACATGATAAGATGCTGTTTTGGTCAATCTGAGACAAGAATGTTTTTTTTTCAAGCAGAACTTCACTGACAAAACGGCAATACGCCACTTATTTCTAATTTTTTCTCAGTGTTTTCATGCTTTTCTGATTAGAAAAGACAAAAATATCATTTTTGAGCATTTCTCACGAAAGAAGGTGTTTTGGTCACTTTGAGTAAAGGATGTTATTTCTCAAGCAGAACTTCATTGTCTGATAAGACTTTGACAGAACAGCCATAAACCACTCATTACTTACTTTTTTAGTGTTTTCATGCTTTTCTGATTAGAAGAGGCAAAAAAATGTCAATTTTGAGCGTTTCTCCCAAAAAGAAGCTTTTTTGGTCACTTTGAGACAAAGATGTTTTGTCTCAAGCAGAACGTGACAGTTTCATCTTGGTATAGTTTAGTGTTCTTGTTTGTTTTTCATTGTTTTTTTGTATTGTTGCATCTAATGTCAGTTTTGTCCTTCTGTGTTTTCCATTATTTTCATGTTTTTTATCATGTCCTGTTGTGTTGTTAATTAGTTGTCTTGTTTCATCTAGGGGTGTGTATTAGCAAGAATCTGGCTATACAATACAAAATCACAATACTAGGATCACGATACAACATATCACGATATATGATACTGTTAAAAGGGCAATTCTTTGTTGTTTTTGTTGTTTGTTTTGTTCTCTGATAAGACTTTGACAAAAAAAAAAAAAAAAAACCACTCATTTTTGAATTGGTTTTAGTGTTTTCATGCTTTTCTGATTAGAAATGACAAAAATGTCATTTTTGAGTGTTTCTCATGAAAAGAAGCTCTTTTGGTCACTTTGATACAAGCATGTTTTGCCTCAAGCAGAACTTAATTATCTTATAAGACTTTGACAAAACAGCCATAAACCACTCTTTTTTGAATTGTTTTATTTATTTTCATGCTTTTCTGATTAGAAAAGGAAAAATGTAATTTTTGAGCGTTTCTCACGAAAAGAAGCTGTTTTGGTCACTTTGAGACAAGGATGTTTTTTCTGAAGCAGACCTTCATGGTCTGATAAGACTTTTACAAAACAGACATAAACCACTCATTTTTGACTTATTTTAAATGCTGTCTTGCTTTTCTGATTAGAAAAGACAAAAATGTCATTTTTGAGCATTTCTCACGAAAAGAAGCTTTTTTGGTCACTTTGAAACAAGGATTTTTTTTTTTCTCAAGCAGAACTTAATTGTCTTACAAGACAATTTCTGACAAAACAACCATAAACCACTCATTTTTTAATTGTTTTATTATTTTCATGCTTTTCTGATTAGAAAAGGCAAAAAATGTCATTTTTGACCGTTTCTCACGAAAAGAAGCTGTTTTGGTCACTTTGAGACAAGGATGTTTTTTCTGAAGCAGACCTTTATGGTCTGATAAGACTTTTACAAAACAGACATAAACCACTCATTTTTGACTTATTTTAAATGTTGTCTTGCTTTTCTGATTAGAAAAGACAAAAATGTCATTTTTGAGCATTTCTCACGAAAAGAAGCTTTTTTGGTCACTTTGAGACAAAGATGTTTTGTCTCAAGCAGAACTTAATTGTCTTACAAGACAATTTCTGACAAAACAACCATAAACCACTCATTTTTTAATTGTTTTATTATTTTCATGCTTTTCTGATTAGAAAAGGCAAAAAATGTCATTTTTGACCGTTTCTCACGAAAAGAAGCTTTTTAGGTCATTTTGAGACAAGGATGTTTTTTCTAAAGCAGAACTTCATTGTCTGATAAGACTTTGACAGAACAGCCATAAACCACTCATTTTTGACTTGTTTTAGTGTTTTCATGTTTTTCTGATTAGAAGAGGAAAAAAAAAAAAAAAAAAAAAAAAAAATCCTTTTTGAGCGTTTCAGATGATAAGACGCTGTTTTGGTCAATCTGAGACAAGAATGTTTTTTCTCAAGCAGAACTTCACTGACAAAACGGCAATACACCACTCATTTCTAATTTTTTCCTCAGTGTTTTCCTCCTTTTCTGAGTAGAAGAGCAAAAAATGTCATTTTTGAGCATTTCTCACGAAAAGAAGCTTTTTTTGGTCACTTGGACAAGGATTTTTTTTCTCAAGCAGAACTTAATTGTCTTATAAGACTTTGAAAAAACAGCCATAAACCACTCATTAGGGGGCCAAGCCAGCGGGGACTGGGGGACGCGTATGTTCCACAGTTCCAGCGGTGCTGTGGAACCCTATTGTTTTGTTGTAAGGATTTTTATTAGGGACCGAGCCGAAAGGTAAGGCCCTGTCGACAACACAGTCTCACCCCTTGTGCGTTGAAAACCGACGCTTGGTCAGGGCCTCTGTACGTTCTATACTGACGCAAAAGGTGTCTTTCACTGCGGTCAAGCCAGCTGACTCTTCTTTTTCCGCGGTCAAGCCAGCTGACTCTCCTTTTTACGAAGTCAGTCCAGCCGCTCCAACATTTCCAGTGCTCCCGTATTACACACTTTACGGTAAAAACACGGAGGTGGTTGAGAAAGTCAGCGCAAGGATGCTACAGCGTGGATCATCTTCCGGTTTTCAAAATAAAATGTGGGTTATTGATGGGCAATAAACAGACGTGTCAGTGTGATTCTTCACTGGTTTTTAACCATTCTATCGTCCGCGGTGACTTGCCGTACGTGTTTGCCGGCAGCGGTGATTCAGGATACACCCCAGACCCTTTGAACAGATTAAAACATTTTGTTTCAATCTCTTCAATGAATATTTATCTTGTATTGAGCTACAATGCTAACATTTACAATGTTAATTTCATTAAACATAGGGAAATCATTCAAATGTAATAAAAAGAGGTGTAACTCAACCAGCCCATGGAGTACTACGATCCTGCAGTGATTTGGGGTAAATAGGTCACATGACCTGTAAGCTATTAAGCTAAAATGCTAATATTTACACTAAAAAATTCCTTAAAAATACCAACAGTGTTAAAACGTCACAAAAATGACCGTAACTCATTTAGCCAGTACCGTATTACAATCCTGCAGTGATTTTGGGTCAATAGGTCACATGACCTGCAAGCTATTGAGCTAAAATGCTAATATTTACATTCAAAAAATCATTTAAAATACCAAAAGTGTTGAAACGTCACAAAAATGACCGTAACTTATTTAGCCAGTACCGTATTACAATCCTGCAGTGATTTTGGGTCAATAGGTCACATGACCTGCAAGCTATTGAGCTAAAATGCTAATATTTACATTAAAAAAATCATTTTAAATTGCAACAGTGTTAAAACGTCACAAAAATGACCGTAACTCATTCAGCCAGTATCCTATTACAATTCTGCAGTGATTTTGGGTCAATAGGTCACATGACCTGAAAGCTATTGAGCTAAAATGCTAATATTTACACTAAAAAATTCCTTAAAAATAGCAACAGTGTTAAAACGTCACAAAAATGACCGTAACTCATTTAGCCAGTACCGTATTACAATCCTGCAGTGATTTTGGGTCAATAGGTCACATGACCTGCAAGCTATTGAGCTACAATGCTAATATTTACATTTTAAAAAAAATTAAAAATACCAACAGTGTTAAAACATCACAAAAATGACCGTAGCTCATTCAGCCAGTACCGTACTAATATCCTGCAGTGATTTTGGGTCAATACGTCACATGACCTGTAAGCTATTGAGCTAAAATGTTAATATTTACTTTAAAAAATTCCTTAAAAATAGCAACAGTGTTAAAACGTCACAAAAATGACCGTAACTCATTCAGCCAGTGCCGTACTACAATCTTGCAGTGATTTGGGGTCAATAGGTCACATGACTTGCAAGCTATTGAGGTACAATGCTAATATTTACACTAAAAAATTCCTTAAAAATAGCAACAGTGTTAAAATGTCACAAAAGTGACCGTAACTCATTCAGCAAGTACCGTACTATAATTCTGCAATGATTTTGGGTCAATACCTCACATGACCTGCAAGCTATTGAGCTAAAATGCTAATATTTACATTCAAAAAATCATTTAAAATACCAAAAGTGTTGAAACGTCACAAAAATGACCGTAACTTATTTATCCAGTACCGTATTACAATTCTGCAGTGATTTTGGGTCAATAGGTCACATGACCTGCAAGCTATTGAGCTAAAATGCTAATATTTACATTAAAAAAATCATTTTAAATTGCAACAGTGTTAAAACGTCACAAAAATGACCGTAACTCATTCAGCCAGTATCCTATTACAATTCTGCAGTGATTTTGGGTCAATAGGTCACATGACCTGAAAGCTATTGAGCTAAAATGCTAATATTTACACTAAAAAATTCCTTAAAAATAGCAACAGTGTTAAAACGTCACAAAAATGACCGTAACTCATTTAGCCAGTACCGTACTACGATCCTGCAGTGATTTTGGGTCAATAGGTCACATGACCTGGAAGCTATTGAGCTAAAATGCTAATATTTACATTAAAAAATTCCTTAAAAATAGCAACATTGTTAAAATGTCACAAAAATGACCGTAACTCATTCAGCCAGTACCGTACTATGATTCTGCAGTGATTTTGGGTCAATAGGTCACATGACCTGGAAGCTATTGAGCTAAAATGCTAATATTTACATTAAAAAACAATGTAAAATACCAACAGTGTTAAAACGTCACAAAAATGACCGTAGCTCGTTCAGCCAGTACCCTACTAATATACTGCAGTGATTTTGGGTAAATATGTCACATGACCTGTAAGCTATTGAGCTAAAATGTTAATATTTACATTAAAAAATTCCTTAAAAATAGCAACAGTCTTAAAACGTCACAAAAATGACCGTAACTCATTCAGCCAGTGCCGTACTACAATCCTGCAGTGATTTGGGGTCAATAGGTCACATGACTTGCAAGCTATTGAGCTAAAATGCTAATATTTACACTAAAAAATTCCTTAAAAATAGCAACAGTGTTAAAATGTCACAAAAATGACCGTAACTCATTCAGCAAGTACCGTACTACAATCCTGCAATGATTTTGGGTCAATACCTCACATGACCTGCAAGCTATTGAGCTAAAATGCTAATATTTACATTCAAAAAATCATTTAAAATACCAAAAGTGTTGAAACGTCACAAAAATGACCGTAACTTATTTAGCCAGTACCGTACTACAATTCTGCAGTGATTTTGGGTCAATAGGTCACATGACCTGCAAGCTATTGAGCTACAATGCTAATATTTACATTTGAAAAAAAATTAAAAATACCAACAGTGTTAAAACGTCACAAAAATGACCGTAGCTCGTTCAGCCAGTACCGTACTAATTACCTGCAGTGATTTTGGGTCAATAGGTCACATGACCTGTAAGCTATTGAGCTAAAATGTTAATATTTACATTAAAAAATTCCTTAAAAAAAGCAACAGTGTTAAAACGTCACAAAAATGACCGTAACTCATTCAGCCAGTGCCGTACTACAATTCTGCAGTGATTTGGGGTCAATAGGTCACATGACCTGTAAGCTATTGAGCTAAAATGTTAATATTTACATTAAAAAATTCCTTAAAAATAGCAACAGTGTTAAAATGTCACAAAAATGACCGTAACTCATTCAGCAAGTACCTTACTACAATCCTGCAGTGATTTTGGGTCAATACCTCACATGACCTGCAAGCTATTGTGCTAAAATGCTAATATTTACATTCAAAAAATCATTTAAAATACCAAAAGTGTTGAAACGTCACAAAAATGACCGTAACTTATTTAGCCAGTACCGTATTACAATCCTGCAGTGATTTTGGGTCAATAGCTCACATGACCTGCAAGCTATTGAGCTAAAATGCTAATATTTACATTTAAAAAATCATTTAAAATTGCAACAGTGTTAAAACGTCACAAAAATGACTGTAACTCATTCAGCCAGTATCCTATTACAATTCTGCAGTGATTTTGGGTCAATAGGTCACATGACCTGAAAGCTATTGAGCTAAAATGCTAATATTTACACTAAAAAATTCCTTAAAAATAGCAACAGTGTTAAAACGTCAAAAAAATGACCGTAACTCATTTAGCCCGTACCGTACTACGATCCTGCAGTGATTTTGGGTCAATAGGTCACATGACCTGGAAGCTATTGAGCTAAATTGCTAATATTTACACTAAAAAATTCCTTAAAAATAGCAACATTGTTAAAATGTCACAAAAATTACAGTAACTCATTCAGCCAGTACCGTACTATGATCCTGCAGTGATTTTGGGTCAATAGGTCACATGATCTGGAAGCTATTGAGCTAAAATGCTAATATTTACACTAAAAAATTCCTTAAAAATAGCAACAGTGTTAAAACGTCACAAAAATGACCGTAACTCATTCAGCCAGTGCCGTACTACAATTCTGCAGTGATTTGGGTCAATAGCTCACATGACCTGCAAGCTATTGAGCTAAAATGCTAATATTTACACTAACAAATTCCTTAAAAATACCAACAGTGTTAAAATGTCACAAAAATCACCGTAACTCATTTAGCCAGTACCGCACTACAATTCTGCAGTGATTTTGGGTCAATCGGTCACATGACCTGGAAGCTATTGTGCTAAAATGCTAATATTTACACTAAAAAACTCCTTAAAAATATCAACAGTGTTAAAATGTCACAAAAATGACCGTAACTCATTTAGCCAGTACCGTACTACAATCCTGCAGTGATTTTGGGTCAATCGGTCACATGACCTGGAAGCTATTGAGCTAAAATGCTAATATTTACATTAAAAAAATCATTTAAAATGGTAACAGTGTTAAAACGTCACAAAAATGACCGTAACTCATTCAGCCAGTATCCTACTACAATTCTGCAGTGATTTTGGGTCAATAGGTCACATGACCTGCAAGCTATTGAGGTACAATGCTAATATTTACACTAAAAAATTCCTTAAAAATAGCAACAGTGTTAAAATGTCACAAAAATGACCGTAACTCATTCAGCCAGTACCGTATTACGATTCTGCAGTGATTTTGGGTCAATAGGTCACATGACCTGCAAGCTATTGAGCTAAAATGCTAATATTTACACTAACAAATTCCTTAAAAATACCAACAGTGTTAAAATGTCACAAAAATCACCGTAACTCATTTAGCCAGTACCGTACTACAATTCTGCAGTGATTTGGGTCAATCGGTCACATGACCTGGAAGCTATTGAGCTAAAATGCTAATATTTACACTAAAAAATTCCTTAAAAATACCAACAGTGTTAAAATGTCACAAAAATGACCGTAACTCATTTAGCCAGTACCGTACTACAATCCTGCAGTGATTTTGGGTCAATCGGTCACATGACCTGGAAGCTATTGAGCTAAAATGCTAATATTTACATTAAAAAAATCATTTAAAATGGTAACAGTGTTAAAACGTCACAAAAATGACCGTAACTCATTCAGCCAGTATCCTACTACAATTCTGCAGTGATTTTGGGTCAATAGGTCACATGACCTGCAAGCTATTGAGCTAAAATGCTAATATTTACACTAATAAATTCCTTAAAAATACCAACAGTGTTAAAATGTCACAAAAATGACCGTAACTCATTTAGCCAGTACCGTACTACAATTCTGCAGTGATTTTGGGTCAATCGGTCACATGACCTGGAAGCTATTGAGCTAAAATGCTAATATTTACATTTTTTTAGTGTAAATATTAGCATTTTAGCTCAATAGCTTGCAGGTTATGTGACCTATTGACCCAAAATCACTGCAGGATTGTAGTACAGTCCTGGCTGAATGAGTTACGGTCATTTTTGTGACGTTTTAACACTGTTGCTATTTTTACTGATTTTTTTAGTGAAAATATTAGCATTTTAGCTCAATAGCTTGCAGGTCATGTGACCTATTGACCCAAAATCACTGCAGGATCGTAGTACAGTACTGGCTGAACGAGTTACGGTCATTTTTGTGACATTTTAACACTGTTGGTATTTTTAAGGAATTTTTTATTGTAAATATTAGCATTTTAGCTCAATAGCTTCCAGGTCATGTGACCTATTGACCCAAAATCACTGCAGGATATTAGTACGGTACTGGCTGAACGAGCTACGGTCATTTTTGTGACGTTTTAACACTGTTAGTATTTTTAATTTTTTTTAAAATGTAAATATTAGCATTGTAGCTCAATAGCTTGCAGGTCATGTGACCTATTGACCCAAAATCACTGCAGAATTGTAATACGGTACTGGCTAAATGAGTTAAGGTCATTTTTGTGACGTTTTAACACTGTTGGTATTTTTAAGGAATTTTTTAGTGTAAATATTAGCGTTTTAGCTCAATAGCTTCCAGGTCATGTGACCTATTGACCCAAAATCACTGCAGGATTTTAGTACGGTACTGGCTGAATGAGTTACGATCATTTTATTGATGTTTTAACACTGTTGCTATTTTTAATTTTTTTTAAAATGTAAATATTAGCGTTTTAGCTCAATAGCTTGCAGGTCATGTGAGGTATTGACCCAAAATCACTGCAGGATTTTAGTACGGTACTGGCTGAACGAGTTACGGTCATTTTTGTGACGTTTTAACACTGCTGGTATTTTTAAAGAATTTTTTAGTGTAAATATTAGCATTTTAGCTCAATAGCTTGCAGGTCATGTGACCGATTGACCCAAAATCACTGCAGGATATTAGTACGGTACTGGCTGAACGAGTTACAGTCATTTTTATGATGTTTTAACACTGTTACTATTTTTAAGGAATTTTTTAGTGTAAATATTAGCATTGTAGCTCAATAGCTTGCAGGTCATGTGACCTATTGACCCAAAATCACTGCAGGATTGTAGTACGGTACTGGCTGAACGAGTTACAGTCATTTTAGTGATGTTTTAACACTGTTGATATTTTTTAATGATTTTTTTTAGTGAAAATATTAGCATTTTAGCTCAATAGCTTGCAGGTCATGTGACCTATTGACCCAAAATCACTGCAGGTTTGTAGTACGGTACTGGATGAATGAGTTATGGTCATTTTTGTGACGTTTTAACACTGTTGCTATTTTTAAGGAATTTTTTTATGTAAATATTAACATTTTAGCTCAATAGCTTACAGGTCATGTGACCTATTGACCCAAAATCACTGCAGGATATTAGTACGGTACTGGCTGAAAGAGCTACGGTCATTTTTGTGATGTTTTAACACTGTTGGTATTTTTAATTTTTTTTAAAATGTAAATATTAGCATTGTAGCTTAATAGCTTGCAGGTCATGTGACCTATTGACCCAAAATCACTGCAGGATTGTAATACGGTACTGGCTAAATAAGTTACGGTCATTTTTGTGACGTTTCAACACTTTTGGTATTTTAAATGATTTTTTGAATGTAAATATTAGCATTTTATCTCAATAGCTTGCAGGTCATGTGAGGTATTGACCCAAAATCATTGCAGGATTGTAGTACGGTACTTGCTGAATGAGTTACGGTCATTTTTGTGACATTTTAACACTGTTGCTTTTTTTAAGGAATTTTTTAGTGTAAATATTAGCATTTTAGCTCAATAGCTTGCAAGTCATGTGACCTATTGACCCCAAATCACTCCAGGATTGTAGTACGGCACTGGCTGAATGAGTTACGGTCATTTTTGTGACGTTTTAACACTGTTGCTTTTTTTAAGGAATTTTTTAATGTAAATATTAACATTTTAGCTCAATAGCTTACAGGTCATGTGACCTATTGACCCAAAATCACTGCAGGATATTAGTACGGTACTGGCTGAACGAGCTACGGTCATTTTTGTGACGTTTTAACACTGTTAGTATTTTTAATTTTTTTTAAAATGTAAATATTAGCATTGTAGCTCAATGGCTTGCAGGTCATGTGACCTATTGACCCAAAATCACTGCAGGATTGTAATACGGTACTGGCTAAATGAGTTACGGTCATTTTTGTGACGTTTTAACACTGTTGGTATTTTTAAGGAATTTTTTAGTGTAAATATTAGCATTTTAGCTTAATAGCTTACAGGTCATGTGACCTATTTACCCCAAATCACTGCAGGATCGTAGTACTCCATGGGCTGGTTGAGTTACACCTCTTTTTATTACATTTGAATGATTTCCCTATTTTTAATTAAATTAACATTGTAAATGTTAGCATTGTAGCTCAATACAAGATAAATATTCATTGAAGAGATTGAAACAAAATGTTTTAATCTGTTCAAAGGGTCTGGGGTGTATCCTGAATCACCGCTGCCGGCAAACACGTACGGCAAGTCACCGCGGACGATAGAATGGTTAAAAACCAGTGAAGAATCACACTGACACGTCTGTTTATTGCCCATCAATAACCCACATTTTATTTTGAAAACCGGAAGATGATCCACGCTGTAGCATCCTTGCGCTGACTTTCTCAACCACCTCCGTGTTTTTACCGTAAAGTGTGTAATACGGGAGCACTGGAAATGTTGGAGCGGCTGGACTGACTTCGTAAAAAGGAGAGTCAGCTGGCTTGACCGCGGAAAAAGAAGAGTCAGCTGGCTTGACCGCAGTTGTCTTTCGGCGTCTTATTCTGGCGCAGGGGGCTCTCCATTAAAACTGATACAAACCCACTGGCGGCGATATTTGACGCTCAGAGCAAGCGATCCAGCCGTCCATTCACTTTAGTGTCAGTGCGTTATTTTTTTGATTTGTATCTTTTGTGGTGATATAGGCAACGTTATTCCACCAGAAATACACCACTGCACTAATGTTTCCATGTTATGATCTTCAGTATTATGAAGGGGCTCTTATTTAAAACCAATACAAATCCACTCGCGGCGGTATTTGACGCTCAGTGCAGCGTTCCTGCCATCCATTCATGTCAGTGTTATTTCGGACATTTTAAAATGATGACAAAAGCAGCGTTGTTCACCACAGAGAGCCCACCTCATTAATGGGATGATTTTGCGATCATCAATATTCGTGTTGTCCTGTTTAATTCTGGCAAAACTGAGGTTTTGCTCAGTGAGGGATCTCTGGAGGCACTACACTACCCACAATTCTCAGACTACGACTACCGGAAGAAGGTATACCATTACACGCAATATGGAAAGCGTCATTAAAAATATACTCCGATAGTTTAAAATGACGACAAAATCAGCATTGTTCACCACAGAGAGACCACCACATTAATGGGCTGATTTTAGGATAATCGATATTTGTGTTCTCCTGTTTGATTCTGGCAAAACTGAGTTTTTGCTCAGTGAGGGATCTCTGGAGGCACTACACTACCCACAATTCTTAACTAGACGAGGGACGTCATTACAAGTAACCCGGAAAGCGGTATCATACAGTTTATTAAAAAAAAAAAAAAAAAAAAATTAAAAATTATAGTTTATTGCAGAATTATACAAAATGGGAATGGGAGCTCTTCGAAAGTTTTTTGACAACCAAACTAAAGCTTAAAAGCATCAACATGTACGCTAGTTCCTGATTAGTGTCGTTTACTGGGGGTTTCTCAAAGCCAAGGAACGTCCTCTTTTTTCCTCACAAAGAATGTATTTATTATTCAACAACAGAACAATAATTCCGGAGAGCTGTGAGGAATGGCTTTCACCGGCCGCAATACATCTTGGGACTCGCAGTTGATACCGGAATAGCGTTTGACGCGTGAGACTTTTTGCGCGAAACTCAGGTAAATTGAGAGAACTGCATCTAATCCTTTTAATCCTGACAAAATTACGAGTATAATAAAAGTGATTTATCTGTTTTTAACATTGTTATAAGCAGTAGACACTAGACTAGACACTAGACTTAGAGTTTTTTTTTTTCTTTATAAAAATGATCAGTTGTGTCATTATTAAACATGACAGATGCTAAGAAACCTAGCTAGCTACCGTTAGCTTGTACGGAGTACAGAGTCAATCAAGTTTTTGGGAGAGATTTTACTTTAAGAGATGTGCATAAAACTTGCATGACACTTGCCAAGATGTAACGAAATTACTCTAAACAGGCACCTGCACAGATAGACCCCTAGTGGTGCTCAAAGCACCTGCCCTTTTGCCTGCAGACTGATGCAAATACTTTTAATAGAGGGCTTAAAGCATGGCTAAAAGCAAAACAACAGTGCTCACATGTATACACACAGACTACTATTTTCATTATTAATATTATTATTGTTGTGATTATGAATTTTGCTTGTTGTATTTCCTATTGTTGGTCATATGCTCTGTGGTTTTAGAAAAGCCGCCTATGGACTGGTGTTGAAAAGTAGCATGTGTGCTATGTACATCCAAAGCATCTGGTCTGTTCTCTGGGACAGTCTCAATGTACTTGTGATGTCCATATCAAATTTATAAAATTAAATTAAATTTGAAAGTTTAATATCTGACGGGGCTGGCATTTATTTGAGTTCTTGTGAGAATTCTGCCCCACCTGCCCCTGTCACACCCCTCCTCCTCCTCCTCCTCCTCCTCCTCCTCCCCTTAGCGCTCGTACAGTGCTGAACGCCAGGCAAAACTGCTATAGCCTACTTCTCCTCTGACCCGCAGCATCAGACAGACTTGTAAAGACAGTGTTTGTGCAATCCTCTGACATTGTTTGGTGATAAATTAACCATAACGTTAGCACCGCTGAAAACATTATGTCACTACTGGCCTGACGTTTCCTCAAAAACAAACAAAAAACCTCACGAAATCTGTGATTTCAAAGCCTTGTTCAGCTGTTTACTGGCATTTGTTATGTTTAATGAAGAGAGAGGGAGAGAGATACAGGTAAGCAGGCAGGCAGAGAATTTATAGACAGTTTATTCTACAAATTAGACAAGTTCATTAGTTTTGTTTCATTTAAAATCCTAATTATTGAAATGAAGGTAGGTCTTAAGTTGAGCTACATGACGGTCTGGTGAGGTATATTGTGGTATATTACTAATGTAATGTTTATACTTCAAGTCTGTCAAAAAACATTTTTAAAAAAATTGCGCACTGTTTTGTCAGCTTTATAGAAATTCTCTAAGTCACTCTTGATTATGCCCTTTTTTTTTGGCTTGAGCACCTCACCCTAAAATGTCTGTGCATGTGCCTGACTCTAAAGGAGTGTTGCCAATCATATAATGATTTTTAAATTAAGCATTACATTTTTAAAATGAAACTTCATATTACCTTTGCCTACAGCAATTGACAAGTACCTAACTAATTCGTTCATGTTGACTTCTGCTCTTTTCTCTTGACAGGTCCTGCAAAATTGTAATCTTCAAAACTAAACCTATCCCTTCCCATAAACAAAACTAAAAGGCACTTTTAAGAGCCACATTGTTAATCTGTCCTTGTTGTGCTGTACCTGTGTGTTGCTGTATCTGTCCATCTGTGTCAGTCTTTCTTTTAGTCTGTGTGTTTCTGCTCCTTTATAATGAGGGATTCAGAACTCCAGGATTTGTTACGGAGTGTGGATGACCTGGTTGATCAGGGAGATCTAAGCAATGATCTCAAGGAGGTTGATGGCTTGCTTTGTGATATGCAGAAAGCGAAAGCAGCAGCACCAGTGTCCCCTTTGCCAAATGTTAGGTGGAAGAAGAGAGGCAGTGACAGGAACTTAATCCACACAAGACCACGATCAATCAGGAATCAGTCCACTCAGGGTTAGTATTGTTGTTGCAAGTAGTTATTTCAGTAGATAATTTTAATAAAATAAATTATTTGTTTTTTTTTGTTGTTTGTGTTTTTTTTTTATTCTCCTGCAGCTGGTTACCGTGAGACCACTCCTCGCCTAGTCAGTTCTGCTGACACCAACTTTGAGTGGGTCTGTGCTCCAGAGACTCTTGGTATGTACATTTTTTGGTCTAAATTAGCCCTTCATGTAATTATCGAAGTTTTTACACTTGTATCTATGTGATGATTGTGATACAGAGTTAAGATGTAAACTATATCTTTGTATTTTAACACACATTTATCAGAATTTTACACACAGCAGTTAGTCTGTTGCCTCTGACATTTTTGTGGCATTTTGTCAGAGGGTTTTCTACAAGAACTCCAGCAGTCTCTTAGGGACGAAACAGGAGATGGTATTGAAGCACCACCTTCTCTTCAAGCTTCATCAGACTGGGGCACATGAAAAAGCCATATTTCAGAGAGCTGGAGGGCAGAGAGACCACATTTGGTTAACATGACAGTGGCAAAAGAAAATATGAAAAAACACATCTGCCAACAGTGTTGTGTCAAACCAGCTGTTATTCGTTGTCGGGATTGTCGACCTCGCCCCTTCTTCTGTGCTGCATGTGATGTTGACATCCACACCAGACACCCCCTTCACAACAGAGATGCCAGTACTAAAGGGTTCTACCATCCGTTACCCCCATCAACTGTCATCCAAAATGATGTCTTCTGCCCCTGTGGTAAGTTCTGGTTTGTGAGTACAAAATATGTCTTTCTTGGACTGTTCAACACGTCATGTTTAAAATCATGTCTTGCATTACATTTATGTCTGTTTGTTCAGCGCGACTTGTTCCAGTGGAGATCCCTGGCAAAATTTGTCATTGTCCAACAGAGTCATTGAGAGTCAAAGCAGGAAAAGCTGTAGCTGTTATCACAATGGATGGTGGGAATTTTCTTCGCTAATTATATGTTTAATAATGTTTTTAAGTATTCTTTATCCTTTTTCATCAACTCCATGATTGTTTACAGGGTGGGTGAAAAGTAAGTAGGCATTATAAATTGGTAATAATGTTCACATTCCTATTTTAGATTTATTGAAATAAATGATACATGTTCTTTATTACATGGGAAAATTAAAGTAAATCTTCATATTTCAACATAAGCACCAGTGGCGTCAAATAGTATCCTCAAATGGCCAGGAATGGAATGAACAACTTTCTGAAGGACGTTGTCTGAGATATCATTGAGAACCTCCTGAATCCGGGAAATAAGAAATTAGGAAATCCCCGTTAGTGTTGTCTGTTTAAAAAATGTTTTTGTCATGACTTCAGTGATACTAAAAATTCTGTAGGCAATTTATAATGCCTAGTTACTTTTCATCCACCCTGTATATAAAATCTTAATGTCTATTTAGTAATGTAGAAGTACATTAGGAAAAAAAAGGAGATGGTAATTTTACATGAAAGTGTGTGCTTTTTGTTTGTTTTTTTAAGGACGTTATGATCTCAATATGCCGGACTTGACCTGTGATGCCTGCAGTGCCTCATAGACTGCTGGCATTGATGACATCCTGCGAAGTGACTACTGGCCACTTCGCTACGATGTATGCCATAGATGTTTTCTTCTCTTTTGAAGAAATGAAAATGGCTGCACCTGGTCTGTCCTGTCAAGCATTTTTAAGAATGTTAGATCAGCGAACAGTACGCTTCGGTCGTGTGAGTATCAAGGTTATTTTTCCTTTTCTGTCTGTCTGATTTGTTGGTGGAAAGCTGAGCCCTTGTTATATGTTTTTTAAATGTCTCAATGTTGATGTGCTTTTTGTGATAGACTGGAAAGATCTCTGCAGACAGCTTTATTAAAAGTTTCTTTGAGTGGAAGGCTGTTGAATATGAAGTGGATACCATCTGCAAGGAAGAGCCCTTCACCTGTCCTGCATGCAGCCCAGATATGCTTGCAGTTTCTGTGGATGGAAATCGCAAGCATTATCGTTTCAAGTGTGCAGCAAGGTATTATAAAATATTGATGTCATGGTTTTTGAAGGGATTCCAAAACACAACGTGCTTAACATGCAGCAATTACCCTAAGGATACAAAATCTTGTAATCTTTCCTTTTGTTGTCTTTAGATTTGAGGAACAGGCCATTTTTGATGGTGTTTTCATCGCAAAGGACGAGGATGTCACTAGATTTGTCGACTACATACAAAGCAAAACCAAACATGTAATATTGCAAACTAATTATACATACAGGAATAAAATTATCTCCTGTTGAACAGTTTATAAAGGTAACTCTACAGACCATTTCTAATTATCTTTTTTTTTTGTAGGTCTCTGGAAGAGGTATTTGTGGAGGGGAGTGGTCAGCAGCCAGGGAGACGTCACAGAGATCAGCCAGCAAGCTAGATGAAGAGGGACTGGAGCTTGCAGTGTGTCGGCATGGACTCCTCCTCTGTGCCCTCAATATGTACAGAGGAGAAATATTTGCATATCCCTTGTACATACAACAAAAGCTGGCCAGTTGTATTAGTGCTACATTTTTCTGCATGGATATGACCTGCAAATACTGGCCATACCTCGAAAGGGTAGTGAAAAGCTGCCCAGAGCTTCATCCACTTCTGAATATGAAGCCCTTCCTGTCTGTGTTTCATGCCAAAGCTCATGACTTCAAATGTGAAGTAAGGAAAGATTACATGTGACAGCTTTATGTGAAAACCTCCACACCATTACCTCAACATTGACAAGTTATAACTTACCTTGTTTGTATCATATTTTGAACAGGTGAAATGGAGTGGAGCATATCAGGAGGGGGCTGGATTAACACTCGGGGAGGAGGTGGAACAGGTCAATGCCTTCCTCTCACGTATAGCAGTGACCACAAAACATATGTCAAAAGCAGGTGAGATGGAAAATTTAAATAATCCTATTGAATGTATAAGAAATAAATGGAATACTGATAGCATGCTGTTTTCTATTGCAGGACGTAATGACATGCTGACTCTCATGTCCATGCGCTGGAATCAGCAAAAGATTAATAACTTGGCCACTACATTGTGCCAAAGATATCTCAAGGTAATGGCATAGTTTTTGGGGTGTTGAAAAGTGTTCGATAGAGGTTCTCAAGGTTGTGTGCCTGAATATGTATTTAATTTATTTTATGGTCATTTTCATTTGTAGGCCACAAAATCTCTAGAAAGTCAGTCACAGAACCTAGAGTCCCTGAAAACAGAGTTGGCAGTGACTGACATGTCTGTCAGGTAGAAGACTGGATGAGTGATGTGAAGGAGTGGGCTGAAGGTAAATTATGACAATTTTTATAAGCACAGAATTTTTGGCAAACCTTAATGTAGTCATTATCAATAAAATGAAATTTGCAGTTTCAGAATTGTTGAAAACACTAAATGCAACACGTTACCTTTTCACAGCAACAACTACCAACACAAATGACACGGCTGCCTTGTCCAGCAAAATTGAGGTGTTGGTTACAAGCATTAAAAGACGCTCACAGCGTCTTTACAAAGACACAGATGGCAACAAAAGTCGAGCCAGAATCCGCAGAAAGATTAGGGAGGAGAAACAGATCCTGACCTCTTTTGTTGAAAAATACAACAGAATGGTTCCAAGCACCTCCCCCTTGAACTGCCACCTTATCGTGGTGGGGGAGTTTGTGTGCCCAAATGATCCCAGGAGCTATGTTGTCGGGGGCTTTATGCCCCTGGTAGGGTCTCCCAAGGCAAACAGGTCCTGGGTGACGGGCCAGACTAAGAGCAGTTCAGAAGCCCCTATGAATAACAAACATCTTAAGAATGTGACGTCGCCCGGTACGGCGCAGCCGGGGCCTCACCCTGGAGCCAGGCCCGGGGTTGGGGCTCGCATGCGAGCGCCTGGTGGTCGGGCCTATGCCCACGGGCCCAGCCCGAAAGAGCGACGTGGGCCCACCCTCCGACGGACTCACCACCCATCGAGGGAATCATAGGGGCCGGGTGCAGTGTGGATTGGGTGACAGTCGAAGGCAGGGAGCCCGACAACCCGATCCCCGGACACGGAGTCTAGCTCTTGGGACATGGAATGTCACTTCGCTGGGGGGGAAGGAGCCAGAGCTTGTGAGGGAGGTTGAGAGATACCGTCTAGATATAGTCGGGCTCACCTCCACACATAGCTTGGGCTCTGGAACCCAACCCCTCGAAAGGGGCTGGACTCTCCACTTCTCTGGCGTTGCCCGCGGTGAGAGGCGGCGGGCTGGTGTGGGCTTACTCATAGCCCCTCAGCTCAGCCGTCATGTGTTGGAGTTCACCCCGGTGAACGAGAGGGTCGTGTCCCTACGCCTTCGGGTCGGGGACAGGTGCCTCACTGTTGTTTCGGCCTATGGGCCGAACAGCAGTGCAGAGTACCCGGCCTTCTTGGAGTCTCTGGGAGGGGTGCTGGATGGTGCTCCGACTGGGGACTCCATTGTTCTCCTGGGCGACTTCAATGCCCACGTGGGCAACGACAGTGAGACCTGGAGGGGGGTGATGGGGAGGAACAGCCTCCCTGATCTGAACCCGAGTGGTGTTCTGTTACTGGACTTCTGTGCTAGTCACAGTTTGTCCATAACAAACACCATGTTCCAACACAGGGATGTCCATAAGTGCACTTGGCACCAGGACACCCTAGGCCGGAGGTCGATGATCGACTTCATTGTCGTATCATCAGACCTCCAGCCGCGTGTTTTGGACACTCGGGTGAAGAGAGGGGCAGAGCTGTCAACCGATCACCACCTGGTGGTGAGTTGGATCCGCTGGCGAAGGAGGAAGCCGGACCGACTCGGCAGGCCCAAACGTGTTGTGAGGGTCTGTTGGGAACGTCTGGCGGAACCCGATGTCAGTGTGGTCTTCAACTCCCACCTCCGGGAGAGCTTCTCCCAGATCCCGGGGGAGGCTGGGGACATTGAGTCCGAGTGGACCATGTTCTCCACCTCCATTGTCGAAGCGGCTGCTCGGAGCTGTGGTCGCAAGGTCTCCGGTGCCTGTCGTGGCGGCAATCCCCGAACCCGGTGGTGGACCCCGGAAGTAAGGGATGCCGTCAAGCTGAAGAAGGAGTCTTATCGGGCCTTGTTGGCCCGTGGGACTCCCGAGGCCGGACCTCGACCGGAAGGCCAAGCGTGCTGCAGCCCAGGCGGTTGTGGAGGCAAAAACTCGGGTCTGGGTGGAGTTTGGGGAGGCCATGGAGGAGGACTATCGGTCGGCCTCGAGGAAATTCTGGCAAACCATCCGGCGCCTCAGGAGGAGAAAGCAGTGTGCCACCAACACTGTTTACAGTGGAAGTGGGGAGCTGCTGACCTCGACTGGGGATGTTGTCGGGCGGTGGAAGGAATACTTCGAGGATCTCCTCAATCCTACTGCCACGTCTTCCATAGAAGAAGCAGAGGCTGAGGTCTCAGAGGTGGACTCGTCCATCACCCAAGCTGAAGTCACCGAGGTGGTTGGCAAGCTCCTCGGTGGCAGGGCACCGGGGGTGGATGAGATTCGCCCTGAGTACCTTAAGTCTCTGGATGTGCAGGGATTGTCTTGGTTGACACGTCTCTGTAACATCGCGTGGCGGTAGGGGACAGTACCTCTGGATTGGCAGACCGGGGTGGTGGTTCCCCTTTTTAAGAAAGGGGACCGGAGGATGTGCTCCAACTATAGGGGGATCACACTCCTCAGCCTCCCGGGGAAAGTCTATTCCAGGGTACTGGAGAGGAGGATCCGACCGATAGTCGAACCTCGGATCCAGGAGGAACAATGCGGTTTTCGTCCTGGTCGTGGAACGCTGGACCAGCTCTATACTCTCCATCGGGTGCTCGAGGGTTCATGGGAGTTCGCCCAACCAGTCCACATGTGTTTTGTGGATCTGGAGAAGGCGTTCGACTGTGTCCCTCATGGTATCTTGTGGGAGGTGCTTCGGGAGTATAGGGTCCGGGGCCCTTTGCTAAGGGCAGTCCGGTCCTTGTATGACCGAAGCAGGAGCCTGGTTCGCATTGCCGGCAGTAAGTCAGACCTGTTCCAGGTGCATGTTGGACTCCAGCAGGCTGCCCTTTGTCACCGGTTCTGTTCATAATTTTTATGGACAGAATTTCTAGGCGCAGCCAAGGGCCGGAGGGGGTCCGGTTTGGGGACCACAGGATTTCATCTCTGCTTTTTGCAGATGATGTTGTCCTGTTGGCCTCATCGAACCTGGACCTTCAGCGTGCACTGGGGCGGTTTGCAGCCGAGTGTGAAGCGAGCGGGATGAGGATCAGCACCTCCAAATCCGAGGCCATGGTTCTCGACCGGAAAAAGGTGGTTTGCCCTCTCCGGGTCGGTGGGGAGTCTTTGCCCCAAGTGGAGGAGTTTAAGTATCTCGGGGTCTTGTTCACGAGTGAGGGAAGGATGGAGCGTGAGATTGACAGACAGATCGGTGCAGCGTCTGCAGTGATGCAGTCGCTGTACCGGTCGGTTGTGGTGAAGAAGGAGCTGAGCCGAGAGGTGAAGCTCTCAATTTACCGGTCAATCTACGTTCCTACCCTCACCTATGGTCATGAGCTTTGGGTCATGACCGAAAGGACAAGATCCCGGATACAAGCGGTCGAAATGAGTTTCCTCCGTCGGGTGGCTGGGCGCACCCTTAGGGATAGGGTGAGGAGCTCAGTCACCAGGGAGGAGCTCGGAGTAGAGCCGCTGCTCCTCCGCGTCGAGAGGGGCCAGCTGAGGTGGCTCGGGCATCTGTTTCGGATGCCTCCTGGACACCTCCCTGGGGAGGTGTTCCGGGCATGTCCCACCGGGGGGAGACCTCGGGGAAGACCCAGGACACGTTGGAGAGACTATGTCTCTCGGCTGGCCTGGGAACGCCTCGGGATCCCCCCGGAAGAGCTGGAGGAGGTGTCTAGGGAGAGGGAAGTCTGGGAATCCCTGCTTAGACTGTTACCCCCGCGACCCGGCCCCGGATAAGCGGAAGAGAATGGATGGATGGTTCCAAGCACTGAGACTGTGTGCTTGGAAACCATTCTGTCTGAAGAAGCAGCATGGCCATGGCAGTTACCACACTGTGGTAGGTAGACCATATTGCTGCATACTTTCTGCTAATGTGGCAGATCTGGAGTTTACCCTGTCTGAAACTCCAGCAGATGCTTTTAATATTTGTAATTCCTGTACATGATTATAAATTGTTCTTTTCTGATAAATGCTTTCCAGACTCTGTCAACCTCAGAACAAAAAGAAGAGCCTTTGACATGGTCATGTCAATAAGGAGACTTCAGGAGGAGAAGAAGATTCTCATCACAGAGATGAACCACCATTGGAAGTACCTCTTAACTCGTCATGATTCCATCAAAGAGCTCTACTGTTTGGTTACAAGTTCAACATTGCAGGGTATGTACTTTAAATATTACATTACATGAATGTACATATCAATTATGTGACCACAAAGTTGATAAAACTTGTTTTGTCCTGTAATTCCATACACTAAAGGTTCACTTTGGGGCTTTAATGAAGATGGAATGCAAGGTCTGCAGAGCATTATGAGAAAAAAGCTGGAGGAAAACAAGAAAGTGATGGCAACTGTGAAACAAAAATATCTACAGGTTTTGACTGGAGCAGACAACAGCTTCTTAGGCATTTCACAGGATTATTCTGACGGCGATTGACTTTTCAGATGATGCACTCTGAAGCCCTGACCACAGTACCTTCAGTACTAAAAAACTTTAGTAAAACTTTGGCTTCACCAAACCACTAGCCACGAGTGAAAGAAAAGTTTTTGTATTTATCATTCATATTCTCTGAAAAATGGCCAAAAAATATCACAAATTCTGCTAATGTATGTAAGCTTATGATTACAACTGTATGTTTATCTGTCAGTATATAAGTATGCAGAGTGTGGTCTAGACCTGCTGTTTGTTGAGGTGCCTAGAGATCACTTGTGAATTGGTGCTATACAAGTAAAATTTAATTTAATTTCAATGTTGAAACAGAAAGATTTGTTAAAAGGTCCAATAGAACGTAAAGGTCACTGTATCCATATATTTCTTATTGCATATACTACTTTTGACATGTACTTTGTATACACATTGCATACACATTGTGTTGACACCTTGTTACCTCTGTCAGGAGGTATTGTGATCACTTTGCTTTGTGTGTTTGCGTGTTTGCGTGTTTGTTCGCAAGATAACTCAAAAAGTAAGGGATGGATTTTCAGGAAATTTTCAGGAAATGTTGATACTGGCACAAGGAAGAAATTATTAAATTTTGGTGATGGGGGGACATCTGTCTTGGCGGAGGTCTGCGCTTTCCAAGTGCTTTTATTGTTTTCCCATGTTTTAAATTTGATGTGCACATATACATGTACAACAGAGTTACATGGGTAACATTTTAAGTGATGCTTTGTAAAAGGAGGGCCCATACTCTAATCTTTCTTTTGTAATGTGATGCACACAGATGTGAACTGCTGTAATATATTATATGTAAGTAAATATGTCAAAAAATCCGTCCAGTCAATGTATGCTGTGTGTTATTCATAACCCTGTATAATCCTTGGTGTGTTCTTACTATGATGGGTAGCTTCTTTTGATACATTGTTACCTTGCCATTCAAATGTGGACTTTTAAGAAATTAATAACAAAGACAGTACATATAACACAACAGAAAAAGCTAAGTGTGATTCCACTGCTGGGTAAAGTGAGTAACTCAAACGTATAGAATTTAATTTAGATTATAAATTGTAAATATGAATGATAAAGAGTCATTAATTATAAATGGTAATGAAGTAAACCATAGATTAGAAATATGAATGGCAAAGATTTGGTTTACTTTGAAGTCGGATTGTTCAGTCATACTGGATCATTGATGATTGCTATGGTAACCTGACGTCACATACCCACAAACCATGCGGGAACGCATTCATACTTCATATGGTCATATCTTAATATATGTCGGTGTCTACATTGTGTCTATATTAACAATAGGTTTTTATTTTTGTAATACGTACATTAAAAAAATAAAAGTCCCTGATAGTGGAAATAACCCCATAATGGGAAACCCGAATGGCCAGAAAAGCACTGTTCTACTCAACACTGCTACCGATTCAACGTCACAATCCCAAACAATTCATTACATGTATAGTTTTCTTTATTTCTCACTCCGATCATTTATTTATTTATTTATTTATTTACTGTCAGTTCTGGATAGCAGAAGGCCAGAGGGCACGAAGAGGGAGCACTGCTTGGAGTACGTTCACGAGCGTACCTGTTCGCTAACTGCAACTGATCACTTATATAATTAATCCATCAAATGCAAAAGGTGTATTGAACTGCAGTGACTCGTTTGGAAGCCATATTATATGTTAATAAACTTTAAACCATTTTACACCAGCCAAAATAGACGGAGGAACGAGGCTCACAGAATACGGATTACGTTTTGAAATGTTGCATAATCCATTCAGCCATTGAACGCGCCCCTCTCAGACAGCGAAACTTTGCCGCTGGAATCATGTCCGGAATAGCAATAATAAATATAGCTGTTTACGGTTTATAACTTTTGTGTTTTCCCCACAATCTACATATATTCGTTATGGTTAGCTTTTAGGTTGAAAATTTAGCAGGTATTATGTTTTCCACACTGTAATGAAACAAGTTTAACCCTAACCCGGAAGCTTGATGAAAAGAACTACAACTTGTGCGGATTTGTCAAACACTGCAGTGTGCTGTGTCACATCTTTTGTAGTTCTACTGACTGCTCTCTAATTTCTACTATTGTGACATAAACCTCACTAACCTATTATAAGGGTTAGAGGATGTGAAGCACACCTGTTTGGTCAGATATGATCTGTCTTATTGGTAAGAGGGTGAAATCATGTTTTTTCTGGGTTTTGACACTACCCAGTGGCGCCCTCTATTGGGTCGCCTTAGGTTGTGGTAGTAGGGGTCAAGACCATTCCAAAACTGTTGACCCCATGTCTGTGGGATTTTTTGTTACTGTGCTATAAGCTTTCAAAAATGTCTCAAGTTCAAGGTTCAAAGGTCATCTCTGAGGAGCAGGAACCACTCACAGTTTTCATTTTGACATATGTTACTCCTCATGTCAAGACCTTTCCAACGATGCCTTTATTTTTGTCCAGTGACAAAATTTAGTTTTCTTCATGCTGTGAGCTGAGGCCCTTTTGGGTATATAATTTTAGAGCCTCTTTAGGGCTGAGCTACATAAAATCTGTCAAATATGTTTTGAATTGATCAATTGATGCAGTTGATGTTTTGAATTGATCAATTGATGCAGTTGATGCACAGATAACTGAACTAGAACATCTATGGAACTATATAATAAACACTACCATAACTATATGGGTAAGTGAATGATGATGATGAAGGCAGGAGAGAGGCAGGACCATAACAGCAGGTCCAGAGATGATCCTGGGAAAACCTGTGATGATCCAGGGAAAACGAAGAATAGAGTAGAATACTGTACACCTCCCTGTAAAGATTTCTAGGATTTTAAGTTCATGGCAAAAGGTCAGTAGGCTTGAACCATGCATAAAATAAATCTAGCAGACTGGAGATTGCTCTCTCTCCCTCTTTGTCTCTCTCTCTCTCTCTCACACACACACACACACACACACACACAAACACAAGGTTGGAGTCACTTATGAAGACTTTTAATTAAAATGAATTTTATTCATTTTAAATTACCAAACTTTCAAACAAAATATCATTCTGCAAAAACACTGAAAGACAAATACACTATTAAGTAGGCGATTCTTCATTCTTATTGGTATCTCACACACTCAGGCCCATGTCAAGGCACTACTCTCATCTTGAAGGACAGAGGTCTCAAATCAAATCAAATGAGCTTTATTTGTCACATACACAACCATATATTGTGCAATGTGCAGTGAAATGCATTGTGCGTTGCCCCTCTGGATATTTACACACAACCAAACAAAAAGACAACAGTATAAAAGAAAAATAAAACAAACTAGAAGCACTCGGAGAGCGCAGACCTTCCGCCAAGGCTGATCAGTGCCCCGCCCCCCCACCCCCGATCAGCACCAAAATTTAATCATTTCTTCCTTATCCCATTTCCAACAAACCCTGAAAATTTCATCAAAATCTGTCCATAACTTTTTGAGTTATGTTGTACACTAATGGACAGACAAACAGACAGACAGACAAACAAACAAACAAACCCTGGCAAAAACATAACCTCCTTGGCGGAGGTAACTAGAAAAGCATTCAGTGAGTGCAGACCTCCGCCAAGGCAGATCAGCCCCCCCCCCCCCCCCCACATCACCACCAAAATGTAATCATTTGTTCCTTGTGCCAGTATCAACATTTCCTGAAAATTTCATCCAAATCCATCCATAACTTTTTGAGTTATCTTGCTAACAGACAAACAAACAAACCCCGATGAAAACATTACCTCCACTGTTCCTTGGTGGAGGTAATAAGCAAGTATATAATAACTAAGAAGTATGTGAATATAATATGAATATAAATATAAAGTGTATTATATGTGCATAAGTGTGCATATGTGCATATTATATGTGCATAAGTGTGCATATGTGCTTAGTTTGCAATTTGTAGTTGTAAGAGTAAAGAAAAGTAAGAAAGAAGTCAGTGTTTGTTGAGAATGCAGATGGCCTGAGGAAAGAAGCTCCTCCTCATCCTCTTGATTTTAGCCTTCAGGCAGCGGTAGCATTTCCTTGAAGGCAGCAGTGAAAACAGTTTATTGCCAGGGTGACTGGGCTCTCTCAGGATTTTGGTGGCCTTGGTTCTGCAGTGTCTGGTATAAATGTCCTGTAGGTTGGGGAAGGTGGTTCTGATGATAAGCCCAGCTGAGCGAACTACCCGCCTAATGGCCACTAAGTCCATATTGAAGCTGCTCCCCATCCAGGTGATGATCCAGGTCTGTGGATATTGAGCAGTCTTGTAGTGCAGTAGGACCATCTGAAGTTGCTAGGTCACTTCAGCAGGTCTTGTGGTTGGCAGACAGTATAGTCTGGTTCCATCTTCTACAAGTCAAGAGAGAGAGGACAGAAAACACAACTGACTGAATGTATATTGAGAAAAATGTCTCCATCTGTTGCCATGGGAGAAAAAGCAGCTGACAGTCACACAAGCCTACTGTTATTGGTATGGTAGGTTTGATAGGTCATAGGTTAAACAGCTGGGAAAATGTTAGTAGAGTTTGGCTATTAATGAACTGAGCTGCTCAGTTTTAACAGCTGGAATGAACAGAGGGCTAAATAGGATTTCTTTTATTTATGTGGCTGCCAGCAGTTTTCATCCTGTCCACACGGATAGACATCCTGGTTGGAGTGAATGAATTGAATGTTGAATCATTGAATTGAATGTTGTGTATTACATCTTTAACTTACTGAATCTTGCAAGCTTTGTCTGCAGGACCACTGCAAGGTCTGCACCGATGCACAGTTCTGGGCCATCTCCTACAAACCAATAGTGAGCTCCTCTTGCAGCCGTATTAGCATGCTGGTCATGCAGCTTCTTTTGGATGCCGATTGTCACTAATGATCCAAAACAAGTACATCAAATGCATGAGACTCTAGCATATTTTTAAAGCTCAAACATAATGGCAATGAAATGTAACTGTTTTTTTTTTTCTTTATATTCCTAAAATGCAAATTTTAAACACACTCTACATTATACTTGATAAGCTAGTTCAGTACAGTATGACACTTACCATACCACTGTCAAAATCCTCCCATGGCCACATTGTGTCCATGCTCTGTCCAGCAAGAGACTGGTCCACCAGGGTCCCATTGATCTTTCTGGAGTGGTCTGCAACAAGGCTATTGCAAGTGTCAGTCTCCTGAAGAAGGCTCTTTGTGTCTACTGCCAACATGCTTCAGAAATAATGATAAAAGTTACCTACAAAGACAAAAACATACTCACATATGAAGACACAGACACAGGTTTTTAGGAGAAACTGCAACCATGCACACGTATGTCTATTTTTTTTTTTTGCAACAAATACCGTTAGTACTCAATATGCTTCACAAATGATGAACACATGAAAAAACATTAAGACAAAACAAATGTGGCTATGGAGCACGCCTTCCAATATTTTGTAGCGAGGCCTTGTGTAATATCTTATCTATGTGACAGTTCTAAACTATTGCATGCACAGTAAACATGTCCATACATGGCATTACAACTTACATTATGGTCTATGATCTATAAACACTATGAAATGATTAAGACGAACTCAGAGGTAATTAACTGTGATACCTGCTTTTCACATATACTTTGTCAGAGTACACAGGGAGAGGTGGCTGTTAACTTGCTCCACCTCCTCCTCAGCAGTTGTGCTGCTCCCTCCTGCTTTTAATAAATCCATTTTATCTGTTGAAAGGAACAGAAGGGGAGCCTTAGAACCTATGAAGACTGTTCAGACAATGTGAAAAAGTTTTCTGGACATGGAACCCACCTTAAGGCTGTTCATTCACATATCAACATGAACAAAACAACAAAGACAAGTAGACAAACCTCACACTTGGTTACTTGACCTCCTGTACATGTACCCTGTATTTGTGAACTTGGACAATAAAATTGTTGATTCAAGGCACAACAAATCAAAACTCTGTATTATTGATGCCATTTTATTTTATGACTCGCGAGGTCATTTTACTCCTTAGGTTACCCGAAAGATGTATTGACTATCCCCTTAAAAAAATCTATAATTTGTAATTTGTCTGCATTTCATTGTACACACACACACTCACACAAGGTTAAACACCAACATGCCCATATGCAAATGCATGGCCTGAATACATACAGAGAGTGAGATGTCACCATGAGCCTTGCCAAAGCTGCTCAGGGTTTGGTGTTTTGTTCAAGATTACCTCGTCTATGGTTTCTAGCGCCATACTCATTTTCGACCGTCAGTCCTCAGATTCCCAGACTCAGTCCTTATGGAATGAGCCACTGGGCTTGGTCAAGGGGAGGTATACATGTGCAGTAAAAAAATTTTTAAGTGTCCCCCAACACCCTATTATAGCGCCTTTTTGACAAAAAAGTTACCATCATATGAAGACAGGCATATTTGCTTGGTGAAAGCACATCTCAGAATTGCAATTTTCTAATTTTTTTCAAAATATTGTGAAGATTTGAAAAATGTAATATATTAAGTTTTTTTTTTTTTCTCCATATTTTACTTTTTATTATGTGTATCCAGCTGTCCATTCACTTTAGTATCAATGCATTTTTTGCTGGTTTTTTAACGATTATATAGAAAACATTATTACACCAGAAATACGTCACACCATTAATATTTACATTTTATGATCTTCAATATTATAAAGGGGCTGTTAATTAAAACCAGTAAAAATCCACTCACAGCAATATTTGACCCTCAGAGCAGCGGTCCTGCCATCCATTCATTTCAGTGTTAATTCAGACTTTTTAAAACTTTTTATGTATTAGTGTTTTGTTTTTAAGGTACCTTATACAAAATGTTTATAAATTATCAATAACTATGTGAACTCTGCATGTCTTTTTCTTTGATCCGTAACCAAAGACTATCTTACTAGCACTAAATATTGTACCAAGCCGTCCTGAGCACATGGTTACATGACATTTAAGCTTACCAAGTGTACACAAATATGAATTTCCTTTTTAGACTTTATTAGGTATATGTAACAAAAATATTGGGCACATGTGCAACAGAAATTTAATTCAAGTGAATTATCCAGAATTTTTTTTATCCAGTTTTTTTTAAAAATGTCCTCACAAGAATACCTATATGATTGATTCTATGATGTGATTTCATGGCCTTTTAGGTACCTGCCGGAAGTAGTGGTTTCATTAGCCTGCCATGCAGAGTGGCGGTTTCCTCACACTCCTATCAGATGAGGTAGAGAATTGGGTAGAAGCTTCTCATCTGATCTACTGAGTATTTGAGTTCCCTCCTGAGGATCTGATCAGTGAGGTTGAAGTTCCAGCAAAGAATAACTTCAAGGTACTCAATATAATTATGTACAGTTACTTGCTCCTTATATTAGCTATGTTGTATATAATAAAGTTGTAATTGGGAAAATATCTGTTTGGTTTCTTCAGACTAAATAGTCTGTGCTTTTGAGGCCATAGTCTGTTTGGATCTGTTACTCAGTGGGAAATTTGATCTGTTACTTTCTTTTGCCAAAAATGAAATTATATTTATGGCACATTTTTGCTACAATACAAACTGGCGTTAAAGGAACACATATTAGTTAACATATTTAATTGTATTTCATGTGAAGTTTTGTCGGGAACAGGGCATTTTAGCCATTTATGTAAGTAAAAAAACTAATGTTTTAAATATATTATTTAAGTAAATCGTCATTCTTGCCACACCAAAGTACTTATAAATACCTACCAAAATATGTTTTATAGGTTACTTTAGATTATTTAGTTGAAACACTACACCCATTTGAGCAGCAAATTTATTGATTTGTTATCACTTGATCAGGACCTGCTGCCATCCCCAAATAACCAACATAAGCAAATAAGGGCAGCTACAGGAGGGTAAAAGGGAAAACACTTTTATTTGTAGTTGTTTTGTGCTGGCTCCCATGTGTCATCCCACTCCTTTCCACTGCAGGACATAGAGAAAAAACACAAATGTACAAAAATGACTGATTGAAGAATGAGATCACTTTTAACATGAAATTTGATGTCTATAATTTCTACATGTCCACACGGACATCCATTCTACTATATCATGTACATGTATATAACGTACATCATAGAGCTCCTTAAAAACAATTTTAGTGCCTGTGAGGACTTACTTCATAAATCGGTGACATTAAATTGGGATGGTGACTACGATGGTGATCAGTGTGTAAATCTTTTATTTAGGAAGAACTTACCACTTGGAGCATGGTTTCCACTTCACTTTGACTTCTTCTTTTCCCTGAAAGGCATTTCATTTGCAACAACAAAAAAACAAAGATAAATAAGTATTTTGTATAGAGACAGTTCTAGACCAAATGCTTACAGCAAAATGAAAACTAACAAGAAAACTTAGAGGACTAGACTTCAGAACTAAATGTTGTTGACTATTTTGAATAACTATATTAACTATTGATGGAAAAAGATCAGAATCTTAGGTAACTGCAAGGCCCAGGACAGAAAAACTTGGCAGTAAATTAATTAAACTTCCCATCTTACAGCATCAGTGATTCCGGTATCAACTGCGAGTCCCAAGATGCATTGCGGCCGGTGAAAGCCATTCCTCACAGCACTCCGGAATTATTGTTCTGTTGTTGAATAATAAATACATTCTTTGTGAGGAAAAAAGTGGACGTTCCTTGGCTTTGAAAAACCCCCAGTAAACAACACTAATCAGGAACTAGCGTACATGTTGATGCTTTTAAGCTTTAGTTTGGTTGTCAAAAAACTTTCGAAGAGCTCCCATTCCCATTTTGTATAATTCTTAATAATTATTACATATAATTATTATAAATTTTTTTTTTTTTAAATAAACTGTATGATACCGCTTTCCGGGTTACTTGTAATGACGTCCCTCGTCTAGTTAAGAATTGTGGGTAGTGTAGTGCCTCCAGAGATCCCTCACTGAGCAAAAACTCAGTTTTGCCAGAATCAAACAGGAGAACACAAATATCGATTATCCTAAAATCAGCCCATTAATGTGGTGGTCTCTCTGTGGTGAACAATGCTGATTTTGTCGTCATTTTAAACTATCGGAGTGTATTTTTAATGACGCTTTCCATATTGCGTGTAATGGTATACCTTCTTCCGGTAGTCGTAGTCTGAGAATTGTGGGTAGTGTAGTGCCTCCAGAGATCCCTCACTGAGCAAAACCTCAGTTTTGCCAGAATTAAACGGGACAACACGAATATTGATGATCGCAAAATCATCCCATTAATGAGGTGGGCTCTCTGTGGTGAACAACGCTGCTTTTGTCATCATTTTAAAATGTCCGAAATAACACTGACATGAATGGATGGATGGAACGCTGCACTGAGCGTCAAATACCGCCGCGAGTGGATTTGTATTGGTTTTAAATAAGAGCCCCTTCATAATACTGAAGATCATAACATGGAAACATTAGTGCAGTGGTGTATTTCTGGTGGAATAACGTTGCCTATATCACCACAAAAGACACAAATCAAAAAAATAACGCACTGACACTAAAGTGAATGGACGGCTGGATCGCTTACTCTGAGCGTCAAATATCGCCGCCAGTGGGTTTGTATCAGTTTTTATGGAGAGCCCCCTGCGCCAGAATAAGACGCCGAAAGACACCTTTTGCGTCAGTATAGAACGTACAGAGGCCCTGACCAAGCGTCGGTTTTCAATGCACAAGGGGTGAGACTGTGTTGTGTCACACAGTGAGAGGCCTTGCCTGCAAGCAAGGCCCTATTGTTATTCGTTCGTTTTTATATTATTATTATTCAGACACCACTTTGACCTGGATTTTGACCCCCTGAACATGCTCAAAAACTCACCAACTTTGGCACACATGTCTGGTCTGGCGAAAAATTTGATAAAATGAAAAAATTAACCCAATAGGTGCAAAAATGAGCTCTGTAGTGCACCCTACATACACAAAACGGCCCTTGCGGCCGGTAGGAATGTCGTAGAAACATGAAACAAATGCCGAAATTTTCATCTCATCGAGCCCGACAAATCACGTGCTGACACTGATGACCTAACTCCAACAGGAAGTTCAGAATTTGCCTTTCAAAGTAAAATGCTCAAATTGCAAACTTCCAGTAGGAATGTTGTACACACACGAAACCAATGCCAAAACATTCGTTTAATCAAGTACAACAAATCACGTGCTGACACCTATGAGCTATCTCCAACAGGAAGTTCGCAATATGCTTTTCAAAATAAAATTTTTTAAACTAACTCCGATTACACCGTTTGTCGTATTGACTTCTAAATAGCACCAAAAGATAGAGGGAACCCTCCTCAAAAAAGTTACTCCGCACTTTTTCCATAACTATCTTAGTTTTTTTTTTACAAGCCTGCAAAGTTGCAATGTTTGGAACTCATTTTTAACTTTGGAGTTTTTCCCCCACA
The DNA here is from genome assembly GCF_902148855.1 of Sphaeramia orbicularis. Lineage (NCBI taxonomy): Eukaryota > Metazoa > Chordata > Actinopteri > Kurtiformes > Apogonidae > Sphaeramia > Sphaeramia orbicularis. Next base: position 13,219,735 of record NC_043957.1, on the reverse strand, counting down.
TGTGACATATCTACGCGTTCATGGGACTCACCACGACGCTCACATGCAAAAAATTTTGAGAGAGGATGTACGGTTATTGATTTATAACAATTTGTTTATTTTCATACTTTTTCCAATTTAGACTGTCATTTGACCCCTTTAACATGCTCCAAAACTCACCAAATTTGCCATGTATGCTGGTGAACACTTTGATTCAATATCAAAATGAACCCCTTGGGTGCTAAAATGGACTCTGTAGCGCCACCTATGTACTAAAAAACACACAAAATCTGCCCAAGCGGCCAGTAGGAATGTCACAGAAACATGAAACAAATGCCAAAATGTTGGTCTGATTGAGCCCGACATATCATACACTGACACTCATGACACTCAAATAAGGCAAAATACGTGGTTACCATGGAAATGGCTGTATTGTTCTTGCTCAGATTATTATTATTTTTTAAATTTTTTTTTTAGGCCCGAGCCGAGTAAAGCCGGCGCAGGGCCTATTGAGTCTGCAGTGGGCGCATGGGGATGAAATCACCAGTGACGCAGTCGCCTTTCGCCACTGTTGCCACTCTCACACATATTCACATTCACGGCACTGAGACCTTTCCGAAGATGTACATGACATGTGCACAAATCGCATATTTACACCTGCTCTAAATGAATGGGAGTCAATGGGCCACGCCCACTCAGGGTCAGTCACTTGTGTGTAAGTGCACGACACGTGACATCTGACCCCACAGACATGTGGGAGAGCTCGAGAGCTTTCAAATAAGGCCAAATATGTGGTTGCTGTGGTTGCCATAGAAACGGCTACATTGTTCTTGGGCTCAGATTCTTATTTTTCTCCTGCTCTTTGAGCTCAATTTTGACCCTCTGAACATTTACGAAAACTCACCAAATTTTGCCTAAAATTCAGAAGTGCGAGAAATTGAATTTATATGTAGGTTTCGTAGAGGTCGGTAAAGAAATGTTGCGGCAGCGCCCCCTTGAAAAGTGGAAATGCATTGCACCAATGGGAGCACGTCCAACATAAAGTTTGTTGTAGAGCCACAAAAATCGGTAGACAGATTAATCATGAGGAGACATACAAAAAATATTATCATGGCCACGCCCCTAAACCAACCCTTAGTCGGCCATATTGGATTGAAATTTCCAAAATGCTGAGTCAGCGTTTTGGCTGACGTTGTATTTTAACTATCTCTTACCAAGCCGTTTGGCTGAATGAGCTCAAAATCGGTTTACAGTATCTAGAGAAGTGGGACATCAAAAGTTATCCGAATTTTTTGAATCGGTGTCATCGTTTTTGTGTGACAAGGTTACAAACTTTGCAAAGTTTTTTCGAAAATTTGCCATCACAAAAACTTCTTTACCTCAGAAATACAAACACCGATTTGGCTGAAATTTGACTCAGATGTTTATCTCCCAGGCCTACACCCATTTATTGAAAGAAATTGAAATTTCGCACTATAGCACCCCCTACAAATGTACATTTACAAAAATGACATCAGTTCGGACATACGAACACCGATTTGGTTTAAATTTGACTCAGACATCTGTCTCCCAGGCCTACACCTATTTGTCAAAAGAAACTGAAACTTTGCACTACAGCGTCCAGTACAAAAATTTTTAATATTTTTTAATTAAAATTTCTTCAGTTTGGACATACGAACACCGATTTGTCTCAAATGTGACTCAGACGTCTATCTCTCAGGCCTAAACCCATTTATCAGAAAAATTTGAAATTCGGTGCCATAGCGCCCCCTACAATTTTACCTTTATGAAAATTACTTCACGTTTCACGTACAAACACCAACTTGGCTCAAATTTTAATCAGTTGTCAATCTCCCAGGCCTACACCCATTTATCTAAAGAAAGTGACATTTCGCTAAAAAGCGCCCCCTACAAATTTGCCTAATTCAAACATACAAACATCGATTTGGCTCAAATTTGACTCAGTGGTACATCTCACAGGCCTCTACCAATTCAAAGGAAGAAATTCAATTTTAGCTGCATAGCACCCCCTACAGTTTTACTTATACTAAAATTTCTTTAGTTTGGAATTAAAACCAAAGATCTTCCTCAAATTTGAATCAGTTGTCAATCTCCCAGGCCTACACCCATTCATCAGAAGACATTGAAATTTGGTGCTAGAGCGCCATTAGCTGAATGATGAACATACTTCTACTGGACGTGCCCGTGGCGAGGGCCTTTAGATGCCGCTTGCGGCTTTAATTAGGCCCGAGCCGAGTAAAGCCAGCGGAGGGCCTATTGAGTCTGCAGTGGGCGCATGGGGACGAAATCGCCAGTGACGCGGTCGCCTTTCGCCACTGTTGCCACTCTCACACATATTCACATTAACGGCACTGAGACCTTTCCGAAGATGTATATGACATGTGCACAAATCGCATATTTACACCTGCTCTGAATGAATGGGAGTCAATGGGACACGCCCACTCGGGGTCAGTCACGTGGGTGTAAGTGCACAACACGTGACATCTGACCCCACAGACATGTGGGGGAGCTTGAGAACTTTCAAATAAGGTCAAATACGTGGTTGCCACGGAAACGGCTATATTGTTCTTTCTCAGATTATTATTATTAGGCCCGAGCCGAGTAAAGCCGGCGCAGGGCCTACTGAGTCTGCAGTGGGCGCATGGGGACAAAATCGCCAGTGACGCAGTCACCTTTCGCCACTGTCGCCACTCTCACACACATTCACATTCATGGCACTGAGACCTTTCCAAAGATGTACATGACCTGTGCACAAATCACATATTTACACCTGCTCAGAATGAATGGGAGCCAATGGGACACGCCCACTCGGGGTCAGTCACGTGGGTGTAAGTGCACGACACGTGACATCTGACCCCACAGACATGTGGGGGACCTCGAGAGCTTTCAAATAAGGCCAGATATGTGGTTGCCATAGAAACGGCTATATTGTTCTTGCTCAGATTATTATTTTTTTTTTTATTTTTTAGGCTCGAGCCGGGTTAAGCCGGCGCAGGGCCTATTGAGTCTGCAGTGGGCACATGGGGACGAAATCGCCAGCGGCGCGGTCGCCTTTCGCCACTGTCGCACTCTCACACATATTCACATTCACGGCACTGAGACCTTTCCGACGATGTACATGACATGTGCACAAATCGCATATTTACACCTGCTCAGAATCAATGGGAGTCAATGGGACACACTCAGTCGGGGTCAGTCACATGTGTTTAAGTGCACGACACGTGACCTCTGACCCCACAGACATGTGGGGGAGCTCAAGAACTTTCAAATAAGGTCAAATACGTGGTTGCCACGGAAACGGCTATATTGTTCTTGCTCAGATTATTATTATTTTTTTTTTATTTTTTTAATTTAATGTTTATTAGGCCCGAGCCGAGTAAAGCCGGTGAAGGGCCTATTGAGTCTGCAGTGGGCGCATGGGGACGAAATCGCCAGTGACACGGTCGCCTTTCTCCACTGTCGCCACTCTCACACATATTCACATTCACGGCACTGAGACCTTTCCGACGATGTATATGACATGTGCACAAATCGCATATTTACACCTGCTCTAAATGAATGGGAGTCAATGGGACATGCGCACTCGGGGTTAGTCACATGGGTGTAAGTGCACGACACGTGACATCTGACCCCACAGACATGTGGGGGACCTCGAGAACTTTCAAAAAAGGGCAAATACGTGGTTGCCATAGAAACGGCTACATTGTTCTTGCTCAGATTATTATTATTTTTATTTTATTATTATTATTTTTTTTGTCTTATTTTTCTTTCTCCTGCGCTTTGAGCTCAATTTTGACCCTCTGAACATTTACGAAAACTCACCAAATTTTGCCTAAAATTCAGAAGTGCGAGAAATTGAATTTACATATAGGTTTCGTAGATGTTGGTAAAGAAATGTTGCGGCAGCGCCCCCTTGAAAGGTGGAAATGCATTGCGCCAATGGGAGCGCGTCCAAAATAAAGTTTGTCGTAGAGCCACGGAAATCGGTAGACAGATTCATCATGAGGAGACAAACAAAAAATATTATTATGGCCACGCCCCTAAACCAACCCTTTGTCTGCCATATTGGATTGAAATTTCCAAAATGCTGAGTCAGCGTTTTGGCTGACGTTGTATTTTAACTATCTCCTACTAAGCCGTTTGGCCGAATGAGCTCAAAATCGGTGTACAGTATCTAGAGAAGTGGGGCATCAAAAGTTAGCCGAATTTTTTGAATCGGCATCACCGTTTTTGTGTGACGAGGTTGCAAACTTTGCAAAGTTTTTTCAAAAATTTACCATCACAAAAATTGCTTCAGCTCAGACATACGAACACCGATTTGGCTGAAATTTGACTCAGACGTCTATCTCCCTGGCCTACACCCATTTATTAAAAGAAATTGAAATTTCGCACTATAGCGCCCCCTACAAATGTACATTTACAAAAATGACATCAGTTTGGACATACGAACACCGATTTGGCTCAAATTTGACTCAGACATCTGTCTCCAAGGCCTACACCTATTTATCAAAAGAAACTGAAATTTTGCACTACAGCGCCCCCTACAAAAATTTTTTAAATATTTTTTATTAAAATTGCTTCAGTTCGGACATACGAACACCAATTTGGCTCAAATTTGACTCAGACGTCTATATCCCAGGCCTACACCCATTTATCAGAAAAATGTTAAATTCGGCGCCATAGCGCCCCCTACAATATTAACTTTACGAAAATTAGTTTACGTTAGACATGCGAACACCAATTTGTTTCAAATTTGAATCAGTTGTCAATCTCCCAGGCCTACACCCATTTATCAAAACAAATTGCCACTTCGCTCAGTAGCGCCCCCTACAAATTTACCTTCACGAAAATTGCATCAGTTCAGACATACGAACACAGATTTGGCTCAAATTTGACTCAGTGGCACATCTCACAGGCCTACATCCATTCAATGGAACAAATTGAATTTTGGCTCATAGCGCCCCCTACAGATTTATTTATACAAAATTTTGTTCAGTTCGGACATACGAACACTGATTTGTCTCAAATCAATTGTCAATGTCCCAGGCCTACACCCATTCATCAGAAGACACAAAATTTGGGGCTAGAGCGCCACCTGCTGAACGATGAGCATACTTCCACTGGACGTGCCCTTGGCGAGGGCCTTTAGATGCCGCTTGCGGCTTTAATTATTTTTATTTTTTTTATTTTTTTTTGTTGTCTTATTTTTCTTTCTCCTGCGGTTTGAGCTCAATTTTGACCCTCTGAAAATTTTCGAAAACTCACCAAATTTTGCCTAAAATTCAGAAGTGCGAGAAATTGAATTTACATATGGGTTTCGTAGATGTCAGTAAAGAAATGTTGTGGCAGCGCCCCCTTGAAAAGTGGAAATGCATTGCGCCAATGGGAGCGCGTCCAACATAAAGTATGTCGTAGAGCCACGAAAATCGGTAGACAGATTCATCATGAGGAGACAAACAAAAAATATTATTATGGCCACGCCCCTAAACCAACCCTTTGTCGGCCATATTGGATTGAAATTTCCAAAATGCTGAGTCAGCGTTTTCGCTGAAGTTGTATTTTAACTATCTCCTACTAAGCCGTTTGGCCGAATGAGCTCAAAATCAGTGTACAGTATCTAGAGAAGTGGGGTCTCAAAAGTTAGCCTAATTTTTTGAATCGGCATCACCGTTTTTGTGTGACGAGGTTGCAAACTTTGTGAAGTTTTTTCGAAAATTTACCATCACAAAAATTGCTTCAGCTCAGACATACGAACACCGATTTGGCTGAAATTTGACTCAGACATCTATCTCCCAGGCCTACACCCATTTATTAAAAGAAATTGAAATTTCGCACTATAGCGCCCCCTACAAATGTACATTTATAAAAATGACATCAGTTCAGACATGCGAACACCGATTTGGCTCAAATTTGACTCAGACATCTGTCTCAAAGGCCTACACCTATTTATCAAAAGAAACTGAAATTTTGCACTACAGCGCCCCCTACAAAAATTTTCAATATTTTTTATTAAAATAGCTTCAGTTCGGACATACGAACACCAATTTGGCTCAAATTTGACTCAGACGTCTATATCCCAGGCCTACACCCATTTATCAGAAAAATGTTAAATTCGGCGCCATAGCGCCCCCTACAATGTTACCTTTACGAAAATTAGTTCACGTTAGACATGCGAACACCAATTTGTTTCAAATTTGAATCAGTTGTCAATCTCCCAGGCCTACACCCATTTATCAAAACAAATTGCCACTTCGCTCAGTAGCGCCCCCTACAAATTTACCTTCACGAAAATTGCATCAGTTCAGACATACGAACACTGATTTGGCTCAAATTTGACTCAATGGCACATCTCACAGGCCTACATCCATTCAATGGAACAAATTGAATTTTGGCTCATAGCGCCCCCTACAGATTTATTTATACAAAATTTTGTTCAGTTCAGACATACGAACACTGATTTGTCTCAAATCAATTGTCAATGTCCCAGGCCTACACCCATTCATCAGAAGACACAAAATTTGGGGCTAGAGCGCCACCTGCTGAACGATGAGCATACATCCACTGGACGTACCCTTGGCGAGGGCCTTTAGATGCCGCTTGCGGCTTTAATTTTTTTTTTTTAAATTTATTTTTCTTCTCCTGCTCTTTGAGCTCAAATTTGACCCCCTGAACAGTTATGAAAACTCACCAAATTTTGCCCAAAATTCAGAAGTGCGAGAAATTTAATTTACGTATAGGTTTCGTAGATGTCGGTAAAGAAATGTTGCCGCAGCGTCCCCTTGAAAAGTGGAAATGCATTACGCTAATGGGAGCACGTCCAACGTGAAGTTTGTTGTAGAGCCACGAAAATCGGTACACAGATTCATCATGAGGAGACAAACAAAAAATATTATTATGGCCACGCCCCAAAACCAACCCTTAGTCGGCCATATATGATTGAAATTTCCAAAATGCTGAGTCAGTGTTTTCGCTGACGTCGTATTTTAACTATCTCCTCCTTGGCCGTTTTGCCGAATGAGCTCAAAATCAGTGTACAGTATCTAGAGAAGTGGGGCATCAAAAGTTAGCCGAATTTTTTGGATAGGTGTTACCATTTTTGTGTGACGACGTCGCAAACTTTGCAAAGTTTCTTAATGAATTTACCATTACAAAAATTGCTTCAGCTCAGACATACGAACACCGATTTGGCTGAAATTTGACTCAGACGTCTATCTCCAAGGCCTACACCCATTTATTAAAAGAAATTGAAATTTCGCACTATAGCGCCCCCTACAAATGTACATTTAAGAAAAATGAAATCAGTTCGGACATACGAGCACCATTTTGGCTCAAATTTGACTCAGACATCTGTCTCCCCGTCCTACACCTATTTGTCAAAAGAAACTGAAATTTTGCACTACAGCGCCCCCTAAAAATTTTTTAAATATTTTTTTATTAAAATTTCTTCAGTTCGGACATACGAACACCGATTTGGCTCAAATTTGACTCAGACGTCTATCTCCCAGGCGTACACCCATTTATCAGAAATATTTGAAATTCGGTGCCATAGCGCCCCCTACAATTTTACCTTTACGAAAATTACTTCACGTTAGACATACGAATACCAATTTGGCTCAAATTTGAATCAGTGTTCAGTCTCCCAGGCCTACACCCATTTATCAAAAGAAATTGCCACTTCGCTCAGTAGCGCCCCCTAATAATTTACCTTCACGAAAATTGCATTAATTCGGACATACGAACACTGATTTAGCTCAAACTTGACTCAGTGGTACATCTCACAAACCTACACCCATTCAATGGTAGAAATTTATTTTTAGCTGCATAGCGCCCCCTACAGATTTACTTATACAAAACTTTCTTTAGTTCGGACATACAAACAAATATTTGCCTCAAATTTGAATCAGTTGTCGATCTCCCAGGCCTACACCCATTCATCAGAAGACATTGAAATTTGGTGCTAGAGTGCCACCTGCTGAACGATGGACATACTTCTACTGGACGTGCCCGTGGCGAGGGCCTTTAGATGCCGCTTGCGGCTTTAATTTTGTCTTATTTTTCCTTCTCCTTCTTATCTTTCCTTCTCTTTGAGCTCAATTTTGACCCCCTGAACACTTACGAAAAATCACCAAATTTTGCACAAAACTCAGAAGTGCGAGAAATTGAATTTACATATAGGCTTCGTAGATGTCAGTAAAGAAATGTTGCTGCAGCGCCCCCTTGAAAAGTGGAAATGCATTGCGCCAATGGGAGCGCGTCCAAATTAAAGTTTGTCGCAGAGCCACGAAAATCGGTACACAGATTCATCATGACGAGACAAACAAAAAATATTATTATGGCCATGCCCCAAAACCAACCTTTAGTCAGCCATATTGGATTGAAATTTCCAAAATGCTGAGTCAGCGTTTTCACTGACTTTTGTATTTTAACTATCTCCTACTAAGCCGTTTGGCCAAATGAGCTGAAAATCGGTGTACAGTATCTAAAGAAGTGGGGAATCCAAAGTTAGCTGAATTTTTTGAATCGGTGTCACTGTTTTTCTGCGACGAGGTTGCAAACTTTGCGAAGTTTTTTCAAAAATTTACCATTACAAAAATAGCTTCAGCTCAGACATACAAACACCGATTTGGCTGAAATTTGACTCAGACATCCATCTCCCAGGCCTACACTCATTTACTAAAAGAAATTGAAATTTAGCACTATAGCGCCCCCTACAAATTTACATTTACAAAAATGACATCAGTTCGGACATACGAACACCGATTTGGCTCAAATTTGACTGAGACATCTGTCTCCAAGGCCTACACCTATTTGTCAAAAGAAACTTAAATTTCGCACTACAGCGCCCCCTTCAAGTTTTTTTTACATTTTTTTATTAAAATTGCTTCAGTTCGGACATACGAACACTATTTTGGCTCAAATTTTGGCTCAGACGTCTATCTCTCAGGCCTAGACCAATTTATCAGAAAAATTTGAAATTTGGAGCTATAGTGCCCCCTACAATTTGACCTTCACGAAAATTACTTCACTTCAGACATACGAACACCAATTTGGCTCAAATTTGAATCATTTGTTAATCTCCCAGGCCTACACCCATTTATCAAAAGAAATTTCCATTTCGCTCACTAGCGCCCCCTACAAATTTGCCGTCACGAAAATTGCATTACTTCAGACATACGACCACCGATTTGGCTCAAATTTGACTCAGTGGTACATCTTGCAGGCCTACACCCATTCAATGGAAGAAATTTAATTTTAGCTGCATAGCGCCCCCTACAGATTTACTTAAACAAAAATGTCCTTACTTCGGACATACGAGCAATGATTTCCCTCAAATTTGAATCAGTTGTCAATCTCCCAGGCCTACACCCATTCATCAGAAGAAACTGAAATTTGGTTCTAGAGCGCCACCTGCTGAACGATGGGCATACTTCCACTGGATGTGCCCTTGGCGAGGGCCTTTAGATGCCGCTTGCGGCTTTAATTTTTTTTTTTTTTTTTTTGTCTTATTTTTCGTTCTCCTGCGCTTTGAGCTCAATTTTGACCCTCTGAACATTTACGAAAACTCACCAAAGTTTGCACAAAATTCAGAAGTGTGAGAAATTGAATTTACATATAGGTTTCGTAGATGTCGGTAAAGAAATGTTGCGGCAGCGCCCCCTTGAAAAGTGGAAATGCATTGCGCCAATGGGAGCGCGTCCAACATAAAGTTTGTCGGTAAAATGTCTAATGTAAAATCGGTAAAATCGGTACACAGATTCATCATGAGGAGACAAACAAAAAATATTATTATGGCCACGCCCCTAAAGAAGATAGAGACTGTGACTGTTCCTCGTGCAGTAGAGACTCAAAAACCTAACCCTATAGAGACTTTAGGAGTGAGACCAAATAATTTAATACAAATAGTTCCGGATTGCAGTCAAATTTAAAGTCAAATTAAAAGGACATCTAATAAACATATCAAATGTGGATTACTAAACATTAGGTCTATTTCATCCAAATCTCTGTTATTAAATGACTTAATTGGTGACCATAAAATTGATATTTTGGCTCTGACAGAAACCTGGCTTCAGCAAAATGAATATGTGAGACTAAATTAATCCACGCCACCAAGTCATGTGAACTTTCACACAGCTAGAAGCACTGGTCGAGGTGGAGGAGTGGCAGTAATTTCACACTCTAGTTTAGGTCTGAACCCTAAAACTAATCACACTTATCAATCCTTTGAAAGTTTATTTCTGTCAATTACTGATCCCAATTGGAAAAACAAAAGAACAGTTCTATTTGTAGTGGTCTATCGCCCTCCTGGTCCTTACTCACAGTTTTTATCAGAATTCTCTGACTTTTTATCCACTGTAGTGTTAAACTGGGATAGGATTTTAATAGTTGGGGACTTTAACATTCATGTCGATAATGACAATGACTCTTTTAGTGGAGCTTTTACTGGCCTACTAGATGGGATTGGCTTTGTTCAAAATGTAAATAAACCAACTCACCGTCACAAGCACACCCTGGATCTGATCTTAACATATGGTATTGAGATTAGTGACCTTGTTGTCCTCCCCCATAACCCCTTACTCTCAGACCACTTTTTAATTACCTTTCAGTTTGTGCTTGAGGATAAGTCTACACCTGTGTTTAAAGCTCAGATGAAAAGGACATTATGTGATCGTTCTGTCTCTAGGTATAAAGAGATAATTCAGCCAATATTTCCTTCCCTGTTGTCTGATTATGTAGAGAACATGTCTAGTCCTGCGGCATGTGATGAGTTTGTCGATAGTGCCATGCTCACACTACAGACTGCTCTGGATGTAGTTACCCCCCTCAAGCCGAGGATTGTTAAGCCAAGGCCAGCTTCTCCTTGGTATAATGCCGAAACACGTTCCTTTAAACAAGCAGCACGTAAATTAGAGAGGCTATGGCGCCGTTCCAGCTCAGAGCATTCTTTTAGTGCCTGGAAAAACAGCTTATTGGCCTATAAGCAGGCCCTGCATAAGGCTAAAACTAGATACTACTCATCCTTAATCGAGAAAAACCAGAATAACCCTAGATTCCTGTTCAGCACTGTAGCCAGGCTGACAAACAGTCACAGCTCAGTAGAACCCTCTATCCCACTTACTCTCAGCTGTGATGACTTCCTACAATTCTTTAACGATAAAATCTCAACTATTAGGAACAAAATAGATGAACTACCTCCAAATATTAGGTCTGACAAAGCACAGGCTGCTACCCTAGAATCTCTTCTAAACCCCCCTACAATGTTAGATAATTTCACTACTGTAGATGGAGCTGATGTAGCATCTATCATTATGTCCTCCAAACCATCCACCTGCCTCTTAGACCCAATCCCAACCAAACTTTTCAAAGAGACTCTGCCCCTAACTATTGACACAATTCTAACTATAATTAATACCTCACTAGTTACTGGCTACGTGCCACAATCTTTTAAATTTGCAGTTATTAAACCACTTCTGAAAAAACCTACTCTAGATCCCGACATCCTGGTCAATTACAGACCTATATCTAATTTACCCTTCCTCTCAAAAGTTCTTGAAAGAGTGGTAGTTAAACAGCTGTGTCAGCATTTACAGGACAATAGTTTATTTGAACACTTCCAGTCTGGCTTTCGTGCTCATCATAGCACTGAAACTGCGTTAGTCAAAGTAACTAATGACTTGTTATTAGCTGCTGACGATGGTTTGATCTCCATCCTGGTCTTATTGGACCTGAGTGCAGCTTTTGACACTATCGACCACAGTATCTTACTGCAGAGATTAGAATGGGACATAGGCATTAGAGGACCAGCCCTCTGCTGGTTTAAATCCTATTTATCTAATAGGTACCAGTTTGTTAATGTAAACCAACAATCATCAACATATTCCAGAGTTGGTTGCGGCGTGCCACAAGGGTCGGTCCTCGGGCCCATTTTGTTTACACTATACATGCTGCCTTTAGGCAACATTATTAGAAAACACGGCATTAATTTTCACTGTTACGCAGACGATACACAACTGTATTTATCGATTAAACCTGATCAGACCAAACAAGTAGATAAACTAAGTTCCTGTGTCCGTGACATTAAAACCTGGATGAGCGCTAATTATCTTTTACTTAACCCTGAAAAAACAGAGGTCATTATAATAGGCCCTAAAAATGCGAGAGACTCCCTAACTGACCAGATAGTCACTCTGGACAATGTGGGTGTAGCCTCCAGCGCCACAGTTAGAAACCTAGGAGTTCTATTTGACCCAGATCTTTCATTTAAACCACATATTAACCAAGCCTGCAGAACCGCCTTCTTCCACCTGCGCAACATAGCCAAAATTAGAAATATTCTATCTAAAAATGATGCAGAAAAATTAGTTCACGCGTTTGTTACATCTAGATTAGATTACTGCAACTCCCTTCTCGTAGCATGTCCTAAAAGCTCTCTAAAAAGTTTTCAACTGGTTCAGAACGCGGCAGCGAGACTACTAACAGGAACAAATAGAAGAGACCACATCACCCCTGTGCTCCAAGCCCTTCACTGGCTTCCAATCGAGTTTAGAATTAGATTCAAAATCCTCCTTCTCACATACAAGACCATTAATGGTATGGGCCCCTCCTATCTCAGAGATGCTCTGGTGCCGTACCATCCCAAAAGAACCCTTCGTTCTCAGAATGCTGGTCTACTGGTAGTTCCCAGGGTCTGTAAAAGTACAGTAGGAGCTAGAGCCTTTAGTTACCAAGCTCCTGTTTTATGGAATCAGCTTCCAGTTAACATTAAAGAGGCCAACACAGTCTCTACATTTAAGGTCAGGCTGAAAACATTCCTATTTGAAAAAGCTTATGGTCAGGCTAGTTCAAACCAGACTGAACCCACAGTTCAGTCTAAGCTGCCCTAGGAGCAAGAATGCTGGGGGAAGTACAGGCACCGAGTCCTATCTTCTGTTTCTGGTTCTACGTACCATTCTGGTCTGCATTTATATTTTTAATATTTAGCCAACTTACTTTGTGCAGTACTATTCACCTGGTGTCCCCTTTCCCCACTCCCCTCCGGGGGAGTGGCTACTTTTTCAGTTGTAACTGCTTGGGAGCCAATGACGACAGGATCTGCACTGACCCATCTGTGTCCTGCCCTGTCCTGTGTCCTGACCCCCTCCCCCACCTGTCCTGGATGGACGTCCTCGGCCTCACGACTGTGGATGGGCCTCCTCGCCCCTGCCTGTCTCATCCAGCGGGATAGACCCCCCATGTGCCCACCCTACTGCATCCTTGCAGACTAGAACTACATCTGCAAATGGACGTCCATCAGTCCTGGTGCATCTATAGCCTGTCCGTCCATGGGAATGGATCTCTCCTTCACTGTGGTTCTCCCCGAGGTTTCTCCCTTTTCCCACTGGGTTTTGAGTTTTTCCTTGCCGAGAAGGAGGGTCTAAGGACGGGGGATGCCCTGGACACTACTCATTTTCTTGCTGTTTATTTGACTGTTGTTTACTCCAACTGCCTCTGTAAAGCGCTTTGAGATAACCTTGTTGTGATATTGGGCTATACAAATAAAGTTGAATTGAATTAAACGAACCCTTAGTCGGCCATATTGGATTGAAATTTCCAAAATGCTGAGTCAACGTTTTCGCTGACGTCGTATTTTAACTATCTCCTCCTTGGCCGTTTGTCCAAATGAGCTAAAAATCGGTGTACAGTATCTAGAGAAGTGGGGCATCAAAAGTTAGCCGAATTTTTTGGATAGGTGTCACCTTTTTTGTGTGACAACGTCGCAAACTTTGCAAAGTTTCTCCGTGAATTTACCATTACAAAAATTGCTTCAGCTAAGACATACGAACACCGATTTGGCTGAAATTTGACTCAGACGTCTATCTCCCAGGCCTACACCCATTCATTAAAAGAAATTTAAATTTCACACTATGGCGCCCCCTACAAATGTACATTTACAAAAATGACATCAGTTCGGACATACGAACACCGATTTGGCTCAAATTTGACTCAGACATCTGTCTCAAAGGCCTACACCTATTTATCAAAAGAAACTGAAATTTTGCACTACAGCGCCCCCTACAAACATTTTTAATATTTTTTTATTAAAATTGCTTCAGTTCGGACATAAAAAACACCACTTTGGCTCAAATTTGACTCAGACGTCTATATCCCAGGCCTACACCCATTTATCAGAAAAATTTTAAATTCGGCGCCATAGCGCCCCCTACAATTTTACCTTTACAAAAATTACTTCACGTTAGACATGCGAACACCAATTTGGCTCAAATTTGAATCAGTTGTCAATCTCCCAGGCCTACACCCATTTATCAAAAGAAATTGCCACTTCGCTCAGTAGCACCCCCTACAAATTTACCTTCACGAAAATTGCATCAGTTGAGACATACGAACACCGATTTGGCTCAGATTTGACTCAGTGGTACATCTCACAGGCTTACACCCATTCAATGGAACAAATTGAATTTTGGCTCATAGCGCCCCCTAAAGATTTATATATACAAAATTTTGTTCAGTTCGGACATACGAACACTGATTTGTCTCAAATCAATTGTCAATGTCCCAGGCCTAAACCCATTCATTAGAAGACACAAAATTTGGGGCTACAGTGCCACCTGCTGAACGATGAGCATACTTCCACTGGACATGCCCTTGGCGAGGGCCTTTAGATGCCGCTTGCGCCTTTAATTATTTTTTATTTTTTTTGTCTTATTTTTCTTTCTCCTGCGATTTGAGCTCAATTTTGACCCTCTGAACATTTACGAAAACTCACCAAATTTTGCCTAAAATTCAGAAGTGTGAGAAATTGAATTTACATATAGGTTTCGTAGATGTCGGTAAAGAAATGTTGCGGCACCGCCCCCTTGAAAAGTGGAAATGCATTGCGCCAATGGGAGCGCGTCCAACATAAAGTTTGTCGTAGAGCCACGAAAATCGGTACACAGATTCATCATGAGGAGACAAACAAAAAATATTACTATGGCCACGCCCCTAAACCAACCCTTAGTCGGCCATATTGGATTGAAATTTCCAAAATGCTGAGTCAGCGTTTTCGCTGATGTCGTATTTTAACTATCTCCTCCTTGGTCGTTTGGCTAAATGAGCTCAAAATCAGTGTACAGTATCTAGAGAAGTGGGGCATCAAAAGTTAGCCGAATTCTTTGGATAGGTGTCACCGTTTTTGTGTGACAACGTCGCAAACTTTGCAAAGTTTCTCCGTGAATTTACCATTACAAAAATTGCTTCAGCTAAGACATACGAACACCGATTTGGCTGAAATTTGACTCAGACGTCTATATCCCAGGCCTACACCCATTTATCAGAAAAATTTTAAAGTCGGCGCCATAGCGCCCCCTACAATTTTACCTTTACGAAAATTACTTCACGTTAGACATGCGAATACCGATGTGGCTCAAATTTGACTCAGTGGTACATCTCACAGGCCTACACCCATTCAATGGAACAAATTGAATTTTTGCTCATAGCGCCCCCTACAGATTTATATATACAAAATTTTGTTCAGTTCGGACATACGAACACTGATTTGTCTCAAATCAATTGTCAATGTCCCAGGCTTAAACCCATTCATTAGAAGACAAAAAATTTGGGGCTACAGTGCCACCTGCTGAACGATGAGCATACTTCCAATGGACGTGCCCTTGGCAAGGGCCTTTAGATGCCGCTTGCGGCTTTAATTTTGTCTTATTTTTCTTTCTCCTGCGCTTTGAGCTCAATTTTGACCCTCTGAACATTTACGAAAACTCACCAAATTTTGCCTAAAATTCAGAAGTGTGAGAAATTGAATTTACATATAGGTTTCATAGATGTCGGTAAAGAAATGTAGTGGCAGCGCCCCCTTGAAAAGTGGAAATGCATTGCGCCAGTGGGAGCGCGTCCAACATAAAGTTTGTCGTAGAGCCACGAAAATTGGTACACAGATTCATCATGAGGAGACAAACAAAAAATATTACTATGGCCACGCCGCTAAACCAACCCTTTGTCAGCCATATTGGATTGAAATTTCCAAAATGCTGAGTCAGCGTTTTCGCTGACGTTGTATTTTAACTATCTCCTACTAAGCCGTTTGGCCAAATGAGCTGAAAATCGGTGAACAGTATCTAGAGAAGTGGGGAATCAAAAGTTAGCTGAATTTTTCGAATTGGCATCACCGCTTTTGTGTGACAAGGTTTCAACTTTGCGAAGTTTTTTCTAAAATTTACCATCACAAACATTGCTTCAGCTTAGACATACAAACACCGATTTGGCTGAAATTTGATTCAGACGTCTATCTCCCAGGCCTACACCCATTTATTGAAAGAAATTGAAATTTTGCACTATAGCGCCCCCTACAAATGTAGATTTACAAAAATGACATCAGTTAAGACATACGAACACCGATTTGGCTCAAATTTGACTCAGACATCTGTCTCCCAGGCCTACACCTCCTTGTCAAAAGAAACTGAAATTTTGCACTACAGCGCCCCCTACAAAAATTTTAAATATTTTTTTATTAAAATTGCTTCAGTTCTGACATACGAACACCGATTTGGCTCAAATTTCTCTCAGATGTCCATCTCCTTGTCCTACACCCATTTATTAGAAAAATTTGAAATTCGGTGGCATAGCGCCCCCTACAATTTTACCTATACGAAAATTACTTCACGTCAGACATGCAAAAACCAATTTGGCTCAAATTTGAATCAGTTGTCAATCTCCAAGACCTGCACCCATTTATCAAAAGAAAATGCCACTTCGCTCAGTAGCGCCCCCTACCAATTTACCTTCACGAAAATTGCATTAATTCGGACATACAAACACTGATTTGGCTCAAATTTGACTCAGTGGTACATCTCGCAGGCCTACCCCCATTCAACAGAAGAAATTTAATTTTAGCTGCATAGCGCCCCCTACAGATTTACTTATACAAAAATTTCTTTAGTTTGGACATACAAAAAACGATCTGCCTCAAATTTGAATCAGTTGTCAATCTCCCTGGCCTACAACCATTCATCAGAAGACATTGAAATTTGGTGCTAGAGCGCCACCTGCTGAACGATGGACATACTTCTACTGGACGTGCCCGTGGCGAGGGCCTTTAGATGCCGCTTGCGGCTTTCATTTTTCTTTCTCCTGCGCTTTGAGCTCAAATTTGACCCCCTAAACATTTACAAAAACTCACCAAATTTTGCCCAAAATTCATAAATGTGCAAAACTGAATTTACATATAGGTTTCGTAGATGCCGGTTAAGAAATGTTGTGACAGCGCTCCCTTGAAAAGTGGAAATACATTACATCAATGGGAGCATGTCCAACATGAAGTTTGTCATAGAGCCACAAAAATTGGTACACAGATTCATCATGTGGAGACAAAAAAAAATGTTATAATGGCCATGCCCCTAAACCAACCGGAAGTCGGCCATATTGGATTGAAATTTCCAAAATGCTGAGTCAGCGTTTTCGCTTACGTCGTATTTTAACTATCTCCTAGTAAGCCGTTTGGCCAAATGAGCTCAAAGTTAGTGTACAGTATCTAGAGAAGTGGGACATCAAAAGTTAGCCGAAGGTTTTAGATCGGTGTTACTGTTTTTGTGTGATGATGTCGCAAACTTTGCAAAGTTTCTTGGGTAATTTACCATTACAAAAACTGCTTCAGCTTAGACATACAAACACCGATTTGGCTCTAATTTGAAGGAGTCGTCTATCTCCGAGGCCTACACCCATTTATTAAAAGAAATTGAAATTTCACACTATAGCGCCCCCTACAAATGTACATTTACAAAAATGACATCAGTTCGGACATACAAACACTGATTTGGCTGAAATTTGACTCAGACATCTGTCTCCCAGGCCTACACCTATTTATCAAAAGAAACTGAAATTTTGCACTACAGCGCCCCCTACAAAAATTTTTAATATTTTTTTTTTTTAAATTGCTTCAGTTCGGACATACGAACACTGATTTGGCTGAAATTTGACTCAGATGTCTATCTCCCAGGCCTACACCCATTTATCAGAAAAATTTGAAATTCGGTGCCATAGCGCCCCCTACAAATTTACCTTTACGAAAATTACTTCACTTCAGATATACGAACACCGATTTGGCTCAAATTTGACTCAGATATCTGTCTTTCAGGCCTACACCTATTTGTCAAAAGAAACTGAAATTTCGCACTACAGCGTCCCCTTCAAGTTTTTTTTTTACATTTTTTTTATTAAAATTGCTTCAGTTTGGACATACGAACACCAATTTCGCTCAAATTTGACTCAGACGTCTATCTCTCAGGGTAAACCAATTTATCAGAAAAATTTGAAATTTGGAGCTATAGTGCCCCCTACAATTTTACCTTCACGAAAATTACTTCACTTCAGACATACGAACACCAATTTGGCTCAAATTTGAATCAGTTGTTAATCTCCCAGGCCTATACCCATTTATCAAAAGAAATTTCAATTTTTCTCACTAGCGCCCCTTACAAATTTACCTTCGTGAAAATTGCATTACTTCGGACATACGACCACCGATTTGGCTCAAATTTGGCTTAGTGGTACATCTTGCAGGCCTACACCCATTCAATTAAAGAAATTTAATTTTAGCTGCATAGCGCCCCCTACAGATTTACTTATACAAAAATGTCCTTACTTCGGACATATGAGCAATGATTTCCATCAAATTTGAATCAGTTGTCAATCTCCAAGGCCTACAACCATTCATCAGAAGAAACTGAAATTTGGTGCTAGAGCGCCACCTGTTGAACGATGGGCATACTTCCACTGGACGTGCCCGTGGTGAGGGCCTTTAGATGCCGCTTGCGGCTTTAATTTTTATTTAACGTTTATTTTTCTTTCTCATGCACTTTGAGCTCAAATTTGACCCCCTGAACATTTTAATGAAAACTCACCAAATTTTGCCTAAAATTCAGAAATGTGCAAAATTGAATTTACATATAGGTTTTGTAGATTTCGGTAAAGAAATGTTGCTGCAGCGCCCCCTTGAAAAGTGGAAATGCATTGCGCCAATGGGCGCGTGTCCAACATAAAGTTTGTCGTAGAGCCACGAAAATCAATACACACATTCATCATGACAAGACAAACAAAAAATATTATTATGGCCACGCCCCTCAACCAACCCTTAGTCGGCCATATTGGATTGAAATTTCCAAAATGCTGAGTCAGCGTTTTTGCTGACGTCGTATTTTAACTATCTCCTACTAAGCCGTATGGCCAAATGAGCTCAAAATCGGTATACAGTATCTAGAGAAGTGGGGCATCAAAAGTCAGCCGAATTTTTTGAATCAGTGTCACCGTTTTTGTGCGACGAGGTTGCAAACGTTGCGAAGATTTTTCAAAAATTTGTCATGACAAAAATTGCTTCAGCTAAGACATCCAAATACTGATCTGGCTCAAATTTGACTCAGATGTCTATCTTGCAGGCCTACACCCATTTATTAAAAGAAACTAAAATTTCACACTACAGCGCCCTCTAAAAAGGTACATTTAAAAATAATTACATCAGTTTGGACATACGAACACCGATTTGGCTCAAATTTGACTCAGACATCTGTCTCCCAGGCCTACACCTATTTGTCAAAAGAAACTGAAATTTTGCGCCACAGCGCCCCCTACAAGTTTTTTTTGTTTTTTTAAAATTTTTATTTAAATTTCTTCAGTTCGGAATTACGAACACCAATTTGGCTCAAATTTGACTCAGACGTCTATCTCTCAGGCCTACACCCATTTATCAGAAAAAATTGAAATTTGGTGCTATAGCGCCCCCTCTAATTTTTCCTTTACGAAAATTGCTTTACTTCATACATACGAACACAAATTTGGCTCAAATTTGAAGCACCTGCAAATCTCCCAGGCCAACACCCATTCAGCTAAAGAAATTGCCATTTCGCTCAGTGGCGCCCCCTACAAATTTACCTTTACAATAATTGCATCAATTCGGACATACGAACACCGATTTGGCTCAAATTTGAATCATTTGTCAATCTCCCAGGCCTACACCCATTTATCAAAAGAAAATGCCATTTTGCAAAATAGCACCCCCTACAAATTTACCTTCATGAAAATTTCATCAGTTCGGACATACGAACACCGATTTGGCTCAAATTTGACTCAGTGGTACATCTCGCAGGCCTACACCCATTCAATGGAACAAATTGAATTTTGACTCCGGAGCGCCCCCCTACATATTTATTTCTACAAAAAATTTTTTAGCTCGGACATACGAACACTGATTAGTCTCAAATTTTAGTCAATTGTCAATCTCCCAGGCCTACACCCATTCATTAGAAAACACAAAATTTGTGGCTAGAGCGTCACCTGCTGAATGACGGACATACTTCTACTGGACGTGCCTATGGCGAGGGCCTTTAGATTCCACTTGCGGCTTTAATTTTTATTTATTAGGCCCGAGCCGAGTAAAGCCGGTGCAGGGCTTATTGAGTCTGCAGTGGGCGCATGGGGACGAAATTGCCAGTGACGCGGTCGCCTTTCGCCACTGTCGCCACTCTCACACATATTCACATTCACGGCACTGAGAACTTTCCGACAATGTATATGACATGTGCACAAATCGCATATTTACACCTGCTCAGAATGAATGGGAGTCAATGGGACACGCCCAGTCGCGGTCAGTCATGTGGGTGTAAGTGCACGACACGTGACATCTGACCCCACAGACATGTGGGGGACCTCGAGAGCTTTGACATAAGGCCAAATACGTGGTTGCCATAGAAACGGCTATATTGTTCTTGCTCAGATTCTTATTATTTTTCTTTATTTTTAGGCCCGAGCCGAGTAAAGCCGGCGCAGGGCCTGTTGAGTCTGCACTGGGAGCATGGGGACAAAATCGCCAGTGACGCGGTCGCCTTTCACCACTGTCGTCACTCTCACACACATTCACATTCACGGCACTGAGACCTTTCCGAAGATGTATATGACATGTGCACAAATCGCATATTTACACCTGCTCAGAATGAATGGGAGTCAATGGGACACGTCCACTCGGGGTCAGTCATGTGGGTGTAAGTGCACGACACATGACATCTGACCCCAAAGACATGTGGGGGACCTCGAGAACTTTCAAAAAAGGGCAAATACGTGGTTGCCATAGAAACGGCTATATTGTTCTTTCTCAGATTATTATTATTTTTATTTTATTTATTTATTTTTTTTGTCTTATTTTTCTTTCTCCTGCGCTTTGAGCTCAATTTTGACCCTCTGAACATTTACGAAAACTCACCAAATTTTGCCTAAAATTCAGAAGTGCGAGAAATTGAATTTACATATAGGTTTCGTAGATATCGGTAAAGAAATGTTGCGGCAGCGCCCCCTTGAAAAGTGGAAATGCATTGCGCCAAAGGGAGCGCCTCCAACATAAAGTTTGTCGTAGAGCCACGAAAATCGGTAGACAGATTCATCATGAGGAGACAAACAAAAAATATTTTATGGCCACGCCCCTAAACCAACCCTTTGTCGGCCATATTGGATTGAAATTTCCAGAATGCTGAGTCAGCGTTTTCGCTGAAGTTTTATTTTAACTATCTCCTACTAAGCCGTTTGGCCGAATGAGCTCAAAATCGATGTACCGTATCTAGAGAAGTGGGGCATGAAAAGTTAGCCGAATTTTTTGAATGGGCATCACCGTTGTTGTGTGACGAGGTTGCAAACTTTGCGAAGCTTTTTCGAAAATTTACCATCACAAAAATTGCTTCAGCTCAGACATACTAACACCGATTTGGCTGAAATTTGACTCAGACATCTATCTCCCAGGCCTACAGCCATTTATTAAAAGAAATTGAAATTTCGCACTAAAGCGCCCCCTACAAATGTACATTTACAAAAATGACATCAGTTCGGACGTATACGAACACCGATTTGGCTCAAATTTGACTCAGACGTCTATCTCCCAGGCCTACACCTATTTATCAAAAGAAACTGAAATTTTGCAATACAGCGCCCCCTAAAAAACTTTTAAATATTTTTTATTAAAATAGCTTCAGTTCGGACATACGAACACCAATTTGGCTCAAATTTGACTCAGACGTCTATCTCCCAGGCCTACACCTATTTGTCAAAAGAAACTGAAATTTCGCGATACAGCGCCCCCTAAAAGTTTTTTTTTAATTTTTTGTAGTAAAATTGCTTCAGTTTGGACATACAAACATCAGTTTGGCTCAAATTTGACTCAGATGTCGATCTCTCAGGCATACACCCATATATCACAAAAAATTGCAATTTGGCGCTATAGCGCCCCCTACAATTTTACTTTTACGAAAATTACTTTACTTCAGACATACAAACACCAATTTGGCTAAAATTTGACTCAGTGGTAAATCTCGAAGGCCTACACCCATTCAATGGAACAAATTGAATTTTGGCTCCACAACGCCCCCTACAGATTTATTTATACAAAAACTTTTTCAGTTCGGACATATGAACACTGATTTGTCTCAAATTTGAGTCAATTGTCAATCTCCCAGGCCTACACCCATTCATCAGAAGACATTGAAATTTGGTTCTAGAGCGCCACCTGCTGAACGATGAGTATACTTCCAGTGGACGTGCCCTTGGCGAGGGCCTTTACATGCCGCTTGCGGCTTTAATTTATTATTATTATTATTTTTTTTTTTTGTCTTATTTTTCTTTCTCCTGCGCTTTGAGCTCAATTTTGACCCTCTGAACATTTACGAAAACTCACCAAATTTTGCCTAAAATTCAGAAGTGCGAGAAATTGAATTTACATATAGGTTTCGTAGATGTCGGTAAAGAAATGTTGCGGCAGCGCCCCCTTGAAAAGTGGAAATGCATTGCGCCAATGGGAGAGCGTCCAACATAAAGTTTGTCGTAGAGCCACGAAAATCGGTAGACAGATTCATCATGTGGAGACAAACAAAAAATATTATTATGGCCACGCCCCTAAACCAACCCTTAGTCGGCCATATTGGATTGAAATTTCCAAAATGCTGAGTCAACATTTTCGCTGAAGTTGTATTTTAACCATCTCCTACTAAGCCGTTTGGCTGAATGAGCTCAAAATCGGTGTACAGTATCTAGAGAAGTGGGGCATCAAAAGTTAGCCGAATTTTTTGAATTGGCATCACCGTTTTTGCGTGACGAGGTTGCAAACTTTACAAAGTTTTTTCGAAAATTTACCATCACAAAATTGCTTCAGCTCAGACATACGAACACCGATTTGGCTGAAATTTGACTCAGACATCTATCTCCCAGGCCTACACCCATTTATTAAAAGAAATTGACATTTCGCACTATAGCGCCCCCTACAAATGTACATTTACAAAAATGACATCAGTTCGGACATACGATCACCGATTTAGCTCAAATTTGACTCAGACATCTGACTCAAAGGCCTACACCTATTTATTAAAAGAAACTGAAATTTTGCACTACAGCGCCCCCTACAAAAATTTTCAATATTTTTTATTAAAATAGCTTCAGTTCGGACATACGAAAACCAATTTTGCTCAAATTTGACTCAGACGTCTGTATCCCAGGCCTACACCCATTTATCAGAAAAATTTTAAATTCGGCGCCATAGCGCCCCCCACAATGTTACCTTTACGAAAATGACTTCACGTTAGACATGCGAACACCAATTTGGCTCAAATTTGAATCAGTTGTCAATCTCCCAGGCCTACACCCATTTATCAAAAGAAATTGCCACTTCGCTCAGTAGCGCCCCCTACAAATTTACCTTCACGAAAATTGCATCAGTTCAGACATACGAACACCGATTTGGCTCAAATTTGACTCAGTTGAAAATCTCAAAGGCCTACACCCATTCAATGGAACAAATTGAATTTTGGCTCATAGCGCCCCCTACAGATTTATTTATACAAAATTTTGTTCAGTTCGGACATACGAACACTGATTTGTCTCAAATCAATTGTCAATCTCCTAGGCCTACACCCATTTGTCAGAAGACACTGAAAATTCAGACAACAGTGCCCCCTATAAATTTACCTTGACGAAAATTGTAACAGTTCAGACATACGAACACCAATTTGGCTCAAATTTGACTCAGTGGTACATCTCGCAGGCCTACACCCATTCAATGGAACAAATTGAATTTTGGCTCCACAGCGCCCCCTAGTGATTTATTTATATAAAAATTTGTTCATTTCGGACTTATAAACAGTGATTTGTCTCAAATTTGAGTCAACTGTCAATCTCCCAGGCCTACACCCATTCATCAAAAGACATTGAAATTTGGTGCTAGAACGCCACCTGCTGAATGATGAGCATACCTCTACTGGATGGGCCCTTGGCGAGGGCCTTTAGATGCCGCTTGCGACTTTAATTTTATTTTTCTTTTTGTCTTATTTTTCCTTCTCCTGCGCTTTGAGATCAATTTTGACCCTCTGAACATTGAGGAAAACTCACCAAATTTTGCCAAAATTTCAGAAGTGCGAGAAATTGAATTTACATTTAGGTTTCGTAGATGTCGGAAAAGAAATGTTGCAGCAGCGCCCCCTTGAAAAGTGGAAATGCATTACGCCATTGGGAGCGCGTCCAACGTAAAGTTTGTCGTAGAGCCACAAAAATCGGTTTCACAGATTCCTCATGAGGAGACAAACAAAAAATATTATTATGACCACGCCCCAAAACCAACCCTAAGTCGGCCATATTGGATTGAAATTTCCAAAATGCTGAGTCAGCGTTTTCGCTGACGTTGTATTTTAACTATCTCCTTCTAAGCTGTTTGGCCAAATGAGTTGAACATCGGAGTACAGTATCTACAAAAGTGGGGCATTAAAAGTTAGCTGAATTTTTTGAATCGGTGTCACCGTTTTTGTGCGACGAGGTTGCAAACTTTGCGATGTTTTTTCAAAAATTTACCATTACAAAAATTGCTTCAGCTCAGATATAAAGACACCGATTTGGCTGAAATTTGACTCAGACGTCTATCTCCACGGCCTACACCCATTTCCTAAAAGAAATTGAAATTTCGCACTATGGCTCCCCCTACAAATGTACATCTACAAAAATGACATCAGTTCGGACATACGAACACCGATTTAGCTCAAGTTTGACTCAGACATCTGTCTCCCAGGCCTACACCCATTTGTCAGAAACTGAAATTTCGCACTACAGCGCCCCCAACAAGTTATTATTTAAATTTTTTTATTAAAATTGCGTTTGTTCGGACATACGAACACATATTTGGCTCAAATTTGACTCAGACGTCTATCTCTAAGGTGTAGCCGCATGACGGTGGAGTGAGTGAACAGACTCAAAAAAACAGAATTGTAAATTACACCACCTCCCTCTCTCTGGGTCAAACCACATTCCTTAACCACCATTCTGATTGGGTGATACCCAGGGCAGTGCCTGGACATCCTTTGCAAGTGACATTTATGATGACGAATAATCTTAAAGAATGGAGACTATTCTAATTTAAAGCACCCAGGACAATAAAACTTAGGCTCACTTTCTTCTGTTCATCATCAAGAGCCATCCTCACCTGTCGTGATAACTGAGAGCACCCCAGATATCATGTTTACACTTGGCGACCCCTTTTGCCCCTCAACATCTGTGTCCCATCATTCCTGTTTACCCCGAGGTGGAGGCATCCTAGGGACAAAAGACTGATTTGCAAAATCTGTATCTTTTGCCGTAATTACTAGTTTCACAGCAATGTGTCAATGTTGGTTTTACTCCACAGGGTACCTCTTTCATGTATATCTATGCCCAAGCCATTTGCCTGACCTGTGGGTTCATATACATGTGTCCTATTTGTGTTCATGTTGAAAGTAAGAATATTACTGTTTATAGCATGTCCACATAATGGTATTTAGTTTATTAAGGCTGAGTGAGGTTAAAGGTGATGTATAAAGTTTAAGGATCTTATTTAAGGATCTTATTTAAAGTTGGGAGAAGTCTTCTTACAAGTCTGCATGAGGTCCTCTCTCCCTCTCCTAAGGGGGGGAGAGAGAGGTGATACTCTGAAATATGTAAATGACCAGCACAAGGAGGCGGTTTCCCGCTCGAAACGGACAAAGGAAGGCACGGCCCAAAGAGATCAATAACTCATCAATATGTACGAGAAGGATGGAATGGGTTGGCCCCTGGCCAAACTATAAAGGAAGAAGATCCAACTTCTTTCGGAGCTTTTTGCCTTTTCTTGTGTACTTTGACACTTTGTGAGTTTTTGTCTTTTTCCTGCCTTTTGTGCTATTCCTGTTTTTGCTCCTTGCTCATGCTTCTTGCTGTACTCTTCGGAGTCTACGCTCTTTAACTTCGTGAGTCTCCGCTCACTTCGTTGGTCCTCCTCGTGCCTTCTCTGCTCGGGCTGTGCCAACATCAGCTGCTGCTTCGAACTGTCAGAGACGTCATCACCACGTCCTCCATCCGCCGTCCAGACTGCGTCCAGCCGTTCCAGCTGTTCCTGTCCACGTCGCTGCGGGGCCACTCCAGCCGTGTCGGATCCTCCCACAAAGCCAAGACCCGCATCATTCAGAGACCGACAACCTGTAAGAAAACTTACTCCCGGCTTATCTGAGTTGGCATTGTTCCAATTTAAGTAGGTTTACCTCACCTTAACCTCACTAACGTGATAATATCTTGAATATAACCCTATACCAATTTAGTCCACTTTTCCCCGTCCTTAATCTCCTGCTCCCTTTTTATCATATTTATCTCTTGTATTTGTGTTATTTGTATGTCTTAGTTACTCAATAAATTCTTTATGTGTGTATAAATCCTCTGCCTCAGTTGTACTTGTGTCCTGTATATATTCATCATCGGGTTCACTGTTCCGTCACAAAGTTCCACCACCTCTGCAAAGTTTCCAAATTATTGTTTGGGTTAATTTAAGTTTAAGGTTTAATAGTCAGATGCAGGCATCTTCAACTATAAATCTGTAATTGAATTGATCCATTGATCAACGCTATATTCTTAAAATAATTTGGCTTACTATTGCTACAAAGGCCTACACCAATTTATCAGAAAAATTTGAAATTTGGAGCCATAGTGCCCCTCTAAAATTTGACCTTCACGAAAATTACTTCTCTTAGGACATACGAACACCAATTTGGCTCAAATTTTAATCAGTTGTTAATCTCCCAGGCCTACACCCATTTATCAAAAGAAATTGCAATTTCGCTCACTAGCGCCCCCTACAAATTTACCTTCATGAAAATTGCATTACTTCGGACATACAACCACCGATTTGGTTCAAATTTGACTCAGTGGTACATCTTGCAGGCCTACACCCATTCAGTTGAAGAAATTTAATTTTAGCTGCATAGCGCCCCCTTCAGATTTACTTATACAAAAATTTCCTTACTTCGGACATACGAGCAATGATTTCCCTCAAATTTGAATCAGTTGTCAATCTCCCAGGCCTATACCCATTCATCAGAAGAAACTGAAATTTAGTGCTAGAGCGCCACCTTCTGAACGATGGGCATACTTCCACTGGACGTGCCCTTGGTGAGGGCCTTAAGATGCCGCTTGCGGCTTTAATTTTTATTTATTTATTTTTTAGGCCCGAGCCGAGTAAAGCTGGCGCAGGGCCTATTGAGTCTGAAGTGGGAGCCGGCGCAGGGCCTATTGAGTCTGCAGTGGGCGCATGGGGACGAAATCGCCAGTGACGCGGTCGCCTTTTGCCACTGTCGCCACTCTCACACATATTCACATTCACGGCACTGAGACGTTTCCGACGATGTACATGACATGTGCACAAGTCACATATTTACACCTGCTCAGAATGAATGGGAGTCAATGGGACACGCCAAGTCGGGGTCAGTCATGTGAGTGAAAGTGCACGACACGTGACATCTGACCCCACAGACATGCGGGGGACCTCGAGAGCTTTAACATAAGGCCAAATACGTGGTTACCATGGAAACGGCTATATTGTTCTTGCTCAGATTATTATTATTAGGCTCGAGCCGAGTAAAGCCGGCGCACGGCCTATTGAGTCTGCAGTGGGCGCATGGGGACGAAATCGCAAGCCAGCACAGGGCCTATTGAGTCTGCAGTGGGCGCATGGGGACGAAATCGCCAGTGACGCGGTCGCCTTTCACCACTGTCGCCACTCTCACACATATTCACATTAGTGGCACTGAGACCTTTCCGACGATGTATATGACATGTGCACAAATCGCATATTTACACCTGCTCAGAATGAATGGGAGTCAATAGGACACGCGCAGTCGGGGTCAGTCACGTGTGTGTAAGTGCACGACACGTGACATCTGACCCCACAGACATGTGGGGGAGCTCGAGAGCTTTCAAATCAGGCCAAATACGTGGTTGCCATAGAAACGGCTATATTGTTCTTGCTCAGATTATTATTATTTTTATTTTTATTATTATTATTAGGCCCGAGCCGAGTAAAGCCGGCGCAGGGCCTATTGAGTCTGCAGTGGGCGCATGGGGACAAAATTGCCAGTGACGCGGTCGCCTTTCGCCACTGTCGCCACTCTCATACATATTCACATTCACGGCACTGAGACCTTTCCGACGATGTATATGACATGTGCACAAATCGCATATTTACACCTGCTCAGAATGAATGGGAGTCAATGGGACACGCCCAGTCGCGGTCAGTCATGTGGGTGTAAGTGCACGACACGTGACATCTGACCCCACAGACATGTGGGGGACCTCGAGAACTTTCAAAAAAGGGCAAATACGTGGTTGCCATAGAAACAGCTATATTGTTCTTGCTCAGATTATTATTATTTTTATTTATTTATTTTTTTTGTCTTATTTCTCTTTCTCCTGCGCTTTGAGCTCAATTTTGACCCTCTGAACATTTACGAAAACTCACCAAATTTTGCCTAAAATTCAGAAGTGCGAGAAATTGAATTTACATATAGGTTTCGTAGATGTCAGTAAAGAAATGTTGCGGCAGCGCCCCCTTGAAAAGTGGAAATGCATTGCGCCAATGGGAGCATGTCCAACATAAAGTTTGTCGTAGAGCCACAAAAATCGGGAGACAGATTCATCATGAGGAGACAAACAAAAAATATTATTATGGCCACACCCCTAAACCAACCCTTTGTCGGCCATATTGGATTGAAATTTCCAAAATGCTGAGTCAGCGTTTTCGCTGAAGTTGTATTTTAACTATGTCCTACTAAGCCGTTTGGCCGAATGAGCTCAAAATCAGTGTACAGTATCTAGAGAAGTGGGGCATCAAAAGTTAGCCGAATTTTTTTAATCGGCATCACCGTTTTTGTGTGACGAGGTTGCAAACTTTGCAAAGTTTTTTCGAAAATTTACCATCACAAAAATTGCTTCACCTCAGACATACGAACACCGATTTGGCTGAAATTTGACTCAGACGTCCATCTCCCAGGCCTACACCCATTTATTAAAAGAAATTGAAATTTTGCACTATAGCGCCCCCTACAAATGTACATTGACAAAAATGACATCAGTTCGGACATACGAACACCGATTTGGCTCAAATTTGACTCAGACATCTGTCTCAAAGGCCTACACCTATTTATCAAAAGAAACTGAAAATTTTGAAATACAGCGCCCCCTGCAAAAATTTTAAATATTTTTTTATTAAGATTTCTTCAGTTCGGACATACGAACACATATTTGGCTCAAATTTGACTCAGACATCTATATCCCAGGCGTACACCCATTTATCAGAAAAAAATTAAATTCGGCACCATAGCTCCCCCTACAATGTTACCTTTACAAAAATTTCTTCATGTTAGAAATGTGAACACCAATTTGGCTCAAATTTGAATCAGTTGTCAATCTCCCTGGCCTACACCCATTTATCAAAACAAATTGCCACTTCGTTCAGTAGCGCCCCCTACAAATTTACCTTCACGAAAATTGCATCAGTTCAGACATACGAACACCGATTTGGCTCAAAATTGACTCAGTGGTACATCTCACAGGCCTACACCCATTCAATGGAAAAAATTGAATTTCGGCTTATAGCGCCCCCTAATGATTTATTTATACAAAATTTTGTTCAGTTCCGACATACGAACACTGATTTGTCTCAAATCAATTGTCAATGTCCCAGGCCTACACCCATTCATCAGAAGACACAAAATTTGGGGCTAGAGCTCCACCTGCTGAACAATGAGCATACTTCCACTGGACGTGCCCGTGGCGAGGGCCTTTAGATGCCGCTTGCGGCTTTAATTATTTTTTTTTTGTCTTATTTTTCTTTCTCCTGCGCTTTGAGCTCAATTTTGACCCTCTGATCATTTACAAAAACTCACCGAATTTTGCCTA
Source organism: Sphaeramia orbicularis (assembly GCF_902148855.1). Taxonomy (NCBI): domain Eukaryota; kingdom Metazoa; phylum Chordata; class Actinopteri; order Kurtiformes; family Apogonidae; genus Sphaeramia; species Sphaeramia orbicularis. Next base: position 13,189,504 of record NC_043957.1, on the reverse strand, counting down.
AAATTCAGAAGTGCGAGAAATTGAATTTACATATAGATTTCGTAGATGTCGGTAAAGAAATGTTGCGGCAGCGCCCCCTTGAAAAGCGGAAATGCATTGCGCCAATGGGAGCGCATCCAACATAAAGTTTCTCGTAAAGCCACGAAAATCGGTAGACAGATTCATCATGAGGAGACAAACAAAAAATATTATTATGGCCACGCCCCTAAACGAACCCTTAGTCGGCCATATTGGATTGAATTTTCCAAAATGCTGGGTCAGCGTTTTCGCTAACGTTGTATTTTAACTATCTCCTACTAAACTGTTTGGCCAAATGAGCTCAAAATTGGTGTACAGTATCTAGAGAAGTGGGGCATCTAAAGTTAGTCGAATTTTTGGAAGTGGCATCACCGCTTTTGTGTGACGAGGTTTCAAATTTTGCGAAGTTTTTTCGAAAATTTACCATCACAAGAATTGCTTCAGCTTACACATACAAACACCGATTTGGCTGAAATTTGACTCAGACGTCCATCTCCCAGGCCTACACCCATTTATTGAAATAAATTGAAATTTTGCACTATAGCGCCCCCTACAAATGTAGATTTACAAAAATGACATCAGTTCGGACATACGAACACCGACTTGGCTCAAATTTGACTCAGAATTCTGTCTCCCAGGCCTACACGTACTTGTCAAAAGAAACTGAAATTTTGCACTATAGCGCCCCCTACAAAAATTTTTAATATTTTTTTATTAAAATTGCTTCAGTTCGGACATACGAACACGGATTTGGCTCAAATTTCACTCAGATGTCCATCTCCTTGTCCTACACCCATTTATCAGAAAAATTTGAAATTCGGTGCCATCGCGCCCCCTACAATTTTACCTATGCGAACATTACTTCATATTAGACATGCGAACACCAATTTGGCTCAAATTTGAAACAGTTATCAATCTCCCAGGCCTACACACATTTATCAAAAGAAAATGCCACTTCGCTCAGTAGCGCCCCCTACAAATTTACCTTCACAAAAATTGCATTAATTCGGACATATGAACACCGATTTGGCTCAAATTTGAGTCAGTGGTACATCTCGCAGGCCTACCCCCATTCAACAGAAGAAATTTAAATTTAGCTGCATAGCGCCCCCTACAGATTTACTTACATAAAAATTTCTTTAGTTTGGACATACGAAAAAAGATCTGCCTCAAATTTGAATGAGTTGTCAATCTCCCAGACCTACACCAATTCATCAGAAGACACTGAAATTTGGTGCTAGAGCACCACCTGCTGAACGATGGACATACTTCCACTGGACGTGCTTGTGGTGAGGGCCTTTAGACGCCGCTTGCGGCTTTAATTTTATTTATTTATTTATTTATTTTTGTCTTATTTTTCCTTCTCCTGCGCTTTGAGCTCAATTTTGACCCTCTGAACATTTACGAAAACTCACCAAATTTTGCCTAACATTCAGAAATGTGCAAAATTGAATTTACATATAAGTTTCATAAATGTTGGTAAAGAATATTTGCGGCAGCGCCCCCTTGAAAAGTGGAAATGCATTGCGCCAATGGGACCGCGTCCAACATAAAGTTTGTCATAGAGCCACGAAAATCAGTACACAGATTCATCATGAGGAGACAAACAAAAAATGTTATTATGGCCACGCCCCTAAACCAACCCTTAGTCGGCCATATTGGATTGAAATTTCCAAAATGCTGAGTCAGCGTTTTCGCTGACGTTGTATTTTAACTATCTCCTACTAAGCCGTTTGGCCGAATGAGCTCAAAATATGTGTACAGTATCTAGAGAAGGGGGGCATCAAAAGTTACCCGAATTTTTTTAATCGGTATCACCGTTTTTGTGCGACGAGTTTGCAAACTTTGCGAAGTTTTTTCGAAAATGTACCATCACAAAAACTGCTTCAGCTCAGACATACAAACACCGATTTGGCTGAAATTTGACTCAGACGTCTATCTCCAAGGCTTACACCCATTTATTAAAAGAAATTGAAATTTCGCACTATAGCGCCCCCTACAAATGTACATTTACAAAAATGACATCAGTTCGGAAATACGAACACCGATTTGCCTCAAATTTGACTCAGACATCTGTCTCCCCGGCCTACACCTATTTATCAAAAGAAACTGAAATTTTGCACTACAGCGCCCCCTACAAATTTTTTAAATATTTTTTTATTAAAATTGCTTCAGTTCGGACATACGAACACCAATTTGGCTCAAATTTGACTCAGATGTCTATCTCCAAGGCCTACACCCATTTATCAGAAAAATTTGAAAATTGGTGCCATAGTGCCCCCTACAAATTTACCTTTACGAAAATTACTTCACTTCAGATATACGAACACCAATTTGGCTCAAATTTGAATCAGTTGTCAATCTCCCAGGCCTACACCCATTTATCAGAAGAAATTTCCATGTCGCTCAATAGCGCCCCCTACAAATTTACCTTCATGAACGTTGCATTAATTCAGACATATGAACACCGATTTGATTCAAATTTGACTCAGTGGTACATCTCGCAGGCCTACACCCATTCAACGGAAGAAATTTAATTGTAGCTTCATAGCGCCCCCTTCAGATTTACTTATACAAGAATTTCTCTTGTTTGGACATACAAACACTGATTTGTCTCTAATTTGAGTCAATTGTAAAATCTCCCAGGCCTACGCCCATTCATCAGAATCAGTATCTAGAGAAGTGGGGCATCAAAAGTTAGCCGAAAATTTTGGATGGGTGTCACCGTTTTTGTTTGACGACGTCGCAAACTTTGCAAAGTTTCTTCGCAAATTTACCATTACAAAAATTGCTTCAGCTCAGACATACAAACAACGATTTGGCTGAAATTTGGCTCAGATGTCCATCTCCTAGGCCTACACCCATTTATTAAAAGAAATTGAAATTTCGCACTATAGCGCCTCCTACTACTGTACATTTACAAAAATTACATCAGTTCGGAGATATGAACACCAATTTGGCTCACGTTTCACTCAGACATTTGTCTCCCAGGCGTACACCTATTTGTCAAAAGAAACTAAAATTTCGCAATACACCGCCCCTTACAAGTTTTTTTTTTAAATTTTTGTAGTAAAATTTCTTCAGTTCGGACATACGAATACCAATTTGGCTCAAATTTGACTCAGATGTCTATCTCTCAGGCCTACATCCATATATCAGAAAAAAATTGAAATTTGGCGCGATAGCGCCCCCTACAATTTTTCCTTAACGAAAATTACCTTACTTCAGACATACGAACACCAATTTGGCTCAAATTTGACTCAGTGGTACATCTCGTAGGCCTACATCCATTCAATGGAACAAATTGAATTTTGGCTCCATAATGCCCCCTAAAGATTTATTTATACAAGAATTTTTTTCAGTTCGGACATACGAACACTGATTTGTCTCAAATTTGAGTCAATTGTCAATCTCCCAGGCCTACACCCATTCATCAGAAGACACAAAATTTGGAGCTAGAGCGCCACTAGCTGAACGATGAGAATACTTCTACTGGACGTGCCCTTGGCGAAGGCCTTTAGATGCCGCTTGCGGCTTTAATTTTGTCTAATTTTTCCTTCTCCTGCACTTTCAGCTCAATTTTGACCCCCTGAACATTTACGAAAACTCACCAAATTTTGCACAAAATTCAGAAGTGTGAAAAATTGAATTTACATATACGTTTCGTAGATGTCGGTAAAGAAATGTTGCTGCAGCGCCCCCTTGAAAAGTCGAAATGCATTACGCGAATGGGAGCACGTCCAACATAAAGTTTGTCGTAGAGCCACGAAAATGGGTAGACAGATTCATCATGAGGAGACAAAAAAAAATATTATTATGGCCACGCCTCTAAACCAACCCTTAGTCAGCCATATTGGATTGAAATTTCCAGAATGTTGAGTCAGCGTTTTCGCTGACGTCGTATTTTAACTATCTCTTACCAAGCCGTTTGGCCGAATGAGCTCAAAATAGGTGTACAGTATCTAGAGAAGTGGGGCATCAAAAGTTAGACGAATTTTTTGAATCGGTGTCACAGTTTTTGTGTGACGAGGTTGCAAATGTTGCGAAGTTTTTTTCGAAAATTTACAATCATAAAAATTGCTTCAGCTCAGACATACGAACACCGATTTGTCTGAAATTTGACTCAGATGTCTATCTCCCAGGCCTACACCCATTTATTAAAAGAAATTGAAATTTCGAACTATATCGCCCCCTACAAATGTACATTTAAAAAAATGACATTAGTTCGGACATACGAACACCAATTTGGCTCAAATTTGACTAAGACATCTGTCTCCAAGGCCTACACCTATTTATCAAAAGAAACTGAAATTTTGCAATACAGCGCCCCCTGCAGAAAATTTTAATTTTTTTTTTTTTTAAATTGCTTCAGTTCGGACATACGAACACCAATTTGGCTCAAATTTGACTCAGACATCTATATCCCAGGCCTACACCCATTTATCAGAAAAAAAATTAATTCGGCGCCATAGCGCCCCCTACAATGTTACCTTTACGAAAATTACTTCATGTTAGACATGCGAACACCAATTTGGCTCAAATGTGAATCAGTAGTCAATCTCCCAGGCCTACACCCATTTATCAAAACAAATTGCAACTTTGCTCAGTAGCGCCCCCTACAAATTTACCTTCACAAAAATTGCATCAGTTCAGACATACGAACACCGATTTGGCTGAAATTTGACTCAGTGGTATATCTCACAGGCCTACACCCATTCCATGGAACAAATTGAATTTTGGCTCATAGCGCCACCTACAGATTTATTTATAAAAAATTTTGTTCAGTTCGGACATACGAACACTGATTTGTCTCAAATCAATTGTCAATGTCCCAGGCCTACACCCATTCATCAGAAGACACAAAATTTGGGGCTAGAGCGCCACCTGCTGAACGATGAGCATACTTCCACTGGACGTGCCCTTGGCGAGGGCCTTTAGATGCCGCTTGCTGCTTTAATTAGGCCCGAGCCGAGTTAAGCCGGCGCAGGGCCTTTTGAGACTGCAGTGGGCGCATTGGGACGAAATCACCAGTGACGCGGTCGCCTTTCGCCACTGTCGCCACTCTCACACATATTCACATTCACAGCACTGAGACCTTTCCGACGATGTACATGACATGTGCACAAATCGCATATTTACACCTGCTCAGAATGAATGGGAGTCAATGGGACACGCCCAGTCGCGGTCAGTCACATGTGTGTACGTGCACGACAGGTGACATCTGACCCCACACACATGTGGGGGACCTCGAGAACTTTCAAAAAAGGGCAAATATGTGGTTTCCATGGAAACGGCTATATTGATCTTGCTCAGATTATTATTATTTTTAGGCCCGAGCCGAGTAAAGCCGGCGCAGGGCCTATTGAGTCTGCAGTGGGCGCATGGGGACAAAATCACCAGTGACGCGGTCGCCTTTCGCCACTGTCGCCACTCTCAAACATATTCACATTCACGGCACTGAGACCTTTCCGAAGATGTATATGACATGTGCACAAATCGCATATTTACACCTGCTCAGAATAAATGGGAGTCAATGGGACACGCCCACTCGGGGTCAGTCATGTGGGTGTAAGTCCACGACACGTGACCTCTGACCCCACAGACATGTGGGGGACCTCGAGACCTTTCAAATAAGGTCAAATAATTGGTTACCATCGAAACGGCTATATTGTTCTTTCTCAGATTATTATTTTTATTTTTGTTTTTTTGTCTTATTTTTCTTTCTCCTGAGCTTTGAGCTCAATTTTGACCCCCTGAACATTTACGAAAACTCACCAAATTTTGCACAAAATTCAGAAGTGCGAGAAATTGAATTTACGTATAGGTTTCGTACATGTCGGCAAAGAAATGTTGCAGCAGCGCGCCCTTGAAAAGTGGAAATGCATTGCCCCAATGGGAGCACGTCCAACATAAAGTTTGTCGTAGAGCCACGAAAATCGGTACACAGATTCATCATGAGGAGACAAATAAAAAATATTATTATGGCCACGCCCCAAAACATACCCTTAGTCGGCCATATTGGATTGAATTTTCCAAAATGCTGAGTCAGCGTTTTTGCTGACGTCGTATTTTAACTATCTCCTACTAAGCCGTTTGGCCGGATGAGCTCAAAATCGGTGTACAGTATCTAGAGAAGTGGGACATAAAAAGTTAGCCGAATTTTTTGAATCGATGTCACCGTTTTTGTGTAACGAGGTTACAAACTTTGCGAAGTTTTTTCAAAAATTTACCATTACAAAAATTGCTTAAGCTCAGACATACAAACACCGATTTGGCTTAATTTTGACTCAGACATCCATCTCCCTGGCCTACACCCATTTAATAAAAGAAATTGAAATTTCGCACAATAGCGCCCCCTACAAATGTACATTTACAAAAATTACATCAGTTCGGACATACAAACACCGATTTGGCTCAAATTTGACTCAGACATCTGTCTCCCAGGCCTACACCTATTTATCAATAAAAACTGAAATTTTGCACTACAGCGCCCCCTTCAAGTTTTTTTTTTATTTTTTTATTAAAATACTTCAGTTCGGACATACGAACACCAATTTGGCTCAAATTTGACTCAGACGTCTATCTCTCAGGCCTAAACCAATTTGTCAGAAAAATTTGAAATTTGGAGCTATAGTGCCCCCTACAATTTGACCTTCACGAAAATTACTTCACTTCAGACATACGAACACCAATTTGGCCCAAATTTGAATCATTTGTTAATCTCCCAGGCCTACACCCATTTATCAAAAGAAATTTCCATTTCGCTCATTAGCGCCCCCTACAAATTTACCTTCACGAAAATTGCATTACTTCGGACATACGACCACCGATTATGCTCAAATTTGACTCAGTGGTACATCGTGCAGGCCTACACCCATTCAAATGAAGAAATTTAATGTTAGCTGTATAGCGCCCCCTACAGATTTACTTATACAAAAATTCCCTTACTTCGGACATACGAGCAATGATTTCCCTCAAATTTGAATCAGTTGTCAATCTCCCAGGCCTACACCCATTCATCAGAAGAAACTGAAATTTGGTGCTAGAGTGCCACCTGCTGAACGATGGGCATACTTCCACTGGACGTGCCCTTGGCGAGGGCCTGTAGATGCCGCTTGCGGCTTTAATTATTTTTAGGGACCGAGCCGAAAGGTAAAGGCCCTCTCACGCAGTGAGAGGCCTTGCCTGCAAGCAAGGCCCTATTGTTTTTCGTTCGTTTTTATATTATTATTATTCACACACCACTTTGACCTGGATTTTGACCCCCTGAACATGCACGAAAACTCACCAAATTTGGCACACATGTCAGGCCTGGCGAAAAATTTGATAAAATGAAAAAATTAACCCCATAGGTGCCAAAATGGGCTCTCTAGCGCCACCTATGTGAAAAAAAAACGGCAATTGCCCTAGTGGCCAGTAGGAATGTCATACAGACATGAAACCAGTGCTAAAATTTTTGATGAATCATGCTCTACAAATCATCCACTGACACTCATGACCTATCTGCAACAGGAACTTCGCAATATGCCTTTCAAAATAAAATTTCTAAAACTAACTCCGATGACACGGTTTGTGGTATTGACTTCTAAATAGTGCCAAAAGATACAGTGAACTCTCCTTAATACAACGATTTCACACCTTTTCCATAACTGTCTTAGTTTTTTTTTTACAAGCCCGCAAAGTTGCCATATTTGGAACTCATTTTTCATTTTGGAGTTTTTCCCCACATGTGACATATCTACGCGTTCACGGGACTCAGCACAACTCTCACATCCAAAACTTTTTGAGATAGGAGGTACGGTTATTGATTTATAACAGTTTGTTTATTTTCATACTTTTTCGGCTTTAGACTGCCATTTGACCCCCTTAACATGCTCCAAAACTCACCAAATTTGCCATGTATGTCATGGCTGGTGAACACTTTCATTCAATATCAAAATTAACCCCTTGTGTGCCAAAATGGACTCTGTAGCGCCACCTATGTACTAAAAAACACACAAAATCTGCCCTAGCGGCCAGTAGGAATGTCACAGAAACATGAAACAAATGCCAAAATGTTGGTCTGATTAAGCCCGACAAATCCTACACTGACACTCATGAGCTAACTCCAACAGGAAGTTGGCAATCTGCCTTTGAAAGTTACTATACGTTTCTGCAATTACTGCTTAGTCATTTCAGACCTCTGAATATAAAGTTATACCTCATTAAATTCCCACAAGTCTGCAGAATCCAAAAGTGAAAGAATTTTTCAGATCCGACCTACGGTTATGGAATAATGGCGATTTTTTGAAGACTATGTTTACTTTCACTTTTAACAATGACAAAGTCCCTATAAAACTCTTCCTGGTGCACAGCTGTATGTGTCTGTCCTTAGTGCAGTGGTTCATGTAGCTGCCTGTGAAATAAGAGGACCCAGGTTCAAATCCCAGACAATCCAATTTTTTTTTTTTTTTTTTTTTTTTTTCTTCTTTCTCCATTTTAAAACAGGTTTTACTGGATTGTATTTTGGATATTGGAAATTTTGCACACAATCAAAAGTACACTGAGTACATTTTTTCTAAATAAAACCCTAATTACCAATAATAGAAAATTTCTATTACATAACTTCTTTTCATTTTTATGACCAAACACTCAACTGTTTGTGCAATGTTTCTTCATTCAAAAGTACTCTTTCTCACAGACACACATGCTCACACAATAGGGTTTTTCCAAAATAAAAGCCTTAAATGTGAGAAATCATCACTTTAATGCTCAATTATTTATACAATTTCAATTCATTTTTCAAACTGATTCTTTCTCTCACATTCAAAACAAATGCACATGCACACAGTAGGGTTTCCAAAATAAAAGTGTCATTTTAAAGGTGATGGTGGTTTCAGCAGAGGGTCGCTGGTGTTCTGTACAGATGTAAGGAGGACAGACACTAAAGGGTGGGAACTGGTATGGGGACGGAGAGGTGTGAGTGGAGCTGAGGTGTGGACTTTCCCGGGACGCAGATCGCGGGGGAGGCGGAACGCCCGGTGCGAGGTCCCGCCCAATGCTGCTTGCAGCTTTAATTAGGGACCGAGCCGAAAGGTAAGGCCCTCTCACGCAGTGAGAGGCCTTGCCTGCAAGAAAGGCCCTATTGTTATTCGTTCGTTTTTATATTATTAGGGACCGAGCCGAAAGGTAAGGCCCTCTCACACAGTGAGAGGCCTTGCCTGCAAGAAAGGCCCTATTGTTATTCGTTCGTTTTTTATTAGGGACCGAGCCGAAAGGTAAGGCCCTCTCACACAGTGAGAGGCCTTGCCTGCAAGCAAGGCCCTATTGTTATTCGTTCGTTTTTTAGGGACCGAGCCGAAAGGTAAGGCCCTCTCACACAGTGAGAGGCCTTGCCTGCAAGCAAGGCCCTATTGTTATTCGTTCGTTTTTTTAGGGACCGAGCCGAAAGGTAAGGCCCTCTCACACAGTGAGAGGCCTTGCCTGCAAGCAAGGCCCTATTGTTATTCGTTCGTTTTTTATTAGGGACCGAGCCGAAAGGTAAGGCCCTCTCACACAGTGAGAGGCCTTGCCTGCAAGCAAGGCCCTATTGTTATTCGTTCGTTTTTATATTATTATTAGGGACCGAGCCGAAAGGTAAGGCCCTCTCACACAGTGAGAGGCCTTGCCTGCAAGCAAGGCCCTATTGTTATTCGTTCGTTTTTATATTATTATTATTATTATTAGGGACCGAGCCGAAAGGTAAGGCCCTCTCACACAGTGAAAGGCCTTGCCTGCAAGCAAGGCCCTATTGTTATTCGTTCGTTTTTATATTATTAGGGACCGAGCCGAAAGGTAAGGCCCTCTCACACAGTGAGAGGCCTTGCCTGCAAGCAAGGCCCTATTGTTATTCGTTCGTTTTTATATTATTATTAGGGACCGAGCTGAAAGGTAAGGCCCTCTCACACAGTGAGAGGCCTTGCCTGCAAGCAAGGCCCTATTGTTATTCGTTCGTTTTTATATTATTATTAGGGACCGAGCTGAAAGGTAAGGCCCTCTCACACAGTGAGAGGCCTTGCCTGCAAGCAAGGCCCTATTGTTATTCGTTCGTTTTTATATTATTATTATTATTATTATTATACTTCCGTCTCTTTCAACTGGATTTTGACCCCCTAAACATGCTCCAAAACTCACCAAATTTGGCACACATGTCAGGCCTGGTGAAAAATTTGATAAAATGAAAAAAGAAACCCCATAGGTGCCAAAATGGGCTCTCTAGCGCCACCTATGTGAAAAAAAACGGTAACTGCCCTAGTGGCCAGTAGGAATGTCGTAGAGACATGGAACCAGTGCCAAAATATTTGTTGGATGAAGCACTAAAAATGATATGCTGACAGTGATGACCTAACTCAAACAGGAAGTTCGCAATATGCCTTTCAAAATAAAATTTTCAAAACTAACTCCGATGACACCGTTTGTCCTATTGACTTCTAAATAGCACCAAAAGATAGAGTGATCCCTCTGCACAAAAGTGGTCTCGTAGCTTAGTCTTAACTGTCTTAGTTTTTTTTTTACAAGCCTGCAAAGTTGCGATGTTTGGAAGTCATTTTTCACTTTGCAGTTTTTCCCCACATGTGACATATCTACGCGTTCATGGGACTCACCACAATGTTCACATGCAAAAATTTTTGAGATAGGATTTACGGTTATTGATTTATAACAATTTGTTTATTTTCATACTTTTTCCTCTTTAGACTGCCATTTGACTCCCTTAACATGCTCCAAAACTCACCAAATTTGCCATGTATGTCATGGCTGGTGAACACTTTCATTCAATATCAAAATTAACCCCTTGTGTGCCAAAATGGACTCTGTAGCGCCACCTATGTACTAAAAAACACACAAAATCTGCCCTAGCGGCCAGTAGGAATGTCACAGAAACATGAAACAAATGCCAAAATGTTGGTCTGATTGAGCCCGACAAATCCTACACTGACACTCATGAGCTAACTCCAACAGGAAGTTGGCAATCTGCCTTTGAAAGTTACTATACGTTTCTGCAATTACTGCTTAGTCATTTCACACTTTAAAAAAAAAATTATACCTCATGAAATTCCCACAAGTCTGCAGAATCCAAAAGTGAAAGAATTTTTCAGATCCGACCTACGGTTATGGAATAATGGTGATTTTTTGAAGACTATGTTTACTTTCACTTTTAACAATGACAAAGTCCCTATAAAATTCTTCCTGGTGCACAGCTGTAAGTGTCTGTCTGTAGTGCAGTGGTTCATGTAGCTGCCTATGGAACAAGAGGACCCAGGTTCAAATCCCAGACAATCCAATTTTTTTTTTTTTTTTTTTTTTTTCTTCTTTCTCCATTTTAAAACAGGTTTTACTGGATTGTATTTTGGATATTGGAAATTTTGCACACATTCAAAAGTACACGGAGTACATTTTTTCTAAATAAAACCCTAATTACCAATAATACAAAATTTCTATTACATAACTTCTTTTCATTTTTATGACCAAACACTCAACTGTTTGTGCAATGTTTCTTCATTCAAAAGTACTCTTTCTCACAGACACACATCCTCACACAATAGGGTTTTTCCAAAATAAAAGCCTTAAATGTGAGAAATCATCACTTTAATGCTCAATTATTTATACAATTTCAATTCATTTTTCAAACTGATTCTTTCTCTCACATACAAAACAAATGCACATGCACACAGTAGGGTTTCCAAAATAAAAGTGTCATTTTAAAGGTGATGGTGGTTTCAGCAGAGGGTCGCTGGTGTTCTGTACAGATGTAAGGAGGACAGACACTAAAGGATGGGAACTGGTATGGGGATGGAGAGGTGTGAGTGGAGCTGAGGTGTGGACATTCCCGGGACGCAGATCGCGGGGGAGGCGGAACGCCCGGTGCGAGGTCCCGCCCAATGCTGTTTGCAGCTTTAATTTTATTTTAAAACAGGTTTTACTGCATTGTATTGTGGATATTGGAAATTTTGCACACATTCAAAAGTACACGGAGTACATTTTTTCAAAATAAAACCAAAATTAAGAATAATACAAAATGTCTATTACATAACTTCTTTTCATTTTTATGACCAAACGCCCAACTGTTTGTACAATGTTTCTTCATTCAAAAGTACTCTTTCTCACAGACACACATCCTCACACAATAGGGTTTTTCCAAAATAAAAGCCTTAAATGTGGTAAATCATCACTTTTATACTCACTTATTCATACAATTTCAATTCATTTTTCAAACTGATTCTTTCTCTCACATTAAAAACAAATGCACATACACACAGTAGGGTTTCCAAAATAAAAGTCTCATTTTAAAGGTGATGGTGGTTTCAGCAGAGGGTCACTGGTGTTCTGTACAGATGTAAGGAGGACAGACACTAAAGGATGGGAACTGGTATGGGGACGGACAGGTGTGAGTGGAGCTGAGGCGTCGACAGTCACGGGTGGCGGATCGCGGGGGAGGCGGATCGCCCGGTGCGAGGTCCCGCCCAATGCTGCTTGCAGCTTTAATTATTATTATTATTATACTTCCGTCTCTTTCAACTGGATTTTGACCCCCTAAACATGCTCCAAAACTCACCAAATTTGGCACACATGTCAGGCCTGGTGAAAAATTTGATAAAATGAAAAAAGAAACCCCATAGGTGCCAAAATGGGCTCTCTAGCGCCACCTATGTGAAAAAAAACGGTAACTGCCCTAGTGGCCAGTAGGAATGTCGTAGAGACATGGAACCAGTGCCAAAATATTTGTTGGATGAAGCACTAAAAATGATATGCTGACAGTGATGACCTAACTCAAACAGGAAGTTCGCAATATGCCTTTCAAAATAAAATTTTCAAAACTAACTCCGATGACACCGTTTGTCCTATTGACTTCTAAATAGCACCAAAAGATAGAGTGATCCCTCTGCACAAAAGTGGTCTCGTAGCTTAGTCTTAACTGTCTTAGTTTTTTTTTTACAAGCCTGCAAAGTTGCGATGTTTGGAAGTCATTTTTCACTTTGCAGTTTTTCCCCACATGTGACATATCTACGCGTTCATGGGACTCACCACAATGTTCACATGCAAAAATTTTTGAGATAGGATTTACGGTTATTGATTTATAACAATTTGTTTATTTTCATACTTTTTCCTCTTTAGACTGCCATTTGACTCCCTAACATGCTCCAAAACTCACCAAATTTGCCATGTATGTCATGGCTGGTGAACACTTTCATTCAATATCAAAATTAACCCCTTGTGTGCCAAAATGGACTCTGTAGCGCCACCTATGTACTAAAAAACACACAAAATCTGCCCTAGCGGCCAGTAGGAATGTCACAGAAACATGAAACAAATGCCAAAATGTTGGTCTGATTGAGCCCGACAAATCCTACACTGACACTCATGAGCTAACTCCAACAGGAAGTTGGCAATCTGCCTTTGAAAGTTACTATACGTTTCTGCAATTACTGCTTAGTCATTTCACACTTTAAAAAAAAAAATTATACCTCATGAAATTCCCACAAGTCTGCAGAATCCAAAAGTGAAAGAATTTTTCAGATCCGACCTACGGTTATGGAATAATGGTGATTTTTTGAAGACTATGTTTACTTTCACTTTTAACAATGACAAAGTCCCTATAAAATTCTTCCTGGTGCACAGCTGTAAGTGTCTGTCTGTAGTGCAGTGGTTCATGTAGCTGCCTATGGAACAAGAGGACCCAGGTTCAAATCCCAGACAATCCAATTTTTTTTTTTTTTTTTTTTTTTTCTTCTTTCTCCATTTTAAAACAGGTTTTACTGGATTGTATTTTGGATATTGGAAATTTTGCACACATTCAAAAGTACACGGAGTACATTTTTTCTAAATAAAACCCTAATTACCAATAATACAAAATTTCTATTACATAACTTCTTTTCATTTTTATGACCAAACACTCAACTGTTTGTGCAATGTTTCTTCATTCAAAAGTACTCTTTCTCACAGACACACATCCTCACACAATAGGGTTTTTCCAAAATAAAAGCCTTAAATGTGAGAAATCATCACTTTAATGCTCAATTATTTATACAATTTCAATTCATTTTTCAAACTGATTCTTTCTCTCACATACAAAACAAATGCACATGCACACAGTAGGGTTTCCAAAATAAAAGTGTCATTTTAAAGGTGATGGTGGTTTCAGCAGAGGGTCGCTGGTGTTCTGTACAGATGTAAGGAGGACAGACACTAAAGGATGGGAACTGGTATGGGGATGGAGAGGTGTGAGTGGAGCTGAGGTGTGGACATTCCCGGGACGCAGATCGCGGGGGAGGCGGAACGCCCGGTGCGAGGTCCCGCCCAATGCTGTTTGCAGCTTTAATTTTATTTTAAAACAGGTTTTACTGCATTGTTTTGTGGATATTGGAAATTTTGCACACATTCAAAAGTACACGGAGTACATTTTTTCAAAATAAAACCAAAATTAAGAATAATACAAAATGTCTATTACATAACTTCTTTTCATTTTTATGACCAAACGCCCAACTGTTTGTACAATGTTTCTTCATTCAAAAGTACTCTTTCTCACAGACACACATCCTCACACAATAGGGTTTTTCCAAAATAAAAGCCTTAAATGTGGTAAATCATCACTTTTATACTCACTTATTCATACAATTTCAATTCATTTTTCAAACTGATTCTTTCTCTCACATTAAAAACAAATGCACATACACACAGTAGGGTTTCCAAAATAAAAGTCTCATTTTAAAGGTGATGGTGGTTTCAGCAGAGGGTCACTGGTGTTCTGTACAGATGTAAGGAGGACAGACACTAAAGGATGGGAACTGGTATGGGGACGGACAGGTGTGAGTGGAGCTGAGGCGTCGACAGTCACGGGTGGCGGATCGCGGGGGAGGCGGATCGCCCGGTGCGAGGTCCCGCCCAATGCTGCTTGCAGCTTTAATTATTATTATTATTATACTATCGTCACTTTAAACTGGATTTTGACCCCCTGAACATGTTCAAAAACTCAGCAAATTTGGCACACATGTCAGGCCTGGCGAAAAATTTAATAAAATGAAAAAATTAACCCCATAGGTGCCAAAATGGGCTCTATAGCGCCACCTATGTGAAAAAAATGGCAAATGCCCTAGTGGCCAGTAGGAATGTCGTACAGACATAGAACCAGTACCAAAATGTTGGTTGCAAAAAGCACTAAAAATCATCCACTGACACTTATGACCTAACTCCAACAGGAAGTTCGCAATATGCCTTTCAAAATAAAATTTCTAAAACTTACTCGGATGACACCGTTTGTTGTATTGACTTCTAAATAGCACCAAAAGATAGAGTGAACCCTCCTCACAAAAGTGATCTCGTAGCTAAGTCTTAACTGTCTTATTTTTTTTTTTACAAGCCCACAAAGTTGCCATGTTTGGAACTCATTTTTCACTTTGCAGTTTTTCCCTACATGTGACATATCTACGCGTTCACGGGACTCAGCACAATGCTCACATGCAAAAAATTTTCAGATAGCATGTACGGTTATTGATTTATGACTATTTGTTTATTTTCATACTTTTTCCACTTTAGACTGCCATTTGACCCCCTTAACATGCTCCAAAATTCACCAAATTTGCCATGTATGTCATGGCTGGTCAACACTTTCATACAATATCAAATTTAACCCCTTGGGTGCCAAAATGGACTCTGTAGCGCCACCTATGTACTAAAAAACACACAAAATCTGCCCTAGCGGCCAGTAGGAATGTCACAGAAACATGAAACAAATGCCAAAATGTTGGTCTGATTGAGCCCGACAAATTCTACACTGACACTCATGAGCTAACTCCAACAGGAAGTTGGCAATCTGCCTTTGAAAGTTACTCTACGTTTCTGCAATTACTGCTTATTCATTTCAGACTTTTGAGAAAAAAGTTATACATCATTAAATTCCCACAAGTCTGCAGAATCCAAAAGTGAAAGAATTTTTCAGATACGACCTACGGTTATGGAATTATGGCGATTTTTTGAAGACTATGTTTAGTTTCACTTTTCACAATGACAAAGTCCCTATAAAACTCTTCCTGGTGCACACTTGTATATGTCTGTCTGTAGTGCAGTGGTTCATGTAGCTACCTGTGGAACAAGAGAACCTGTGTTCAAATCCCAGGAAAACCAGTTTTTTTTTTTTTTTTTAATTTTAATTTTAAAACAGGTTTTACTGCATTGTATTGTGGATATTGGAAATTCTGCACATATTAAAAAGTACACAGAGTACATTTTTTTCAAAATAAAACCCTTATTAAAAATAATACATACTGTCTGTTACATAACTTCTTTTCATTTTTATGACCAAACCTTCAACTGTTTGTACAATGTTTCTTCATTCAAAAGTACTCTTTCTCACAGACACACATGCTCACACAATAGGGTTTTTCCAAAATAATAGCCTTAAATGTGATAAATCATCACTTTTATGCTCTATTATTCATACAATTTCACTTCATTTATCAAACTGATTCTTTCTCTCACATATAAAACACAAAAGTTACACCTCATTAAATTCCCACAAGTCTGCAGAAACCAAAAGTTAAAGAATTTTTGAGATAGGCCCTATGGTTATGGAATAATCCAATTTGTTTGAAGAGTAGTTTTACTGTCAGTTTGAACTTAGAAAATAAACATATAAAACTTTTTATAGTTGCTTGGTGACTATCTGTACAGATGGGGTAATGGTTAGTTTACTGAACTGCAATTCAAGACTTTTCAAGTTCAATTCCCAGAGAAGGCAGATATTTTTTTTTTCCCTACACAGTCTGTTTCCATGATCTGCTTACTAATTTCAGACTTTTTGTTCAACATACAGTATTATATATTATATATGGTCACAACACTTTCAAAACACCTCCTGTCTTAAAATGTTTAAGATAACATGTATGATTATGGATTAAACAGCAGCTTTTCAACTGTAGACCATTATGGTCTCTGCTCTGCTCTGCTGTGCTCTGTGTGCGAGCTTTGCCCCGCCCACAGCACCGCAGCACCGTCTTATTTGGTTCAATGGACAGAGCCTGTGTCCTGATTGGCTCAGAGTCGAATGCTTGGAGCATCTATAAAACAGTGCAGGACCGTTACCGTCAGACTTCTGTCTTTGCTTGTGAGTGGGTGAGCTTAATTACAAGTGCTTGACAAAAGTGACATCAATTCATCTCTGGACTTTTCATCTGTGGACTTTTCATCTTCGCTTTTTGGACTTCGTTGGAGTTTTGGATTTCTTGACTGGCCAACCGGTGAGTACATATCAACTAAAAATGGGCTTTTAAGAGAATTTCTTGCAAGCAGTAAGTGTGTGTGAAACATATTACCGTGTAGCTTGATCTTAGCTCTTTGTTTATTGATTCTAAACCAAGCTGAGGTGATAATGCTTTGTATTTAAAGGTTTTTGAAGTCAACATTTAAGAGAATAAATGTGTATTCTGCCTGTACTGTTTTTTTCTGGCTTTGTGTGTCCTGGTGCTGAGTGAGTGTTTGCTAACTGCATGCTAACACATTAGCTCTTTGTTCTGAGGTGCTAGCCTTTGTGCTAATATGCTGACTGCGCTCATTTGACATTTTGCTTTTGTTTTTCTTTGTGGGACTGTGGATGGATTTGTTGCCATTTTATTGGGGTTTAATGTGTAGATATGTGGAGTTTAAGTCGTGGGTCACATTGTGTTTCTGCCTTGAAAACCTAGGCCAAGTTGTGAGCTGTTTGGATGGTGTTTGTTGAGTACTGTATGTGACAGAAAGTCTATTTAATTTACTAGACTTATTTTGTAATTGACGTACTTTGCTGTAGCCTGTCTTTTCCGCTGTCGGCAGATATCTGTATGAGTTATGGCGAAGTGGTCTGGGTGTGTGCATGATGCAGTGTAAGTAATTATGCCTTAATTTGTCTGTATCTAGCTGTTATAGCATTACTGAGTTTGTATTTGTTTGCAGTGTTTCTGATGTTGGTTAGTGTGATTTGAGTGTATTAAGAATATGTAGAATCTGTTCACTGAGTTCACATGACTGTTAAATTAGCGTTAGTGAATGTTCCTCAGCTTAGCTTGTTCATTTCAGTACGCTCACTTGTAATAAGAAGTGAGTTATACTCGCTGCCCAACTGCAGACCATCCATGTATTTGTATCGTTTACTTTTACACTTTGACTCGTGCGCATTGTATTGATTGTAATTTGGCACGGCAGCTCCACGCGTTCAATTCATACAGGTGTTGCGTCCTTACCGCGCATGTTGCACTATTTGCCCACTAGAGGGAGCCAGAGACCAGCAAATATTTTTGAATCGCTTGTGCGCATCTCTACTGTGCTTTTTGTATTCCAGTAGGCCCTTTTCAACCAAAAGCCCAGGAACTTATTTACCAGGAACTTGTTTGGGGTAAAAAAAACTTCCTGGTAATTGCGTTTCCACCGCACCCCAAAGTTCAGGGTAATTTTTTCAAATCAGGTTGATGATGTATGAGGGAGCAGTAACAGAAACTGAAGTCCAGTTCATGTCCATTCACAAAACAACCTCTAGTTCAATAAAATGACACAGTACTTAAGTGGATGGGTTGGGTTTAAGGTTTTACTGGTTGCTGAATCACTTATTCCATCTGAAATACATTTTAAATGACGTTAACCTTCATTACATATCCTTAATTTGTATTTAAAAATGGTAGAATGTGTACTTTCAACTTCGCATTCCTTAAACTAAATCACATCTAACTTTCTGTGAGATGGATGGTTCTGTTTCATTTCTATTGTTTTACAGATATAGTCGAGGTTCAACCCTAAAGTCAGACACGTTTACTTAAATGCCTGCATTTAATTTGACTGCATATTACTGATAAAAGTACTTATACTCTACTCATATTTTAATGCCTTGTAAACAAACAGTATTAGGTTAGATTTTATTTTATTTATTTATTTTTTCAATTGAAAGAAAACAAAAGCTGCAAAAAACAAGGTGACTTGAGATTTAATGACAAATAATCATGTGTGAAAGGTTCAGGCTTTTGGACCAGCTGGCCCAGGACCAGTGTCTGGACCAGCTGTTCCTGGACAGCCGTTCTGGAACTCCATGGTCCCGGTCCCTTTTTCACTTTGCTACAGGAAAAGTTATAAAAATGATAAAATGAATAACAAAACACATGACATATTCCTACCAATGTGATGTGACACGTCTGACCTGGGACCTGTTTCACAAAAGTAGGATAAGGGATTAAGCCAGGATATGTTGGTTATCCTGGCTCAACTTATCCATGATCCGGTTTCACAAAAGCAGGATATGTGTTGACATAAGTTACCATGGAGATTTATTCTGTGGAGCTAGCCTGCCCCAGACCAGGCTGAGTTCAGGTTTATTTTATCTCATCCCTCATCTCAGTCAACAGTCACCACAAATGGAAACCAATAGTTCTTCCACTGCCCACTACACAATGGAACCACAGGAACTAGACCTACTGTCAGTATATAAACATTTGTGATTATTAATTTCAATAATTTTACCTAAATGATGATTTTAGATGATTTTGCAATCAGTAGTTCAGTTCAATTGTGTTTATTCAGACATTTCAAACATTAGACATTTATGCAGATCCAATGTTTAAAAACTACAGAGTCTGAAGCCTAAGATCATTCTGCCCCCCCCCTTCATATCACCAAACAAAATGAAATAAAATAGATACCAATGCCTTTAGCTTTGTAACAATAGAAACAACAACAACAAAAAAAATTCAATAGTTTGTGAATGTTTATTTTTCCTCTCATTCTTCATACAGTGTATTTTCATGACATTTCATTTAAACATACATAGATTAAACATAAATAGTGTTGTACAGTCTTTGAACTCAGGATTGAACTTGTTCCAAACATTTCCTCCAACACACAGACTAAATGTGTTCATATTTGTTCTAACAGAAGGTTTATTGAACCATGACTTCCTCTGAAATTAGAAATAATTTCCCATATTTTAATCAAGCTCTGAATATGAACAGGAAACAGATTTTTTTTTTTTTTTTTTTTTAACATAAATTGGGTTGTTTTAAAGTGGACTAGGTCACTAAACTTTAAATTTTTTTATTTGATCATAAATTGATGTGTGTGTTCCCTATAGGACGCTGTATTGATCAGTGGTATTGGCCTTTTTTGAATAATGTTGATTGGATTTGGATTTGTGCAGTCAGTATTCCCCCACACCTCCATGCACTACAACATAAAACAACTTCACTTCTTTTGTACAGTTATTCCAAGGAATTTGATTACATTGTCCCTTTCAGTTTCTGTATTATTTATACCTCGGTAACTGACAGTTTCCCATAGACTATATATGTCATATAAATACTAACAGTAACATGATGTTCCTTTATTGAATAAGGATCAGTGAAAGCATGTATAACCATCAGCTCCTTTAAAACTGAAGTCACACAGTGACTGTACAAGATAGAAAGAACAGAACCAAAACATATGATAGAACAGAAGAATAAATACACATTCAAAAGTAGAATACAGCCCACATGTCTGTACACTGAAAGAAATATACATGTCTGCACACTGAAAGAAATGTAGGACAAATCTGTACGTAACAAATGAACAGACAAATGAATGGACACAGTAGCCTCCCTGTAACATAGTAGACACAGTATATACACAGTATACATACAATACAGGGTGGGGAAGCAAAATTTACAATATTTTGAGGCAGGGATTGAAAGACAGTGTATGACCAATTAGTTTACTGAAAGTCATGAGAATTTATTTGCCACAAGAAAATTGACATAATAGAAAATGTTTTTATTCTATGTGTCCTCCTTCTTTCTCAATAACTGCCTTCACACGCTTCCTGAAACTTGCGCAAGTGTTCCTCAAATATTCGGGTGACAACTTCTCCCATTCTTCTGTAATAGTATCTTCCAGACTTTCTCATAATAGTTTTGCTCATAGTCATTCTCTTCTTTCCATTCTAAACAGTCTTTATGGACACTCCAACTATTTTTGAAATCTCCTTTGGTGTGACGAGTGCATTCAGCAAATCACACACTCTTTGACGTTTGCTTTCCTGATTACTCATATGGGCAAAAGTTTCTGAAAGTAGTCTTAGGTATGATTATGACATCAATATATGTTTGGTTTCAAAACAATTGACGTAGTGCCTGCTGAGAAAAAACAACTAAATGTTCATTGTAAATTTTGCTTCCCCACCCTGTATATAGACAGTATACATACAGTATATACACAGTTTGTAACACAAACATCAAAACAGGCCAAATCAATTTAAATTGAATTAAAAAAAAACAAAACAAATTCCTCTGCCCCTGCAAGACATATTTACCTTAAATCATGCATGTGAACTAAAATAATTGAACACATATTGGTCCATGGCCAGCTGCCCACTGCGGTCATCAGGGAAGATGGCAGGATTGTCCCTTTCCATGTGTGATACACTTTAGATGGATTTCTTGCCATTTTGTTGGGGTTTAATGTGTAGATATGTGGAGTTTAAGTTGTGGGTCAGGTTGTATTTCGGCCTTCAAAAATTAATATTTAATCAATATTTACTATGAAAACCAGGAGTTTTTCATCTTCAATGTAGCTCATGTTTAAGTACATCTTGAGTGTGAGTCTGATTATAATATTAGACCTTTATTCTATATTCCATTCTATGCTGGTATGGTCATGGCTTATGTTAGTGTCATTCAGCATGTATGTTTATGCTAGTATTATTAAATTAGCAAAAGTGTTAGCACCTTTTGCCTGTTCTATTTTTCAGCCTATGTGGACACAGCATTTAATGTCATGTTGGCCATTTTCTTCCTAATGAGTAAATGCTCAATGAGGATGCTTGGTTAGTGGTTGGCCTAGTCTTGTAATGGGAATGGTACTCTTTGCTCATGTTAGTAAAAGTTGAAAATTAATTTATTACAGCTTTACATCAGATTTTGTTGACTATTTTTCTAGTATATGTTTTGTTGCACAGATTCTAACAATCATAGATTAGGAGTAATTGTTGAAGTAAAACAATGTGCAGCTAATATTTAGTAGCAGTGATCAAGTCATGACATGCTGATATAAGTTGATGTCTCTGAAGTAATCTCCCAGTTTTTTTTTTTTTTTTTTCATTGTTGAGTGAATCTGTCTGTTTATATTTCCCTCATATTGACAGGTTAGGATGAGCTGTGTTATGCTGCCCGTTTTCTGTGATTGGTGAAGAAAAGGATTGTAGTTAACTCATCAAAGTTTTGTGACTGTTTTCATTGTTGAACACAAATATGTGTTCTTTAATTCCAGGTTGAAGATTTGCCTGTGACCTGAGATTCTTCGACGTACGGATCCCTTCACACTACACCTTTACACTTTCATACATCCATTCAATTTACAAATTACAGATTTGTACACAAACTCACAGAAACACACATACATATACTTACGCAACACATAAAACACACCTAGACACACACACACACACACACACACACACACACACACTTGTACATTTCTTAATATTCCTGCAAAGGTGAGTTTGAACATTTATTGGATTACTGAGGTCAAAAGCTGGCTATAGTTTTTTTGTGAGTATGTGTGCAAAATTTCACTGTGATTTATGTATTTTCTCTGTGATGGTTGAATTTGATTTGTCTGCGTTTTTTTTAGATGCCGCGTGCCAAGGGCCACAGGCGGGCCCTGGCCATGAAGAAGATGAGGGCAGAGCAGCTGGATTGGACCCCCCAGCCACCTGTCCCTGAGTTTGTTCCGCGTATGTGTCAAACAGTTTATTAAATTCTTTATTCTTATTTAAAATATTCATTTTTAAAAATTCCTTATTCTGAGCCTTTGCATGTATTCTAAGTACGTATTTACACTCAAGTCTTTTATGTTGATTATACAGGGCGTGGCACTGGCAGTCGTCACCCAGTGAGGAGATGGCCAACTTCCCACCTGACCGGCCGTCAGGTGAAGTTGGTCCCTCCAAGACACCTGGAGAAGAAGGTATCATGTTTTCTATTTTCGAAAGAATGCTGTTTGTTATCAGTCATGGTTAGTGTGTCTGTTCTAAAGTGCTGTGTCTGTTGTTTCAGATCGTGTTCGTCATCGGGGACTCCCACCTGAGGGCCATGGTCGACGAGGACGTCGCCATCCCGGAGCTGCCTTTCTGTTTTTCTTTTCTCTCTGTTCCAGGTGGCGCAGCAGCTGACCTGAAGATGGAGGTGAGGCACCTGACCGTCCCCTGGACCCCTGACCTCGTGTGCCTCTGCGCACCGAGCAACAACCTCACAGGTTGTCGTACTATCAGTGAGGCAGCGGTGGACTTCGACGCACTCCTGACAACAGTCCGCAGCCGCTGGCCCAAGGTGTGTTTGTTTTACAAGTCCTCTTGTATTTGTTTGAAGCATCCGGTGTGTGTGTATTTTTTTTATTTTTATTTTTTTTAATGCTAAAATGTCTTTCTCTAGGTGTTTGTTCTGGATTTCCCTCCACGCCTGAACATCCCCCTGGACCTGCAAGAGCTGCTGCGTCAGGAGTACCACCGGGTGGCAGCACGCATGGGTACGCTGAAGCTTTGGTCCTAATCACAGGCATTTTTCTTTGGAATGTATAATTCAACATAAATATTTATTGTGTGCAAATAAAAGCACAGCTCTTTACTTTTTTCTTATGTGTGTTAGGTCTCCCATACGTGGCTGTGGCGGACCACCTGTTGCTGAACCGGCTGAGCCTTTGGTGCCCTGACGGCGTGAGTACAGAGTCTCGTTATTTCACTGATTTGGTTTTTTTTCTGTGGCGTCTCATACATGTATAGAGTCAATGTGTGCTGTGTTTGACTGTTTTTCAGGTTCACCTCAGTGACACCGATGGCATGCCCATCCTGGTGGACCTGTTGTGTGATGCTGCCTTCTGTCAGCTTGCACCCCCTCCACCGGAGCCTACTGCCTCTCCTCGGACGCCCCCCTGTCCCTGCACGCCACCCAGTCCCCGGGTGGCTCCCAGGGTGGTCGCGACGGGACCAGAGCCCCTGCCTCATCGGAGGCACCCCCGGGGGTGGACTGTGGTTGGACAGGAGGGAAAGGTAATATTTGGCTCTATGTCACTTTCTGGTTGTCATTTTGTATGTGTTAAACAAAACTCCAGCATATAACTAACTCTTTTTTTTTTTTTTTTTTTCCGTTTGTTTGAAGGCTGGAACACCACTGGTGCGACAGTCCGATCCCATCCCGTCCAACGCAGTGTGGTTCAGTAGTGCTATGTTGGATGCCATGGAGGAGTTTGCTCCTTCCACTGGGTCTGGCAGCATTGCTGTTCCACCATCCGGCCAGGTAAGTTTAAAAATTTCTCCCTCTTATTTATTTTCCCAATAATATTATTACGCGCACAAACAGAGTTGTACATTATTATTTGTAAGTATGTAAGTGTTTGTCCTCCTCTGCCCATTTAACTTTTTGCCTCTCACCTTCATGTGTATAGTCTATAACATACTTTTTTTGTGGAATTGGTGCTTTGAGTAGGTTTGTAAGTTTGGAAAGTAAAAACTATGCATTGAGCTGAGTTATTGTTTGTTTGTGTTATTGTACATTTTTGTATAGAAAAGGAGACAGCCTCTAGAAATGTGCCTCTTATTTGTTTAGGATTCCCCAGGGAAGCGTCAGCCAAGAGGTGTTGCCACCAAGTACGCAGGACGAAAGCGGCAGGTATGCATTTTGAATTGTATGCTGTTGTGGAGTTCCTAAGATCAAGTCAAACATGTATTGCATTAATTTGAAAGGATTGTGTGAATGCACAGCAAAGTTAAAATGTCAAACTGCGTGTATTTGTATGTTTGGTTTTTTTATATTTTGATAACTCTTACAGTGAATAAATAACTGTTGATTTAACATGGCTCTGTACCTCTACTTCATAGGCGCCGGCAACACTTTACTCTGCCCATGTGGTTGCCGCCCAGCCCAGGGCAGCGTTGGTCCAGGTGTGTACTTATTGATTATTGGTAGCAGCATTATTTCTTCTCTTGATGACTTGAGTAGGTAAAATGCCATTTCTACATTGTGTCAGGGGGAGGTGGAGATGCCAGAGGTTGCTGTGGTGCCAGAAGATGTCAGGGACCAGTCTGCTGTCCAGGAGGGAGCTCAGGTGCCACAGAAGATCAGCAAAGGTAAGTGTGGTTCTGTTCCTTGTGTTCCTCATGTTAGTGCAGCTCTGTCTGACTGTGATCATATGGCAGCAACCAGGATGGATCATGGAGGGATTAGGTTAGTAAAGGTTGTGCGGGGATCTTTTCACCAGGGAGATCACAGGTTTTTGTATAGAGGAGTGCAGTGTATGGCCATTGCCTTAGTCAGCTTAGCTAGACACGCAGTGAAAAGTGTGTTCTCGTGGGAGAGACTTGATCTGGATCGCGTGTTGATTGAAGGTGATAAATTGTATTCTGATTTGCGTAACAAAAACGTTTTCAGCCACGTGTCTAATATGTTGTCCGTTCCAGATCTTCCCAAGGTTTTTCCAATAGATAGGCCAGAGTTTAGCGTAAGTTGTGGTGACACATGGTCAGGTGAGGTAGGCGTTATATCAGGTGAATGGATCGACATCGGTGTGTACGTTAGTGTGCAGACTGGCCTGGAGAGGATTTTTAGTCAGTACAGCACTTGTCTGCTGACACTTTGTGGCAATACGTCTGCTATCATCTGTGAGGATGGACAGTTTGCTGTGGTTGATAGTCACTCTCGCAGTAGCTGTGGCCTGGTACATGGTGATGGTACCAGTGTAGTTCTTCATTTATCGTGTCTGGATGACCTGCATCAGTATATTTGTTGTTTGGCAGACAGTCTCACTTCAGGGGAGAAGCCCTTTGAGCTGTCTGCCATTAGTGTTACTGGTGTTGTGTGTCCAGTATCCTCTGGTATTGCAGTGGAAAGTTGCGTCTCTGAGATGAGCTCTGCTGCAGCACCAGGGTTTAGTGAAGTCTTTGATCTTTGTGCAGCCCCCTCTGTATCTGGGAGTGGGGCTGGTGTAGAAGTGAGCCAAGCGCTGTCTGGCATTTCCATTCTGACCGTTTCTGGTGAGGTTAGCAGTAGCTCAGAAACAGAATCCACATCTACTGTCAGTAGAAAGCGTAAGATTTCTTCATGCACCCGTATGTCGAAGAAATCAAAGCATTTTGATAGTACTACAGTCAACTCTGATGTAGAGTTTGTTGATGCAGTTAGGAATGTAGAGCTGGTCTTCCGTCCCCTCGGTGTAGATGTGTGTCAGGCTCTGTGTAGTCAATTACATATAGATTTTATGAAAGTTGGTGGGCTGGTGTGTAGAGAGGTCAGGTATTTAGGTGTTCCCTGTACAAACGAGAAGATAGTTCCAGATGGGAACTGCTTCTTCAGAGCTGTGTCTCAGGCTGTGAGTGGATCGCAGAAGAACCATCGTAGGATTAGGTTGGCCGTTTGTAGCGAGTTGGTGCGTAATGCTGATAGGTATCAGAGTCTTTTGAGGACTGGCTATTCGTCTGTTGCAGAGTACGTTAAGCAGTCCAGGATGAAGTATGTAAGCACTTGGGCCACAGAGGTGGAAATCCAGGCCACTGCAGATTGCTTGGGAGTTGGTGTGTGTACGTTTCTTGATGGACGTTGGGTAAAGTATAGCTGTAGCAGTAAGTGTTTGTCATCAGACTGTATTTACTTGGAAAATGTCAGGGGGGAGCATTTTGAGTCTGTGGTATGTGTGTGTAAGCCTGGACAGCAGGGTTGTTATGGTTACTGTAGAGTTGGTGAGGAGACAAGCTATAGTACTAGGTCAACAGTGATGGATGTCATTGACAGTGTGTGTACAGATAGAGATGTTGTAGAAGTTGTAGATGGTGTTGATGTGAGTTGTAATAGTAGTAGTACTTTGAGGTCCAAGTATTTGAGGCAGAAGCAAAGTCTGTCTGAGAAATGTGGGTTACATAGAGAGAGATTTAAATTATACTTCAGGGAGATGTACAGGGAGAATGTTTTGTTCAGGGAGAAGAATATATCTCGGAGTATAATGAAATACAGGGATAACAGTGAGCATAGGGATAGGGTTAAAGCTGTGAGTATCAGGAAATACAGGGATGACAGTGAGCATAGGGATAGGGTTAAAGCTGGGAGTGTCAGTAAATATAGGGATGACAGTGAGCATAGGGATAGGGTTAAAGCTGGGAGTGTCAGTAAATATAGGGATGACAGTGAGCATAGGGATAGGGTTAAAGCTGGGAGTGTCAGTAAATATAGGGATGACAGTGAGCATAGGGATAGGGTTAAAGCTGGGAGTGTCAGTAAATATAGGGATGATCAGCAGCATAGGGATAGGGTTAAAGCTGGGAGTGTCAGGAAGTATTGGGATGATCAGCAGCATAGGGATAGGGTTAAAGCTGGGAGTGTCAGGAAGTATAGGGATGATCAGCAGCATAGGGATAGGGTTAAAGCTGGGAGTGTCAGGAAGTATAGGGATGATCAGCAGCATAGGGATAGGGTTAAAGCTGGGAGTGTCAGGAAGTATAGGGATGATCGGCAGCATAGGGATAGGGTCAAAGATAGGAGTGTGAACAAATACAGGGATGATAAGCAGCATAGAGAGAAGGTTAAGGAAAATATTAAAATACAGTATCACGGTAATTGTAAATATAGGCAGCAGGTTCTTGATCGCGTCAGGTTGAGTCGGAAGCAGAGGCTCGAGAGGTCGGTAGATTTTAGCTTGGTTATGGATCACTTTTTAGAGAAGGTCAGGGATGGACCAGATTTTGTGTGCTGTGTTTGTCATAGGCTGATGTTTAAATCTCAGGTGCTGACATGTGACAGGGAAGTTTATGCTGCAAGTGTAGCAACAGCTGACATTGCAGATAATTGCATTAGTGAGCATTATTTGCATAGTTGTGATGAGGGTTGTGTCGAGCCCTGTCACTTAGCTGTGTGTAGAGGTCAGCTGTGGATTTGTTATACGTGTCATAATAAGATTAGTAAAGGTGAAGTCCCAGCTGAATCATGGAAAAATAACCTCGATCTAGACCCCATTCCTTCAGAACTGGGATGTCTAAATAGCTTAGAGCAGCACCTGATAGCTTTACATATCCCATTTATGAAGACGTTAGCGTTGCCTAAAGGTGGTCAGAATGGTGTACATGGGCCTGTTACATGTGTTCCGGCCAACATTGTACAGACCACCAATGTGTTGCCGCGGTCCAGTATGGAGGGGTCTCTGCTTCAGGTTAAGTTGAAACGTAAACTGACCTATAAAGGGCATTATGAGTATCAGTTTGTTGATACACTGCGTGTAAGGCGGGCGTTAGAATATTTGAAGAGGACAAATGTGTTGTATAAAGACATTGAGTTCAATGAGGAGTGGATAAATGAATTTTGTAGACGGGAAGATGGTGAGCAAGAAGAGCCTGAACCTGAGGATGAGGATGTTCAGGTTCAGTCTTCTCAGGTTGAGCAGGTTGTTGTACAGGGTGAGGTTAGCCAGGCTGAGGATGTTGCAGCAAATGTTGATGGTGTAGATGAGGAATCAGAAGACATAGTGCAAGACGAACTGTTACATGACAGACAACAGCACTGCATGTTTCAGGACACTTGCTTATTTCCTGTTGACATCGGGCAAGAAAGTTTAGACCAGTATTTTGAGGACATTGTGAGTATAGCACCTGCAGAGGGAAACAGTCCAGTTAGGATGCTTTCTGACCATCTAAATGAAGCAAAGTGTTTCCCGGTGTTGTTTCCTCTGAGTACTAAGACCTTCCATGATAGTCGCATGCATCATTTAACATTGTCCCTCGGTGTTTTGTTGCAAAGGGCATCCTCTCATGGTATTGGGTCAGAGGATATGTGGATGACTAGCATCGTAGATAGATACAGGAATAGGCCCGACGGTGATGTGTTTGACGACATGTGCATTTGTACTTTTGTGTCGGAGTATCGTGTTCTCACCAAGAATGAAAAATCTCCAAACCAAATTCAATTGAAAGGCGGTTTGGGATTCATCTTGAGGAGAACACGATCTCAGTTTGCGGTTGTGCGGTACATGCGTTTTGACTTAGAAAAACAGGAGGAAGCCCACTTTCAGAGTCTGTTGCAGTTGTTCCTTCCTTATAGAACTGATTCAGAGCTCAAGCCCGAAGGCTTTGCGCTCTTCAAACACTTCTATGAGGAAGGGAAGGTGACGTTGGCTGACGGCTCCGTGCGTTTGGTGCAGGACGTCGTCGATGAGAATAGGGTGAAGTTTGAAGTGGACTGTCCTCATTTAGAGCGCGCTCAGGAAATTGTGGAGAAGTTAAATGGCGTTGATGAAGATGCGTGGGGGGAGCTTTGTCCTGAGCAGGAAGTCGAACGCTTAGAATGTTTAGAGGACAGACAGCAGCAGCAGCAGGCAGAGATACAGGATGAGCAACTGGTAGAATCTGAAGAAAATGTCCCCGATTTGTTTGTTGGTGGTAGACAGGTAGCTCAGTTTGAGAAAAACACCACCATTTTGTCTAGGAGTGAGGGTTTAGCCTTGATTCATTCTCTGAATGATACGCAGAAGGCTGTTTTTGATAGGATTAGGAAGTGGTGTTTGGATAAGGTGATGGGTAAAAACCCTGAGCCTTTGCATGTGTTTGTGACAGGTGGCGCAGGGACGGGGAAAAGTCATTTAATCAGAGCTATCCAATATGAGGCAGGGAGACTGCTGTCAACACTTTGTGATCGACCAGATACTATTTCAGTTTTGTTAACTGCTCCCACAGGCGTAGCTGCATATAATTTAAATGCAGTAACAATCCATCACGCATTGAGTATTGGTAAACAGGTTAGCTTACCTTACATTCCTTTGGGTGAAGATAAGCTAAACTCTTTGAGAGCTCAATTGAGTCACCTCCAAATTCTAATCATCGACGAGATCAGCATGGTAGATCACAATCTGTTGGCTTACGTGCATTGCCGGTTGAGGCAGATTAAGCAGTCAGGCGACTTTTCCCCTTTTGGTAAAGTTAGTGTGATAGCTGTGGGGGACTTTTATCAGTTGCCACCCGTTAAAGGGAGGCCTCTGTACACCAGTCAGGTGGTTGTGGACCTGTGGTGTCATTTTAATAAGGTGGAGCTCACAACAGTTGTTAGGCAGAAGGATAGTGTTTTTGCTGAGCTGCTGAATAGGTTGAGAGTACGTTCAAAGAAAACCCCCTTGTTGAAGAGCGACGTTGCGATTTTAAAGTCCCGTGAGACTGGGGAAGAGACCTCAGCTTTGCATATCTTTCCAACTAATATGCAAACCAGTGAGCATAATCTGAAACGGTTGTTTGCAACTTGTCCAGATTATACCACTATTGAGGCTCAAGATTTTATGAATAGCAAGAAAACGGGCAAATTAGAGGAGATAGTAGGGCATCACAGCAGAGCATCGTACACATGTTTACCCGAGAAATTGTGTTTGGCTCGGAATGCACGTGTAATGCTTTGCAGAAACATTGACGTTGTAGACGGTCTGGTCAATGGAGCATGTGGAACTGTTACTCATATTGAGTTTGGAGAGGACAAAAGCTTCCCTCTCACAGTTTATGTTAAATTTGATGATGAAAAAATTGGCTCACAGAGGAGAAAGCAACGTTCACATGCTGTAGTAGAATGTCGTAGTTCTACTGCCATTGATCCTGTTCAGGAGTCGGCCACTGCACGGGGTGGTCTGCGTCGTCAGTTTCCTCTTAGGCTAGCGTGGGCGTGTACTGTACATAAAGTGCAGGGATTGACTGTAGATGAGGCCGTTGGTTCGTTCAATAAGGTGTTTGCACCTGGGCAGGCGTATGTAGCACTTAGTCGTGTCAGGGCTTTGTCTGGACTCGTCATCAGGGATTTTAAAGAGAAGGCCATTTACTGCAAGGACACCATAAAGGAGGCCTTGGATAGCATGCCTCCATTTCTGATTGAGCAGCCACAGCCTTCATTAAATACACACAGTTTCTCTGTGTATTTAATGAACGTTCAAAATTTAAGTCGCCACCTGTCCCATTTGGTGTCTTGCACGCAGCATTTACAGCCTAACTGTATTGCTGTGACAGAGACGTGGCTCAGTGCACAATCCTCAACAGACAGTGTTCACATTGACGGTTACATTTTCCACAGTCGTCCTCGAGCCTTGTGTTACAGCAGCAGTAACCCCAAATTGTCTGAGCTTAGGGACCTAGAACATGGTGGAGTAGGCTTGTATACAGCAGGTGATTTGGACTGTGAGATTCTGCAGGTGCCCGATTTGAATCTGGAGTGTTTGGTGTGCCTGTTTAGCAAATTGAACATCTTGATGGCAGTAATTTATCATCCACCATGTTATCCAAATTCATTATTCAAACAGAATCTGGGGAAGTTACTAGATTGGTTGAATCCAATCAGTAACACAATTGTTATAATGGGGGATTTTAATGAGGACATTTTGAAAAGACCATCAATTTGTAAATTTATGGGCCAAAAAGGATATATTCAGCATGTAACGCAAGAGACAACAGAGAAGGGGACACTGATTGACCATGTTTATGTCAAAACAACATGGTATGATGTGGATTGTACAGTGATGTCTGCGTACTTTAGTGATCATGAAGCCATCTGGTGTGGTTTTCGTGTTAAAGATCAGGATTTATTAGAAGATGTAGATTTGCTGTTTGCAGAGGAGTTTGAAGATTTAGAGGGTTTTTTCGATGATGAGTCCGATGTAGAGTAGATTAGGTTTGATGGTTGTTATGGTTGATGTTTTTACAGTTTGAGTAGGCGTAATTGATTATTTTTACGGGTTGTAAGAGGAAACTGACTTTTAGCATGTGTATATATTTATTTGTTGCATTTTAAATGTGTGTAAATCTGTCCAGCTAGGTTGTGTGGTTTGTGTTTGTGTAGGGACAGTATATTTATTGATGGTGTTTTATATCTGGTATTTATCGGTATTTATTCTGGCAAAGTGTTGCCAATCTCTTGTTAATTAATGAGCTTGATGCAAACAAGAGACATAAAGTTAGATCTGGTTGTTGTTATTGTTGCAGTCGTTTGAGTAGGTGTAGTTGTTTTTTTATATATATATGGTTTTAAGAATAAAATGACTATGTACATATTGCTTTGTTGTTCCTTAAATGTGTAAATCTGTCAAACTAGGTTGTGTAGGTGTTTTTGTGGTTTTATTGTATGCGTGTTGGGACAGTATATTTATTGATGGTTATTGATATTGGGTATTCATTCTGGCAAAATGTTGCCAGTCTCTTGTTAAATAATGTGCATGATGATTGTTGCAGTCGTTTATGAGTAGGTTCAGTTGTTTTTTTTATATGTGGGGTTTTAAGGCACAAACGACTATGTACATATTGCTTTGTTTCTTAAATGTGTAAATCTGTCCAACTAGGTTGTGTAGTTGTTTTTGTGGTTTATTGTATGCGTGTATGGACAGTATATTTATTGATAGTTATTTATATCAGGTATTTATGTATATTTATTATCTTGTTAAATAGTGTGCATTATGCAGGACATAGATTTAGTCATGGTGCATAGATATGCTTGTATTGATAATCATGTGTCACCACTGTAAGTAGTTGTGTTTTTGGGTTCTGCCATATGTGAACGGTTGGTCTGTGCTGTAACTGTATGTAAAGAATACATACAGTTTGTATGTATTCTTTGAATGTGTTGTTTGTATGTGTATGTGTTTTTTTTTCTCAGGTTGAAGTTCATTGTTAACGGTGCACTTTCTGATTTAAGATTGATGTACTGTTCATGAACTAAGAGCAAATCTGTTGTGGCACCAAAAGGTACACACACCTCTCATTGTGTGTACCAGTGGTGTTGAACAGGACAAAATTGCATTACAAAAATATGTATCTCCTCCTGTGTGCCAGAACTAATTGTTTTTTCTCTCTGAGGTTTGTTCCTGTATATGACGTCTCAACTCTGTGATCCGCAAGTATTTTTGATATGTATTTTTTTATGGTAGTTAAATTAATTAGTACTCCCTGGTAAAATGTCCAAATAAAAGAGCAAAGGTGTTAGAAAAATGGGCAATGATGACTGGGAGTACAGTTGGTGTCAGCTGCTGCCTTATTGGTACAGACAGCTGCCTGTCAGCCAGCTGAGCCCATAAAGAAGAAAAAAATAATTTATTAATTAATTAGAAATAAATGCTTGTTAACTCTAAAGTGTTGTCTGTGATATGTTTAAAGTGATTTTTTTTTTTTACTTGATATTTTTTTCTGTGTAATATTATATAGCAGCAGTTAGCAGTAGTTTAGATGAACCCTATTCACAGTAATTTGTGTTCAGAACATTACATGTTTACAGTGAATGTTGGAATTTTTAACCTTCCCTACTGCACAGAAAAGACATTAATTTAATACAAATTTAGCATTTGTAAATGTAGTGTCTTAAACAAAATGCAAAATTCTAAAAGATGTTTTGTCAGGTTTTTTTTTGTTAAATTAATACAACTACATATATGTAAAATGATATATATATGACTTAATTCTGAATAAATTTTTATTAACTATAAAGTGGTGTTTGTGATATTTTGGTTAAGGTGGTACTGTAGTTTCTGTAGTAAGCAAAAATAGTTTACTGGGTAACACTGTGTTGTCTAAAAATGAGGCTATATGTACAAATGTAATACATCCAACATGTCAATCAAACCTTAACCAGGCCACATGCCACACAAATTTTGATCATCACATACTTCGTATACAGGGAGTGCTTATGGGGTTTGATATGTTGCTGAGTGGGGCTTGGCTTGGACTTTAGGGGTCGGCAGAGCTGAGGTGTCGACAGTGAGGGGAGGCGGATCGCCCGGTGCGAGGTCCCGCCCAATGCTGCTTGCAGCTTTAATTATTATTCACACACCACTTTGACCTGGATTTTGACCCCCTAAACATGCTCAAAAACTCACCAAATTTGGCACACATGTCAGGTCTGGCGAAAAATTTGATAAAATGTAAAAATAAACCCCATAGGTGCCAAAATGAGCTCTCTAGCACCCCCTAGAAACACAAAAACGGCCCTAGCGGCCAGTAGGAATGTCGTAGAAACATGAAACAAACACCAAAATTTTCATCTCATCGAGCCCGACAAATCACGTGCTGACACTCATGACCTAACTCCAACAGGAAGTTCAGAATTTGCCTTTCAAAATAAAATGCTCAAATTGCTAACTTCTAGTAGGAATGTCGTAGACACACGAAACCAATGCCAAAACTTTTGTTTAATCAAGCCCAACAAATCAAGCACTGACACCTATGAGCTATCTCCAACAGGAAGTTCACATTATGCCTTTCAAAATAAAATTTTTAAAACTAACTCCGATTACACCATTTGTCGTATTGACTTCTAAATAGCACCAAAAGATAGAGTGCACTCTCCTCAAAAATGTGATCTCGTAACTTAACCTTAACTGTCTTGGTTTGCTTTTTAGAAGCCCGCAAAGTTGCGATGTTTGGAACTCATTTTTCACTTTAGAGTTTTTCCCCACATGTGACATATCTACACGTTCAGGGGACTCAGCACAACACTCACATGCAAAATTTTTTGAGATAGGATGTACGGCTATTGATTTATAGCAATTTGTTTATTTTCATACTTTTTCCACTTTAGACTGCCATTTGACCCCCTTAACATGCTTCAAACCTCACCAAATTTGCCATGTATGTCATGGCTTGTGAACACTTTGATTCAATATCAAAATTAACCCCTTGGCTGCCAAAATGGACTCTGTAGTGCCACCTATGTACTAAAAAACACACAAAATCTGCCCTAGCGGCCAGTAGGAATGTCACAGAAACATGAAACAAATGCCAAAATGTTGGTCTGATTTTTTTATGACCAAATGCTCAACTGTTTGTACACTGTTTCTTAATTCAAAAGTACTCTTTCTCACAGACACACATGTTTACATAAAAGGGTTTTTCCCAAAATAAAAGCCCTAAATGTGATAAATCATCACTTTCATGTTCAATTATTAACACAATTTTAATTAAGCCCGAGCCGAGTAAAGCCGGCGCAGGGCCTATTGAGTTGGCAGTGGGTGCATGGGGACGAAATCGCCAGTGACGCGGTCGCCTTTCGCCACTGTCGCCACTCTCACACATATTCACATTCACGGCACTGAGACCTTTCCGACGATGTACATGACATGTGCACAAATCGCATATTTACACCTGCTCAGAATGAATGGGAGTCAATGGGACACGCCCAGTCGGGGTCAGTCACGTGGGTGTAAGTGCACAACACGTGACATCTGACCCCACAGACATGTGGGGGAGCTCGAGAGCTTTCAAATAAGACCAAATACGTGGTTGCCATAGAAACGGCTATGTTGTTCTTGCTCAGATTCTTATTATTAGGCCCGAGCAGAGTAGAGCCGGCGCAGGGCCTATTGAGTCTGCAGTGGGCGCATGGGGACGAAATCGCCAGTAATGCGGTCGCCTTTCACCACTGTCGCCACTCTCACACATATTCACATTCAGGGCACTGAGACCTTTCCGAAGATGTATATGACATGTGCACAAATTGCATATTTAAACCTGCTCAGAATGAATGGGAGTCAATGGGACACGCCCACTCGGGGTCAGTCACGTGTGTGTAAGTGCACGACACGTGACATCTGACCCCACAGATATGTGGGGGACCTCGAGAGCTTTCACATAAGGCCAAATACATGGTTGCCATGGAAACGGCTATATTGTTCTTGCTCAGATTCTTATTATTAGGCCCGAGCCGAGTAAAGCCGGCGCAGGGCCTATTGAGTCTGCAGTGGGCGCATGGGGACGAAATCGCCAGTGACGCGGTTGCCTTTCACCACTGCGGCCACTCTCACACATATTCACATTCACGGCACTGAGACCTTTCCGACGATGTATATGACATGTGCACAAATCGCATATTTACACCTGCTCAGAATGAATGGGAGTCAATGGGACACGCCCACTCGGGGTCAGCCACGTGGGTGTAAGTGCACGACATGTGACATCTGACCCCGCAGACATGTGGGGGACCTCGAGAGCTTTCACATAAGGCCAAATACGTGGTTGCTATAAAAACGGCTATATTGTTCTTGCTCAGATTCTTATTATTAGGCCCGAGCCGAATAAAGCCGGCGCAGGGCCTATTGAGTCTGCAGTGGGCGCATGGGGACGAAATCGCCAGTGACGCGGTCGCCTTTCACCACTGTCGCCACTTTCACACATATTCACATTCACGGCAC
Source organism: Sphaeramia orbicularis (assembly GCF_902148855.1). NCBI lineage: Eukaryota > Metazoa > Chordata > Actinopteri > Kurtiformes > Apogonidae > Sphaeramia > Sphaeramia orbicularis. Next base: position 13,153,318 of record NC_043957.1, on the reverse strand, counting down.
TGAGACCTTTCCGAAGATGTACATGACATGTGCACAAATCGCGTATTTAAACCTGCTCAGAATGAATGGGAGTCAATGAGACACACCCAGTCGGGGTCAGTCACGTGGGTGTAAGTGCACGACACGTGACATCTGACCCCACAGACATGTGGGAGACCTCGAGAGCTTTCAAATAAGGCCAAATATGTGGTTGCCATAGAAACGGCTATATTGTTCTTGCTCAGATTATTATTATTAGGCCCGAGCCGAGTAAAGCCGGCACAGGGCCTATTGAGTCTGCAGTGGGCGCATGGTGACGAAATCGCCAGTGACGCGGTCGCCTTTTGCCACTGTCGCCACTCTCACACATATTCACATTCACGGCACTGAGACCTTTCCGACGATGTACATGACATGTGCACAAATCGCATATTTACACCTGCTCAGAATGAATGGGAGTCAATGGGACACGCCCAGTCGGGGTCAGTCACGTGGGTGTAAGTGCACAACACGTGACATCTGACCCCACAGACATGTGGGGAAGCTCGAGAGCTTTCAAATAAGACCAAATACGTGGTTGCCATAGAAACGGCTGTATTGTTCTTGCTCAGATTCTTCTTCTTATTATTTTTTTATTTATTTTTTTTTTTTCTTTCTCCTGTGCTTTGAGCTCAATTTTGACCCCCTGAACATTTACGAAAACTCACCAAAGTTTGCCCAAAATTCAGAAATGTGCAAAATTTAATTTACTTATAGGTTTCGTAGATGTCGGTAAAAAAATGTTGCGGCAGCGCCCCCTTGAAAAGTGGAAATGCATTACGTCAATGGGAGCATGTCCAACGTAAAGTTTGTCGTAGAGCCACAAAAATTGGCACACAGATTCATCATGAGGAAACAAACAAAAAAATATTATTGTGGCCACGCCCCTAAACCAACTGGAAGTCGGCCATATTGGATTGAAATTTCCAAAATGCTGAGTAAGCGTTTTCGCTGACGTCGTATTTTAACTATCTCCTCCTTGGCCGTTTGGCCAAATGAACTCAAAATCGGTGTACAGTATCTAGAGAAGTGGGACACAATCCATGTCAATAATTGGTGTAAAATGCAGTTATTCATCTTTTCATGGTCATCAGATATGACCCATTTAGGCATTCAGAGACTCTGTAGTTACCGTGGAAACACCGTCTTCTTCTACAACATTGATCCACCAGTAAAGCCCATGGGGTTGAATCAATGACAGTGGATGAGACACTGGGTTTATGTTCAGTTAATGATATATTTTACAGAAAAAGTCACCTTTTCTTCAGTTTTTTTTTTCTGTTTTGATACAATAACCTTTGACTTTACTTGGAGCTTTAATGAACATCTTCATTTTCAGTCTGTTAGACGTAGGAAAAAAAGATGATTTTCACTGGAAAAAATGCAAAATTCAGAGGATGATATTATTATAAATGGTGATAAATCACTTAGGAATGGTTAAATACAGAGAAAAATTCATTTGGGAACTGACATAAAAGTCCCACTGGATCCTTATGGGTATGTGGAAAAAGTTAAATTACATTATGAAATTATTCACATTTACAAAGTTACCTTGCACAACAAAATGTGAACAACCTGAAATGGCTTGAGAAAAATAACTGGAATTTTAACAACATTATGCCTGTTACTAAATTTTTGTGCATTTGCAGATCCACTGTGATCTGTAAGTTGTGTTAATAATAAGCTGAGATGTAATATTTTTGTATGATTATGCATGGTTGTTGGGATTATTCCATTTTCATACTGTAATTTTGTTTTGCTTTTTTCACACTAAAACAAAGGGAAAAATTTGGATTATTATATCTAAGAGATCATTCTATTTTTTTTACTGGTCCAGCCCACTTGAGATCATATTGGGTTGTATGTGGTAGTGTGCTGTGTCATTTGTGATTCTGTTGTATTTTTGTAGTTTTTTTCTGTTCTCTTCCTTGTGTGGGTGTGTTCTGCCTTTCCCTCCAACAGATAATGATTGATTGAGGATGAGCTGCAGGAGTGGTGTTGCTTTGCTGGCTGCAGCTGATTGGTGCTTCACAGATAAGCTGGGAAATTTAAAGCCAGATCTTCCTTCCTCCCAGGAGACTCTGAGAAACAGGACATAAGTACTGATCACATTATTACACCATCCCTAACCTCAGGAGAGTCCGTCTATCTCTCTCTCTCAAATGTTATTAAATAAACAACTAGAAGCAGTCGGAGCGCGCAGACCTCCGTCAAGGCAGATCAGTGCCCCCCCACCCCCGATCACCACCAAAATTGAATAATTTGTTCCTTGTGCCAGAATCAACATTTCCTGAAATTTTCATCCAAATCTGTCCATAACTTTTTGAGTTATCTTGCACACGGACAGACAGGCAGACAGACAAACAGACAGACGGACAGACAAACAGACGGACAGACAAACAGACAGACAGACAGACAAACAGACAAACGGACAGACAAACAGACGGACAGGCAAACAGACGGACAGACAAACAAACAAACAGACAGACAGACAAACAGACAGACAGACAAACAAACAGACAGACAGACAGAATGACAGACAAACAGACAGACAAACAAACAGACAAACAGACAGAAAGACAAACAGACGGACAGACAAACAAACAGACAGACAGACAGAATGACAGACAAACAGACAGACAGACAAACAGACAAACGGACAGACAAACAGACGGACAGGCAAACAGACGGACAGACAAACAAACAAACAAACAGACAGACAGACAAACAGACAGACAGACAAACAAACAGACAGACAGACAGAATGACAGACAGACAGACAAACAAACAGACAAACAGACAGAAAGACAAACAGACGGACAGACAAACAAACAGACAGACAGACAACCAGACAGACAAATAAACAGACAGACAAACAGATAGACAGACAAACAAACAGACAGAAAGACAAACAGACAGACAGACAGACACTGACAACGCCGACAAAAACATCACCTCCTTGGCGGAGGTTATAACATTTGTACCTTATGTTCAGTGTTGTCTCATCAACCCATTTCCACACCCCCTTCTTATCTACATCCTTCAGCCCGATCCAAACTCTTTTGTTGAAGGAAGTCACAAATTTCTACAACAAAAATAAAAGGTAAAATATGATTAACAGTAAAAAAAAAAAAAAAAAAAAAAAAAAAAATAATAATAATAATAATAATAATAATAAAGTAGTTTAATTTTTATAGTACACAATAAAAATGCAAGAGAAAGGCTTCTGATTTGACTCTGAATGGAATTGTATCAATTTACTGCCCCCTTCAGGACATTTGAGGTTCCATCATTGAACATCTCATCTCTGAGTAGCAAGAACTGAGAAAACAGTTGAAACTAAAAAACAGAAACTAGACTTCTGGAAATCTTTGATGGCTACTACTGCAGTTTATGCGTCTCATCTGGGAGAGGGATTTATATTTTTCATGGGTGAAGATCATATAGAATGGGCTGGTTTACAAGAGAACTCTGCAAAATAAAGTTAAACATTCCAATTTCAATTAAAGCCGCACACGGCATCTAAAGGCCCTCGCCACGGGCACGTCCAGTAGAAGTATGTCCATTGTTCAGCAGGTGGCACTCTAGCACCAAATTTCAATGTCTTCTGATGAATGGGTGTAGGCCTGGGAGATTGACAACTGATTTACATTTGAGGAAGATCTTTGTTTGTATGTCCAAACTAAAGAAATTTTTGTATAAGTAAATCTGTAGGGGACGCTATACAGCTAAAATTAAATTTCTTCCTTTGAATGGGTGTAGACCTGCGAGATTTACCACTGAGTCAAATTTGAGCCAAATCGGTGTTTGTATGTCTGAATTAATGCAATTTTCATGAAGGTAAATTGTATGGTAAATGGTAATGGTAAATTCGCGAAGAAACTTTGCAAAGTTTGCGACGTCGTCACACAAACACAGTGACACCAATCCAGAAAATTTGGCTAACTTTTGATGCCCTTCTTCTCTAGATACTGTACACTGATTTTGAGCTCATTTGGCCAAACAGCCAAGGAGGAGATAGTTAAAATACGACGTCAGTGAAAATGCTGACTCAGCAGTTTGGAAATTTAAATCCAATATGGCAAACTTCCGGTTGGTTTAGGGGCGTGGCCACAATAATATTTTTTGTTTGTCTCCTCATGATGAATCTGTGTACGGATTTTCATGAATCTACGACAAACTTTACATTGGACGTGCTCCCATTGACGTAATGCATTTCCACTTTTCAAGGGGGCGCTGCCACAACATTTCTTTACCGACATCTACGAAACCTATATCTAAATTCAATTTTGCACATTTCTGAATTTTGGGCAAATTTTGGTGAGTTTTTGTAAATGTTAAAGAGGTACTATTTGAGCTCAAAGCACAGGAGAAAGAAAAATTAAAGCCGCAAGCGGCATCCAAATGCCCTCGCCACGGGCACGTCCAGTAGAAGTATGTCCATCGTTCAGCAGGTGGCGCTCTAGCACCAACTTTCAATGTCTTCTGATGAAAGGGTGTAGGCCTGGGAGATTGACAACTGATTCAAATTTGAGGCAGATCTTTGTTTGTATGTCCAAACTAAAGAAATTTTTGTATAAGTAAATCTGTAGGGGGCGGTATGCAGCAAAAATTAAATGTCTTCCTTTGAATGGGTGTAGACCTGAGAGATTTACCACTGAGTCAAATTTGAGCCAAATCGGTGTTTGTATGTTTGAATTAATGCAATTTTTGTGAAGGTAAATTTGTAGGGGGCGCTATTTAGCGAAATGTCATTTTCTTTTGATAAATGGGTGTAGGCCTGAGAGATTGACAACTGATTCAAATTTGAGCCAAATTGGTGTTTGTATGTCAAAAGTGAAGTAATTTTCGTAAAGGTAAAATTGTAGGGGGCGCTATGGCACCGAATTTCAATTTTTTCTGATAAATGGGTGTAGGCCTGAGAGATAGAGGTCTGAGTCAAATTTGAGCCAAATTGGTGTTCATATGTCCGAACTGAAGCAATTTTAATAAAAAAAATATTAAAAATTTTTGTAGGGGGCGCTGTACTGCATAATTTCAGTTTCTTTTGACAAATAGGTGTAGGCCTGGGAGACAGATGTCTAAGTCAAATTTGAGACAAGTTGGTGTTCGTATGTCCGAACTGATGTCATTTTTGTAAATGTACAGTTGTAGGGGGTGCTATAGTGCGAAATTTCAATTTCTTTCAATAAATGGGTGTAGGCCTGGAAGATAGATGTCTGAGTCAAACTTAAGCAAAATCGGTGCTCGGCGCTCTAGCCCCAAATTTCAATGTCTTATGATGAATGGGTGTAGGCCTGGGACATTGACAATTGACTCAAATTTGAGACAAATCAGTGTTCGTATGTCCGAACTGAAAAAAAAATTTGTATAAATAAATCTTTAGGGGGCGCTATTGAGCCAAAATTCAATTTGTTCCATTGAATGGCCTGCGAGATGTACCACTGAGTGAAATTTGAGCAAAATCGGTGTTCGTATGTCTGAACTGATGCAATTTTAATGAAGGTAAATTTGTTGGGGGCGCTATTGTTTGAAATGGCATTTTCTTTTGATAAATGGGTGTAGGCCTGGGAGATTGACAACTGATTCAAATTTGAGCCAAATTGGTGTTCGCATGTCTAACGTGAAGTAATTTTCATAAAGGTAAAATTGTAGGGGGCGCTATGGCACCGAATTTCAATTTTTTTTATGATAAATGGGTGTAGGCCTGGGAGATAGACGTCTGAGTCAAATTTGAGCCAAATCGGTGTTCGTATGTCTGAACTGAAGAAACTTTAATCAAAAAATATGAAAAATTGTTGTAGGGGGCGCTGTACTGCATAATTTCAGTTTCTTTTGACAAATAGGTATAGGCCTGGGAGACAGATGTCTGAGTCAAATTTGAGACAAGTCGGTGTTCGTATGTCCAAACTGATGTCATTTTTGTAAATGTACAGTTGTAGGGGGTGCTATAGTGCGAAATTTCAATTTCTTTCAATAAATGGGTGTAGGCCTGGAAGATAGACGTCTGAGTCAAATTTAAGCCAAATCGGTGCTCGGCGCTCTAGCCTCAAATTTCAATGTCTTCTGATGAATGGGTGTAGGCCTGGGACATTGACAATTGACTCAAATTTGAGACAAATCAGTGTTCGTATGTCCGAACTGAAAACATTTTTTGTATAAATAAATCTTTAGGGGGCGCTATGGAGCCAAAATTCAATTTGTTCCTTTGAATGGCCTGCGAGATGTACCACTGAGTGAAATTTGAGCAAAATCGGTGTTCGTATGTCTGAACTGATGCAATTTTAATGAAGGTAAATTTGTAGGGGGCGCTATTGTTTGAAATGGCATTTTCTTTTGATAAATGGGTGTAGGACTGGGAGATTGACAACTGATTCAAATTTGAGCCAAATTGGTGTTCGCATGTCTAACGTGAAGTAATTTTCATAAAGGTAAAATTGTAGGGGGCGCTATGGCACCGAATTTCAATTTTTTTATGATAAATGGGTGTAGGCCTGGGAGATAGATGTCTGAGTCAAATTTGAGCCAAATCAGTGTTTGTATGTCTGAACTGAAGAAACTTTAATAAAAAAATATGAAAAATTGTTGTAGGGGGCGCTGTAGTGCAAAATTTCAATTTCTGTTGACAAATAGGTGTAGGCCTGGGAGACACATGTCTAAGTCAAATTTGAGCCAAATCGGTGTTCGTATGTCCGAACTGATGTCATTTTTGTAAATGTACATTTGTAGGGGGCGCTATAGTGCAAAATTTCAATTTCTTTTAATAAATGGGTGTAGGCCTGGGAGATAGACGTCTGAGTCAAATTTGAGCCAAATCGGTGTTTGTATGTCTAAGCTGAAGCAATTTTTGTGATGGTAAATTTTCGAAAAAACTTTGCAATGTTTGCAACCTCGTCACACAAAAATGGTGATACCGATTCAAAGAATTTGGCTAACTTTTAATGCCCCACTTCTCTAGATACTGTACACCGATTTTGAGCTCATTTGGCCAAACGGCTTAGTATGAGATAGTAAAATTAAAATACGACGTCAGCGAAAACGCTGACTCAGCATTTTTGAAATTTCAATCCAATATGGCCGACTTCCGGTTGATTTAGGGGCGTTGCCACTGTAATATTTTTTGTTTGTCTCCTCATGATGAATCTGTGTATCGATTTTCGTGGCACTACGACAAACTTCATGTTGGATGTGCACCCATTGGCGTACGAAAACCTACGAAACCTATATGTAAATTCAATTTAGCACATTTCTGAATTTTGGGAAAATTTGGTGAGTTTTTGTAAATGTTCAGGGGGTCAAAAATGAGCTCAATGCGCAGGAGAAGGAAAACAATAAAAAAATAAAAAATTTTTAAAAATTAAAGCCGCAAGCGGCATCTAAAGGCCCTCGCCATGGGCACGTCCAGTAGAAGTATGTCCATTGTTCAGCAGGTGGCGCTCTAGCCCCAAATTTTGTGTCTTGTGATGAATGGGATTAGGCCTGGGAGATTGACAATTGACCCAAATTTTAGACAAATCAGTGTTCGTATGTCCGAACTGAAAAAATTTTTTGTATAAATAAATCTGTAAGGGGCGCTATGGAGCCAAAATTCAATTTTTTCCATTGAATGGGTGTCGGCCTTGGAGATGTACCACTGAGTAAAATTTGAGCCAAATCGGTGTTCATATATCTTAACTGATGCAATTTTAATGAAGGTAAATTTGTAGGGGGCGCTATTGAGCAAAATGGCAATTTCTTTTGATGAATGGGTGTAGGCCTGGGAGATTGAAAACTGCTTCAAATTTGAGTCAAATTGGTGTTCGTATGTCTGAAGAAAAGTAATTTTTGTAAAGGTAAAATTGTAGGGGGCGCTATAGCGCCAAATTTCAACTTTTTCTGATATATGGGTGTAGGCCTTAGAGATAGATGTCTGAGTCAAATTTGAGCCAAATTGGGGTTCGTATGTCCCAACTGAAGCAATAAAAAAAAAAAAAAAAAAAAAAAAAAAAAAATTGTAGGGGCCGCTATTGTGCGAAATTTCAATGTCTTTCAATAAATGGGTGTAGGCCTGGGAGGTAGATGTCTGAGTCTAATTTGAGCAAAATTGGTGTTCATATGTGTGAGCTGAAGCAATTTTTGCACTGGTAAATTTGTGAAGAAACGTCGTCACACAAAAATAGTGATACCAATCCAAAAAATTCGGCTAACTTTTGATGCCCCACTTCTCTAGATACTGTACACCGATTTTGAAGTCATTTGGCAAAACGCCTTAGGAGGGGATAGTTAAAATACGACGTCAGCGATAACGCTGACTCAGCATTTTGGAAATTTCAATCCAATATGGCCGACTAAGGGTTGGTTTTGGGGCATGGCCAATCTAATATTTTTTGTTTGTCTCCTCATGATGAATCTGTGTCCCGATTTTCGTGGCTCTACAAAAAAGTTTATGTTGGACGTGCTCCCATTGGCGTAATGCATTTCCACTTTTCAAGGGGGCACTGCGGCAACATTTCTTTACCAACATCTACGAAACCTAAATGTAAATTCAAGTTCTAAAACTTCTGAATTTTAGGCAAAATTTGGATAGTTTTTGTAAATGTTCAGGGGGTCAAATTTGAGCTCAAAGAGCAGGAGAAGAAAAGTGAATAAAAATTAAGGCCGCAAACGGCATGTACAGTCCCTCGCCAAGGGCACGTCCAGTAGAAGTATTTGCATCGTTCAGCAGGTGGCGCTCTAGCCCCAAATTTCAATGTCTTCTGATGAATGGGTGTAGGCCTGGGAGATTTACAACTGATTCAAATTTGAGGCAAATTTTTGTTTGTATGTCCGAACTAAAGAAATTTTTGTATAAGTAAATCTGTAGGGGGCGCTATGCAGCTAAAATTAAATTTCTTCCTTTGAATGGGTGTAGGCCTGCGAGATGTACTACTGAGTCAAATTTGAGCCAAATTGGTGTTCGTATTTCCGAATTAATGCAACTTTCGTGAAGGTAAATTTGTAGGGGGTGCTACTGAGCGAAGTGGCAATTTCTTTTGATAAATGGGTGTAGGCCTGGGAGATTGAAAACTGATTCACATTTGAGCCAAATTGGCGTTCGTATGTCTAACGTGAAGTAATTTTCATAAAGGTAAAATTGTAGGGGGCGGTATGGCACCGAATTTAAAATTTATCTGATAAATGGGAGTAGGCCTGAGAGATAGACATCTGAGTCAAATTTGAGCCAAATTGGTGTTCGTATGTCCGAACTGAAGCAATTTAAAAAAAAAAAAAAAAAAAAAAAAAACTTGTAGGGGGCGCTGTAGTGCAAAATTTCAGTTTCTTTTGACAAGTGGGTGTAGGCATGGGAGAAAGATGTCTGAGTCAAATTTGAGCCAAATCGGTTTTCGAAAGTCTGAACTGATGTCATTTTTGTAAATGTACATTTGTAGGGGGCGCTATAGTGTGAAATTTCAATTTCTTTTAATAAATGGGTGTAGGCCTGGGAGATGGACGTCTGAGTCAAATTTCAGCCAAATCGGTGTTTGTATTTCTAAGCTACAGCAATTTTTGTGATGGCAAATTTTAGAAAAAACTTTGAATTGTTTGCAGCCTTGTCGCAAAAAAACGGTGACACCGATTCAAAAAATTCGGCTAACTTTTGATTCCCCACTTCTCTAGATACTGTACACCGATTTTGAGCTCATTTGTCCAAACGGTTTAGTAGGAGATAGTTAAAAAACAACGTCAGCGAAAACGCTGACTCAGCATTTACGAAATTTCAATCCAATATGGTCGACTTCCGGTTGGTTTAGGGGCATGGCCATAATCAATTTCATTTAATAAATGGGTGTAGGCCTGGGAGATAGACGTCTGATGGAAATTTTAGCCAAATCGGTGTTTGTATGTCTGAGCTGAAGCAATTTTTGTGATGGTACATTTTCGAAAAAAGTTTGCAAAGTATGCAACCTCGTTGCACAAAACCGGTGACACCGATTCAAAAACTTTGGCTAACTTTTGATACCCCACTTCTCTAGATACGGTACACCGATTTTGAGCTCATTTGGCCAAACGGCCAAGGAGGAGATAGTTAAAATACAATGTCAGCGAAAACACTGACTCAGCATTTTGGAAATTTCAATCCAATATAGCTGACTAAGGGTACGTTTAGGGGCGTGGCCATAATAATATTTTTTGTTTGTCTCCTCATGATGAATCTGTTAACGATTTTCGTGCCTCTATGACAAACTTTATGTTGGATGCGCTCCCATTGGCGTAATGCATTTCCACTTTTCAAGGGGGCGCTGCCGCAACATTTCTATACCGACATCTAAGAAACCTATATGTAAATTCAATTTCTCGCACTTCTGAATTTTGTGCAAAATTTGGTGAGTTTTCGTAAATGTTCAGGGGGTCAAAATTGAGCTCAAAGCGCAGGAGAAGGAAAAATAAGACAAAAGAAAAAAATTAAAGCCGCAAGTGGCATCGAAAGGCCCTCGCCACGGGCACGTCCAGCAGAAGTATGTCCATCGTTCAGCAGGTGGCGCTCTAGCCCCAAATTTTGTGTCTTCTGATGAATGGGTGTAGGCCTGGGAGATTGACAACTGATTCAAATTTGAGGCAGATCTTTGTTTGTATGTCCGAACTAAAGAAAGTTTTGCATAAGTAAATCTGTAAGGGGCGCTAATCAGCTAAAATTAAATTTCTTCTTTTGAATGGGTGTAGGCCTGCGAGATGTACCAGTGAGTCAAATTTGAGCTAAATCGGTTTTCGTATGTCCGAATTGATGCAATTGTCGTGAAGGTAAATTTGTAGTGGGCGCTACTGAGCGAAGTGGCAATTTCTTTTGATAAATGGGTGTAGGCCTGGGAGATTGACAACTGATTCAAATTTGAGCCAAATTGGTGTTTGTATGTCTAACGTGAAGTAATTTTCGTAAAGGTAAAATTGTAGGGGGCGCTATGGCTCCAAATTTATAAATTTTCTGATAAATTGGTGTAGGCCTGAAAGATAGACGTCTGAGTCAAATTTGAGCCAAATTGGTGTTCGTATGTCCGAACTGAACCAATTTTAATTTAAAAATATAAAAAAATTTTTGTAGGGGGCGCTGTAGTGCAAATTTTCAGTTTCGTTTGACAAATAGGTGTAGGACTGGGAGACAGATGTCTGAGTGAAATTTGAGCCAAATCGGTGTTCGTATGTCCGAACTGATGTCATTTTTGTAAATGTACATTTGTAGGGGGAGCTATGCAGCTAAAATTAAATTTCTTCCATTGAATGGGTGTAGGCCTGCGAGATGTACAACTGAGTAAAATTTTATCCAAATCGGTGTTCATATGTCCGAGGTGATGCAATTTTCAAGAAGGTGAATTTGTAGGGGGCAATAGTGAGCGAAATAGCAATTTCTTTTGATAAATGGGTGTGGGCCTGGGAGATTGATTACTGATTCAAATTTTAGCCAAATTGGTGTTCGTATGTCTGAAGTGAAGTAATTTTCATCAAGGTAAAATTGTAGGGGGTGCTATAGCTCCAAATTTGAAATTTTTCAGATAAATGGGTGTAGGCCTGAGAGACAGACGTCTGAGTCAAATTTTAGCCAAATTGGTGTTCGTATGTCCAAACTGAAGCAATTTTAATTTAAAAAAAAAACAAAAAACTTTTAGGGGGCGCTGTAGCGCGAAATTTCCCTTTCTTTTAACAAGTAGGTGTAGGCCCGGGAGACAGATGTCTGAGTCAAATTTGAACCAAATCGGTGTTTGTATCTCCAAACTGATGTCATTTTTTTAAATGTACATTTTTATGGGGCGCTATAGTGAAAAATTTCAATTTCTTTTAATAAATGGGTGTAGGCCTGGGAGATGGACGTCTGAGTTTAATTTGAGCCAAATCGGTGTTCGTATGTGTGTGCTGAAGCAATTTTTGTAATGTTAAATTCGCAAAGAAACTTTGCAAAGTTTGCGACGTTGTCACACAAAAATAGTGACACCAATCCAAAAAATTCGGTTAACTTTTGATGCCCCATGTCTCTAGATACTGTACACCGATTTTGAGCTCATTTGGCCAAATGGCTTAGTAGGAGATAGTTAAAATACAACATCAGCGAAAACGCTGACTCAGCATTTTAGAAATTTCAATCCAATATGTTCGACTTCCGGTTGGTTTGGGGCATGGGCCATAATAATTTTTTTTTTTTCTCCTCATGATGAATCTTTGTACGGATTTTCGTGGCTCTACGACACACTTTATGTTAGACGCTCTCCCATTGGCGCAATGCATTTCCACTTTTAAAGGGGGCGCTGCTGCAACATTTTTTTACCGACATCTACGAAACCTATATGTAAATTCAATGTCTCACACTTCTGAATTTTAGGCAAAATTTGGTGAGTTTTCGTAAATGTTCAGAGGGTCAAAATTGAGCTCAAAGCGCAGGAGAAAGAGAAATAAGACAAAAATAAATAAATAAATAAAAATTACAGCCACAAGCGGCATCAGAAGGCCCTCGCCACGGGCACGTCCAGTAGAAGTATGTCCATCATTCAGCAGGTGGCGCTCTAGCACCAAATTTCAATGTCTTCTGATGAATGAGTGTAGGCCTGGGAGATTGACAACTGATTCAAATTTGAGGCAGATCGGTGTTCGTATGTCTGAATTAATGCAATTTTCGTGAAGGTAAATTTGTAGGGGGCGCTACTGAGCGAAGTGGTAATTTCTTTTGATAAATGAGTGTAGGCCTGACAGATTGACAACTGATTCAAATTTGAGCCAAATTGGTATTCGTATGTCTAACATGAAGTAATTTTCATACAGGTAAAATTGTAGGGGGCGCTATGGCACCGAATTTAAAATTTTTTGGATAAATGGGTGTAGGCTAGGGAGATAGACGTCTGAGTCAAATTTGAGCCAAATCGGTGTTCGTATGTCCGAACTGAAGCAATTTTATTAAAAACATATTTAAAATTTTGTAGGGGGCGCTGGAGTACAAAATTTCAGTTTCTTTTGACAAATAGGTGTAGGCCGGAGAGACAGATGTCTTAGTAAAATTTGAGCCAAATCGGTGTTCGTATGTCCGAACTGATGTCATTTTTGTAATGTACATTTGTAGAGGGCGCTATAGTGTGAAATTTAAATTTCTTTTAATAAATGGGTGTAGGCCTGGGAGATGGACGTCTGAGTCAAATCTTAGCAAAATCGGTGTTTGTATGTCTAAGGTGAAGCAATTTTTATGATGGTAAATTTTCGAAATATCTTTTCAAAGTTTGCAACCTCGTCGCAACAAAACGGTGACACCGATTGAAAAAAGTCGGCTAACTTTTGATACCCCACTTCTCTAGATACTGTACACCGATTTTGAGCTCATTTGGCCAAACGGCTTAGTAGGAGATAGTGAAAATACGTCAGTGAAAACGCTGACTCAGCATTTTGGAAATGTCAATCCAATATAGCCGACTAAGGATTGGTTTAGGGGTGTGGCCATAATAATATGTTTTGTTTGTCTCCTCTTGATGAATCTGTGTACCGATTATCGTGGCTCTACAACAAACTTTACATTGGACATGCTCCCATTGGCGTAATGCATTTCCACTTTTCAAGGGGGCGCTTTTGGGATTTTGGGAAGGTTAATGGGAATTTTGGGAAGGTTAATTTGTAGGGGTCGCTATTGAGCGAAATGGCAATTTCATTTGATAAATGGGTGTAGGCCTGGGAGATTAACAACTGACTCAAATTTGAGCCAAATTGGTGTTCATATGTGTGAAGTGAAGAAATTTTTGTAAAAGTAAAATTGTAGGGGGCGCTATAGGTCCAAATTTCAAATTTTTCTGATAAATGGGTGTAGGGCTAAGAGATAGACGTCTGAGTCCAATTTGAGACAAATTGATGTTCGTATGTCGGAACCGAAGCAATTTGAATAAAAAAAAAAAAAAAAAAAAACTTGTAGGGGGCGCTGTAATGTGAAATTTCAGTTTCTTTTGACAAATAGGGTTAGGCCTGGGAGACAGATGTCTGAGTCAAATTTGAGGTAAATCGGTGTTCGTATGTCCGAACTGATTTCATTTTTGTAAATGTACATTTGTAGGGGGCGCTATTGTGCGAAATTTCAATTTCTTTTAATAAATGGGTGTAGGCCTGGGAGATTGACGTCTGAGTCAAATTTGAGCCAAATTGGTGTTCGTATGTCTGAGCTGAAGCAATTTTTGTTATGGTAAATTCACAAAGAAACTTTACAAAGTTTGCGACGTCGTCACACAAAAACGGTGAGACCTATCCAAAAAATTCGGCTAACTTTTGATGCCCCACTTCTCTAGTTACTGTACACCGATTTTGAGCTCATTTGGCCAAAAGGCCAAGGAGGAGGTAGTTAAAATACGACATCAGCGAAAACGCTGACTCAGCATTTTGGAAATTTCAATCCAATATGGCCAACTGAGGGTTGGTTTTGGGGCGTGGCCATAATAATATTTTTTGTTTGTCTCCTCATGTTGAATCTGTGTACCGATTATCGTGGCTCTACAACAAACTTTACATTGGACATGCTCCCATTGGCGTAATGCATTTCCACTTTTCAAGGGGGCGCTGCGGTAACATTTCTTTACCGACATCTACAAAACCTATATGTAAATTAAATTTCCCGCACTTCTGAATTTTAGGCAAAATTTGGTGAGTTTTCGTAAGTGTTCAGGGGGTCAAATTTGAGCTCAAAGAGCAGGAGAAGAAAATAAATTAAAAAAAAAAAAAAAGTTAAGAAAAATTAAAGGCGCAAGCGGCATCTAAAGGCCCTCGCCAAGGGCACGTCCAGTGGAAGTATGCTCATCGTTCAGCAGGTGGCGCTCTTGCCCCAAATTTTGTGTCTTCTGATGAATGGGTGTAAGCCTGGGACATTGACAATTGATTTGAGACAAATCAGTGTTCGTATGTCCGAACTGAACAAAATTTTGTATAAATAAATCTGTAGGGGGCATTATAAGCCGAAATTCAATTTGTTCCATTGAATGGGTGTAGGCCTGTGAGATGTACCACTGAGTCAAATTTGAGCCAAATCGGTGTTCGTATGTCTGAACTGATGCAATTTTCGTGAAGGTAAATTTGTAGGGGGCGCTACTGAGCGAAGTGGCAATTTGTTTTGATAAATGGGTGTAGGCCTGGGAGATTCACAACTGATTCAAATATGAGCCAAATTGGTGTTTGCATGTCTAACATGAAGTAATTTTTGTAAAGGTAACATTGTCGGGGGCGCTATGGCGCCGAATTTAAAATTTTTCTGATAAATGGGTGTAGGCCTGGGATATAGATGTCTGAGTCAAATTTGAGCCAAATTGGTGTTCGTATGTCCGAACTGAAGCAATGTTAATAAAAAAATATTAAAAATTTTTGCAGGGGGCGCTGTATTGCAAAATTTCAGTTTCTTTTGATAAATAGGTGTAGGCCTTTGAGACAGATGTCTGAGTCAAATTTGAGCCAAATCGGTGTTCGTATGTCCGAACTGATGTCATTTTTGTAAATGTACATTTGTAGGGGGCGCTATAGTGCGAAATTTCAATTTCTTTTAATAAATGGGTGTAGGCCTGGGAGATAGATGTCTGAGTCAAATTTCAGCCAAATTGGTGTTCGTATGTCTGAGCTGAAGCAATTTTTGTGATGGTAAATTTTCGAAAAAACTTCGCAAAGTTTGCAACCTCGTCACACAAAAACGGTGATGCCGATTCAAAAAATTCGGCTAACTTTTGATGCCCCACTTCTCTAGATACTGTACACTGATTTTGAGCTCATTCGGCCAAACGGCTTAGTAGGAGATCGTTAAAATACAACTTCAGCGAAAACGCTGACTCAGCATTTTGGAAATTTCAATCCAATATGGCCGACTAAGGGTTGGTTTAGGGGTGTGGCCATAATAATATTTTTTGTTTGTCTCCTCATGATGAATCTGTCTACCGATTTTCGTGGCTCTACAACAAACTTTCTGTTGGACGCGCTCCCATTGGCGCAATGCATTTCCACTTTTCAAGGGGGGGCTGCCGCAACATGTCTTTACCGACATCTACGAAACCTATATGTAAATTCAATTTCTCGCACTTCTGAATTTTAGGCAAAATTTGGTGAGTTTTCGAAAATGTTCAGGGGGTCAAAATTGAGCTCAAAGCGCAGGAGAAAGAAAAATAAGACAAAAAAAAAAAAAATTAAAGCCGCAAGCGGCATCTAAGGGCCCTCGCCAAGGGCACGTCCAGTGGAAGTATGCTCATCGTTCAGCAGGTGGCGCTCTAGCCCCAAATTTTGTGTCTTCTGATGAATGGGTGTAGGCCTGGGACATTGACAATTGATTTGAGACAAATCAGTGTTCGTAAGTCCGAACTGAACAAAATTTTTTATAAATAAATCTGTAGGGGGCGCTATGAGCAAAAATTATATTTGTTTCATTGAATGGGTGTAGGCCTGTGAGATGTACCACTGAGTCAAATTTGAGCCAAATCGGTGTTCGTATGTCTTAACTGATGCAATTTTCGTAAAGGTAAATTTGTAGGGGGCGCTACTGAGCGAAATATCAATTTCTTTTGATAAATGGGTGTAGGCCTGGGAGATTGACAACTGATTCAAATTTGAGCCAAATTGGTGTTCGCATGTCTGAAGTGAAGTAATTTTCATCAAGGTAAAATTGTAGGGGGCGCTAAAGCTCCAAATTTAAAATTTTTCTGATAAATGGGTGTCGGCCTGAGAGATAGACGTCTGAGTCAAATTTCAGCATAATCGGTGTTCGTATGTCTGAGCTGAAGCAATTTTTGTAATGGTAAATTCACGAAGAAACTTTACAAAATTTGCGACCTCGTCACACAAAAACGGTGACACTTATCCAAAAAATTCGGCTAAATTTTGATGCCCCACTTCTCTAGATACTGTACACCGATTTGAGCTCACTCGGCCAAACGGCAAAGAAGGAGATAGTTAAAATACGACGTCAGTGAAAACGCTGACTCAGCATTTTGGAAATTTCAATCCAATATAGCTGACTAAGGGTTGGTTTTGGGGCGTGGCCATAGTAATATTTTTTTTTGTCTCCTCATGATGAATCTGTGTACCGATTTTCGTGGCTCTATAACAAACTTTACGTTGGACGTGCTCCCATTGGCGTAATGCATTTCCACTTTTCAAGGGGGCGCTGCAGCAACATTTCTTTACCGACATCTATGAAACATATATGTAAATTCAATTTCTCGCACTTCTGAATTTTGGGCAAAATTTTTTGAGTTTTCGTAAAAGTTCAGGGGGTCAAATTTGAGCTCAAAGAGCAGGAGAAGAAAAAATAATAATAATAAAGAAAAATGAAATTTGTGATCAGTCATGTTGGAGAATTTTATACAAATATGAAAAAACACAATTTTGCATGCATGGCATACAAATATGTCCATTCTGTAGAAAACGCTATGGTGCCAAATTTCAATTTCTTCCATTGAATGGGTGAAGGCCTGCAAGATGTACAACAAACTTATTTATCACTGTTTGTCTAAGCTGAGACAATTTTTGTTAAGGTAAATTTGCATGTAGCAAAATTTCTATTTCTCACATGTAATGTGTATAGGCCTGGGAGATGTACAACTGATTCAAATTTAAACCAAATCAGTATTCGTATGTCAAAACTGACACAATTTTCACGATGGTAGATTTGTGGGGGGTGCTATAGTCCAAAATTCAATGTATTCTGATGAATGGGTGAAGGCTGGGGAGAATGACAAATGATTCAAATTGAGTCAAAGTGGTGTTCGTATGTCCGGACTGATGCAATTTTTGTTAATGTACATTTGTATCAGTTCATATGTCTGAACTGATGCAATTTTTTGTAAATGTATATTTGTAGGGGGCGCTATAAAGCAAAATTTCAATTTCTTTCAATAAATGGATATAGGCCTGGGAGATAGACGTCTGATTCAAATTTGAGCCAAATCGCTCATTCGGCGAAACGCCCAAGGAGGAGAAAGCTAAAATACGACGTCAGCAAAAACACTGACTCAGCATTATGGAAAATTCAATCCAATATGGCTGACTTCCGGTTGGTCTAGGGGTGTGGCCATAATAATATATTTTTTTTGTCTCCTGACGATGAATCTGTGTACCGATTTTCATGGCTCTAAAACAAACATTATGTTGGACACGCTCCCATTGACGTAAGATATTTCCACTTTTCAAGGGGGCGCTGCCGCAACATTTCTTTACCGACATCTATGAAACCTATTTGTAAATTTAATTTTGCACATTTTTGAATTTTGGGAAAACTTTGGTGAGTTTTTGTAAATGTTCAGGGGGTCAAATTTGAGCTCAAAGCGCAGTACAAAGAAAAAAAAAAATTGAAGCCGCAAGAGGCATCTAAAGGCCCTCGCCACGGGCATGTCCACTAGTAGTATGTCCATCATTCAGCAGGTGCCGCTGTAACACCAAATTTTATGTCTTCTGATGAATGGGTGTAGGCCTGGCAGATTGACAATTGACTCAAGTTTGAGACAAATCAGTGTTCGTATGTCCGAACTGAACAAATTTTTGTATAAATAAATCTGTAGGGGGCGCTATGGAGCCAAAATTAAATTTGTTCCATTGAATGGGTGTAGGCCTGAGAGATATACCACTGAGTCAAATTTTAGCCAAATCGGTGTTCGTATGTCTGAACTGATGCAATTTTCATGAAGGTAAATTTGTAGGGGGCGTTATTGAGCGAAATGGCATTTTCTTTTGATAAATGGGTGTAGGCTTGGGAGATTGACAACCGATTCAAATTTGAGTAAAATCGGTGTTCATATGTCCAAACTGAAGCCATTATCGTAAAGGTAAAGTTGTAGGGGGCGCTATAGCGCCAAATTTCAATTTTTTCTGACAAATGGGTGTAGGCCTGAGAGATAGATGTCTGAGTGAAATTTGAGCCAAATCGGTGTTCGTATGTCCGAACTGAAGCAATTTTAATAAAAAAATGTAAAAAAAAACCTTGGAGGGGACACTGTAGAGCGAAATTTCAGTTTCCTTTGACAAATAGGTGTAGGCCTGGGAGACAGATGTCTTAGTCAAATTTGAGGCAATTCGGTGTTCGTATGTCCGAACTGGTGTCATTTTTGTAAATGTATATTTTGTAGGGGGCGCTATTGTGCGAAATTTCTTTAATTAAAGGGTGTAGGCCTGGGAGATAGACGTCTGAGTCAAATTTGAGCCAAATCGGTGTTCGAATGTCTGAGGTGAAGCAATTTTTGTAATGGTAAATTCCCAAAGAAACTTTGCAAAGTTTGCGACGTCGTCACACAAAAACGGTGACACCGATCCCAAGAATTTGGCTAACTTTTGATGCCCCACGTCTCTAGATACTGTAAACCGATTTTGAACTCATTCGGCCAAATGGCCAAGGAGGAGATAGTTAAAATACGACGTCAGCGAAAACGCTGACTCAACATTTTGGAAATTTCAATCCAATATGGCCGACTAAGGGTGAGTTTAGGGGCGTGGCCACAAAAATATTTTTTGTTTGTCTCCTCATGATGAATCTGTGTACCGATTTTCGTGGTTCTACGACAAACTTTATGTTGGACATGCTCCCATTGACGTAATGCATTTCCACTTTTCAAGGGGGCGCTGCAGCAACATTTCTTTACCGACATCTACGAAACCTATATGTAAATTCAATTTTGCACATTTCTGAATTTTGTGCAAAATTTGGTGAGTTTTCATAAATGTTCAGGGGGTCAAAATTGAGCTCAAAGCCAGGAGAAAGAAAAATAAAAATAAATAAATAAATAAATAAAATAATAATCTGAGAAAGAACAATATAGCCGTTTCTATGGCAACCACGTATTTGCTCTTTTTTGAAAGTTCTCGAGGTCCCCCACATGTGTGTGGGGTCAGATATCATGTGTCGTGCACTTACACCCACGTGACTAACCCCGAGTGTGCGTGTCCCATTGACTCCCATTCATTCTGAGCAGGTGTAAATATGCGATTTGTGCACATGTCATATACATCGTCGGAAAGGTCTCAGTGCAGTGAATGTGAAAATGTGTGAGAGTGGCGACAGTGGCGAAAGGCGACCGCGTCACTGGCGATTTTGTCCCCATGCGCCCACTGCAGACTCAATAGGCCCTGCGCCGGCTTTACTCGGCTCGGGTCTAAAAATAAAAATGATAAAAATTATCTGAGCAAGAACAACATAGCCGTTTCTATGGCAACCACGTATTTGGCCTTACTTGAAAGCTCTCGAGGTCCCCCACATGTCTGTGGGGTCAGATGTCACGTTTCCTGCACTTTCACCCACGTGACTGACCCCGAGTGCACGTGTCCCATTGACTCCCATTCATTCTGAGCAGGTGTAAATTTGCGATTTGTGCACATGTCATGTACATCGTCGGAAAGGTATCAGTGCCGTGAATGTGAATGTGTGTGAGAGTGGCGACAGTGGAGAAAGGCAACCGCATCACTGGTGATTTTGTCCCCATGCGCCCACTGCAGACTCAATAGGCCCTGCGCCGGCTTTACTCGGCTCGGGCCTAAAAATAAAAATCATAATAATCTGAGCAAGAACAATATAGCTGTTTCCATGGTAACCACGTATTTGGCCTTATTTGAAAGCTCTCGAGGTCCCCCACATGTCTGTGGGGTCAGATGTCACGTGTCGTGCACTTACACCCGCGTGACTGACCCTGACTTGGCGTGTCCCTTTGACTCCCATTCATTCTGAGCAGGTGCAAATATGCGATTTGTGCACATGTCATATACATCTTCAGAAAGGTCTGAGTGCCGTGAATGTGAATGTGTGTGAGAGTGGCGACAGTGGCGAAAGGCGACCGCGTCACTGGCGATTTTGTCCCCATGCGCCCACTGAAGACTCAATAGGCTTTACTCAGATCGGGCCAAAAAAATAAATAAATAAAGCCGCAAGTGGAATCTAAAGGCCCTCGCCATGGGCACGTCCAGTAGAAGTATGTCCATCGTTCAGCAGGTGGCGATCTTGCACCAAATTTTGTGTCTTCTGATGAATGGGTTTAGGCCTGGGAGATTGACAACTGATTTAAATGTGAGGCAAATCTTTGTATGTCTGAACTAAAGAAAGTTTTGTATAAGTAAATCTGTAGGGGGCGCTTTGCAGCTAAAATTAAATTTCTTCCATTGAATGGGTGTAGGCCTGCAAAATGTACCACTGAGTCAAATTTTTGCAAATCGGTGTTCGTATGTCCGAATTGATGCAATTTTCGTGAAGATAAATTTGTAGGGGGCGCTACTGAGCGAAGTGGCAATTTCTTTTGATAAATGGGTGCAGGCCTGGGAGATTGACAACTGATTAAAATTCTAGCCAAATTGGTGTTTGTATGTCTAACGTGAAGTAATTTTAGTAAAGGTAAAATTGTAGGGGTCGCTATGGCACCGAATTTCAAATTTTTCTGATAAATGGGTGGAGGCCTGGGAGATGGATGTCTGAGTCAAATTTGAACCAAATTGGTGTTCGCATGTCCGAACTGAAGCAATTTTAATAAAAAAATGTTTGTAGGGGGCGCTGTAGTGCAAAATTTCAGTTTCTTTTGACAAATAGGTGTAAGCCTGGGAGACAGATGTCTGAGTCAAATTTGAGCCAAATCGGTGTTTGTATGTCCGAACTGATGTCATTTTTGTAAATGTAAATTTGTAAGGGGCGCTATAGTGCAAAATTTCCATTTCCTTTAATAAATGGGTGTAGGCCTGGGAGATAGACGTCTGAGTCAAATTTGAGCCAAATCGGTGTTTGTATGTCTGAGATGAAGAAATTTTTGTGATGGTAAATTCCCGAAAAAACTTCACAATGTTTGCAACCTCGTCGCACAAAAACGGTGACACCGATTCAAAAAAGTCGGTTAACTTTTGATGCCCCACTTATCTAGATACTGTACACAAATTTTGAGCGCATTTGGCCAAATGCCCAACGAGGAGATAGTTTAAATACGTCAATAAAAACACTGACTCAGCATTTTGGAAATTTCAATCCAATATGGCCGACTAAGGGTAGGTTTAGGGGCGTGGCCATATTAATATTTTTTGTTTGTCTCCTCATGATGAATTTGTGGACCGATTTTCGTGGCTCTATGACAAACTTTATGTTGGACATGCTCCCATTGGCGCGATGTATTTCCACTTTTCAAGGGGGCGCTGCAGTAACATTTCTTTACCGACATCTACGAAACCTTTATGTAAATTCAATTTTGCACATTTCTGAATTTTAGGAAAACTTTGGTGAGTTTTCGTAAATGTTCAGGGGCTCAACATTGAGCTCAAAGCGCAGGAGAAAGAAAAATAAGACAACATAAATGAAAATTAAAGCCGCAAGTGGCATCTAAAAGCCCTTGCCAAGGGCACGTCCAGTAGAAGTATGCCCATCGTTCAGCAGGTGGCGCTCTAGCACCAAATTTCAGTGTCTTCTGATGAATGGGTTTAGGCCTGGGAAATGTACAACTGATTCAAATTTGAGGGAAATCATTGCTCGTATGTCCGAACTAAGGAAATTTTTCTATAAGTAAATCTGTAGGTGGCGCTACGCAGCTAAAATTAAATTTCTTCCATTGAAAGGGTGTAGGCCTGCTAGATGTTCCACTGAGTCAAATTTGAGCCAAATCGGTGTTCATATGTCCGAGGTGATGTAATTTTCATGAAGGAAAATTTCTAGAGGGCGCTAGTGAGCGAAATGGCAATTTCTTTTGATGAATGGGTGTAGGCCAGGGAGATTGACAACTGATTCAAATTATAGCAAAATTGGTGTTCATATGTCTGATGTCAAGTAATTTTCGTAAAGGTAAAATTGTAGGGGGCGCTATAGCTTCAAATTTCAAAATTTTTATGATAAATGGGTGTAGGCCTCAGCGATAGACGTCTGAGTCAAATTTGAGCCAAATTGGTGTTCGTATGTCCGAATTGAAGAAATTTTAATAAAAAAAATTTAAAAAAAACTTGTAGTGGGAACTGTAGTGCGAAATTTCAGTTTCTTTTGACAAGTAAGTTTAGGCCTGGGAGACAGATGTCTGAGTCAAATTTCAGCCAAATCGGTGTTCCTATCTCCGAACTGATGTCATTTTTATAAATGTACATTTGTAGGGGGCGATATAGTGCGAAATTTCAATTTCTTTTAATAAATGGGTGTAGGCCTGGGACATAGATGTCTGAGTGTAATTTGAGCCAAATCGGTGTTCGTATGTCTGAGCTGAAGCAATTTTTGTAATGGTAAATTCGCGAAGAAACTTTGCAAAGTTTGCGACGTTGTCACACAAAAACGGTGACACCAATCCCAAAAATTCGGCTAACTTTTGATGCCCCACTTCTCTAGATACTGTACACCGATTTTGAGCTCATTTGGCCAAACAGCCAAGGAGGAGATAGTTAAAATATGATGTCAGCGAAAACGCTGACTCAGCATTTTGGAAATTTCAATCCAATATGGCCGACTTCCGGTTGGTTAAGGGGCGTGGCCACAATAATTTTTTTTGTTTGTCTTCTCATGATGAATCTGTGTACCAATTTTCATGGCTCTACAACAAAATTTACGTTGGACATGCTCCCATTGACGTAATGCATTTCCACTTTTCAAGGGGGCGGTGCCGCAACATTTCTTTACCAACATCTACGAAACCTATATGTAAATTCAATGTCTTGCACTTCTGAATTTTTGGCAAAATTTGGTGAGTTTTTGTAAATGTTCAGGGTGTCAAATTTGACCTCAAAGCGCAGGACAAGGAGAAATTAAAGCCGCAAGTGGCATCAAAAGGCCCTTGCCAAGGGCACGTCCAGTAGAAGTATGGCCATCGTTCAGCAGGTGGCCGTCTAGCAACAAATTTCAATGTCTTCTGATGAATGGGTGAAGGCCTGGGAGATTGACAATTTACTCAAATTTGAGACAAATCAGTGTTAGTATGTCCGAACTGAACAAATTTTTGTATAAATAAATCTGTAGGGGGCGTTATGTAGCCAAAATTCAATTTGTTCCATTGAATGGGTGTAGGCCTGCGAGATTTACCACTGAGTCAAATTTGAGCCAAATATGTGTTTGTATGTCTGAAGTGAAGTAATTTTCGTAAAGGTAAAATTGTAGGGGGCGCTATAGCGCCAAATGGCAATTTTTTCTGATATATGGGTGTAGGCCTGAGAGATCGAAATCTGAGTCAAATTTGAGCCAAATCGGTGTTCGTATGTCCAAACTGAAGCAATGTTACTAAAAAAAGTTTTTAAAAAACTTGTAGGCGGCGCTGTATTGCGAAATTTCAGTTTCTTTTGACAAGTAGGTGTAGGCCTGGGAGACAGATGTCTGAGTCAAATGTGAGCCACATTGGTGTTCGTATCTCCGAACTACTGTCATTTTTTAAAATGTACACTTGTAGGAGGCGCTAGAGTGCGAAATTTCATTTTTTTTATAAAATGGGTGTAGGCCTGGGAGATGGACGTCTGAGTCAAATTTGAGCCAAATCGGTGTTTGTACGTTTGAGCTGAAGCAATTTTTGTAATGTTAAATTCGCGAAGAAATTTTGCAAAGTTTGCGACGTCGTCACACAAAAACGGTGACACCCATCCAAAAAAAAACTTTTGATTCCCCACTTCTCTAGATACTGATTCTGATGAATGGGCGTAGGCCTGGGAGATTTACAATTGATTCAAACTTGAGCCAAATCGGTGTTCATATGTCTGAATTAATGCAATTTTCATGAAGGTAAATTTGTAGGGGGCGCTACTGAGCGACATGGCAATTTCTTCTGATAAATGGGTTTAGGCCTGGGAGATTGACAACTGATTCAAATTTGAGCCAAATTGGTGTTCGTATATCTGAAGTGAAGTAATTTTCGTAAAGGTAAATTTGTAGGGGGCGCTATGGCACCAAATTTCAAATTTTTCAGATAAATGGGTGTAGGCCTGAGAGATAGACATCTGAGTCAAATCTGAGCCAAATCGGTGATCGTATGTTCGAACTGAAGCAATTTTAATAAAAAAATATAAAAAAATGTTGTAGGGGGCGCTGTAGTGCAAAATATCAGTTTCTTTTGACAAATAGGTGTAGTCCTGGGAGAAAGATGTCTGAGTCAAATTTCAGCCACATCAGTGTTCGTATGTCCGAACTGATGTCTTTTTTGTAAATGTACATTTGTAGGGGGCACTATAGTGCGAAATTTCAATTTCTTTTAATAAATGGGTGTAGGCCTGGGAGATGGACGTCTGAGTCAAATTTCAGCCAAATCGGTGTTTGTATGTTGAGCTGAAGCAATTTTTGTGATGGTAAATTTTCGAAAAAACTTTGCAAAGTATGCAACCTCGTCGCACAAAAACGGTGACACCAATTCAAAAACTTCAGCTAACTTTTTATACCCCACTTGTCTAGATACTGTACACCGATTTTGAGCTCATTTGGCCAAACGGCTTAGTAGGAGATAGTTAAAATACAACGTCAGCGACAACGCTGACTCAGCATTTTCGAAATTTCAATCCAATATGGCCGACTAAGGGTGGGTTTAGGGGCGTGGCCATAATAATATTTTTTGTTTGTCTCCTCATGATTAATCTGTGTACCGATTTTCGTGGCTCTATGACAAACTTTATGTTGGACGTGCTCCCATTGGCGCAATGCATTTTCACTTTTCAATGGGGCGCTGCAGCAACATTTCTTTACTGAAATCTACGAAACCTATATGTAAATTCAATTTCTCGCACTCCTGAATTTTCGGCAAAATTTGGTAAGTTTTCATAAATGTTCAGGGGGTCAAAATTGAGCTCAAAGAGCAGGAGAAGAAAAATAAATTAAAAAAAATAAAGAAAGAAATTAATAGAATAATTAAAGCCGCAAGCGGCATCTAAAGGCCCTCGCCACGGGCACGTCCAGTAGAAGTATTTCCATCGTTCAGCAGGTGGCACTCTAGCACCAAATTTTAATGTCTTCTGATGAATGGGTGTCGGCCTGGGAGATCGACAACTGATTCACATTTGAGGCAAATCTTTGTTTGTATGTCCGAACTAAAGAAAGTTTTGTATAAGTAAATCTGCAGGGGGCGCTATGCAGCTAAAAATAAATTTCTACCATTGAATGAGTGTAGGTTTGCAAGATGTACCACTGAGTCAAATTTGAGCCAAATCAGTGTTTGTATGTCCGAATTGATGCAATTTTCGTGAAGGTAAATTTGTAGGGGGCGCTACTGAGCGAAGTGGCAATTTCTTTTGATAAATGGGTGTAGGCCTTGGAGACTGACAACTGATTCAAATTTGAGCCAAATTGGTATTCGTATGTCTAACGTGAAGTAATTTTCATAAAGGTAAAATTGTAGGGGGCGCTATGGCACCGAATTTCAAATATTTCTGATAAATGGGTGTAAGCCTGGGAGATAGACGTCTGAGTCAAATTTGAGCCAAATCGGTGTTCGTATGTCCGAACTGAAAACATTTTTGTATAAATAAATCTTTATGGGGCATTATGGAGCCAAAATTCAATTTGTTCCATTGAATGGATGTAGGCCTATGAGATGTACCACTGAGTAAAATTTGAGCCAAATTGGTGTTCATATGTCTGAAATAAGGTAATTTTCGTAAAGGAAAAATTGTAGGGGGCGCTATCGCGCCAAATTTCAATTTTTTCTGATATATGGGTGTAGGCCTGAGAGATTCACATCTGAGTTTTGGAAATTTCAATCCAATATGGCCGACTAAGGGTTTGTTTAGGGGCGTGGCCATAATAATATTTTTTTTTTTTTGTCTCCTCATGATGAATCTGTGTACCGATTTTCGTGGCTCTACGACAAACTATATGTTGGACGTGCTCCCATTGGCGCAATGCATTTCCACTTTTCAAGGGGGCGCTGCCGCAACATTTCTTTACCGACATCTACGAAACCTATATGTAAATTCAATTTCTCACTATTCTGAATTTTAGGCAAAATTTGGTGAGTTTTCGTAAATGTTCAGAGGGTCAAAATTGAGCTCAAAGCGTAAGAAAAAGAAAAATAAGACAAAAAAAAAAAAAATTAAAGCTGCAAGCAGCATTGGGCGGGACCTCGCACCGGGCGATCCGCCTTCCCCGCGATCCGCCACCCATGACTGTCGACGCCTCAGCTCCACTCACACCTGTCCGTCCCCATACCAGTTCCCATCCTTTAGTGTCTGTCCTCCTTACATCTGTACAGAACACCAGTGACCCTCTGCTGAAACCACCATCACCTTTAAAATGAGACTTTTATTTTGGAAACCCTACTGTATGTGCATTTGTTTTTAATGTGAGAGAAAGAATCAGTTTGAAAAATGAATTGAAATTGTATGAATAAGTGAGTATAAAAGTGATGATTTACCACATTTAAGGCTTTTATTTTGGAAAAACCCTATTGTGTGAGGATGTGTGTCTGTGAGAAAGAGTACTTTTGAATGAAGAAACATTGTACAAACAGTTGAGTGTTTGGTCATAAAAATGAAAAGAAGTTATGTAATAGACATTTTGTATTATTCTTAATTTGGTTTATTTTGAAAAATGTACTCTGTGTACTTTTGAATGTGTGCAAAATTTCCAATATCCACAATACAATGCAGTAAAACCTGTTTTAAAATAAAATAAAAAAAAAAAAAAATTTTTGGATTACCTGGAACTTGAACCAGGGTCCTTTGGCTCCATAGGCAGCTACATGAACCACTGCACTACAGAGAGACATGTGAAAATGTGCACCAGCAAGATTTTTATAGGGATTTTGCCATTTGGAAAAGTGAAACTAAACATAGTCTTCAAAAAATCGCTATAATTCCATAACCGTAGGTCGTATCTGAAAAATTCTTTCACTTTTGGATTCTGCAGACTTGTGGGAATTCAATGAGGTCTAACTTTTATGTCAAAACTCTGAAATGAATAAGCAGTAATTGCAGAAACGTAGAGTAACTTTCAAAGGCAGATTGCCAACTTCCTGTTGGAGTTAGCTCATGAGTGTCAGTGTATGATTTGTCGGGCTCAATCAGACCAACATTTTGGCATTTGTTTCATGTTTCTGTGACATTCCTACTGGCTGCTAGGGCAGATTTTGTGTGTTTTTTAGTACATAGGTGGCGCTACAGAGTCCATTTTGGCACCCAAGGGGTTAATTTTTGATATTGCATGAAAGTGTTCACCAGCCATGACATACATGGCAAATTTGGTGAGTTTTGGAGCATGTTAAGGGGGTCAAATGGCAGTCTAAAGTGGAAAAAGTATGAAAATAAAAGAATTGTTATAAATCAACAACCGTACATCCTATCTCAAAAATTTTTGCATGTGAGCATTGTGCTGAGTCCCATGAACGTGTAGATATGTCACATGTCAGGAAAAAACTGCAAAGTGAAAAATGAGTTCCAAACATCACAACTTTGCGGGCTTGTAAAAAAAAAACTAAGACAGTTCCGGAAAAAGTGAGAGATCACTTTTTTGAGGAGGTTTCACTCTATCTTTTGATGCTATTTAGAAGTCAATATGACAAACGGTGTCATCGGAGTTAGTTTTAGAAATTTTATTTTGAAAGGCATATTGCGAACTTCCTGTTGGAGTTAGGTCATAAGTGTCAGTGGATGATTTGTAGCGCTTCATCCAACAAGAATTTTGGCACTGGTTTCATGTCTGTACGACATTCCTAGTGGCCACTAGGGCTTTTCCCATTTTTTTCACATAGGTGGCGCTAGAGAGGCCATTTTGGCACCTATGGGGTTAATTTTTTCATTTTATCAAATTTTTCGCCAGGCCTGACATGTGTGCCAAATTTGGTGAGTTTTTGAGCATGTATAGGGGGGCAAATTCCAGTTTAAAGCGTCACGGAAAAATAATAATAATTAAAGCTGCAAGCAGCATTGGGCGGGACCTCGCACCGGGCGATCCGCCTCCCCCGCGATCCGCCACCCGTGACTGTCGACGCCTCAGCTCCACTCACACCTGTCCGTCCCCATACCAGTTCCCATCCTTTAGTGTCTGTCCTCCTTACATCTGTACAGAACACCAGTGACCCTCTGCTGAAACCACCATCACCTTTAAAATGAGACTTTTATTTTGGAAACCCTACTGTGTGTATGTGCATTTGTTTTTAATGTGAGAGAAAGAATCAGTTTGAAAAATTAATTGAAATTTTATGAATAAGTGAGTATAAAAGTGATGATTTACCACATTTAAGGCTTTAATTTTGGAAAAACCCTATTGTGTGAGGATGTGTGTCTGTGAGAAAGAGTACTTTTGAATGAAGAAACATTGTACAAACAGTTGAGCGTTTGGTCATAAAAATGAAAAGAAGTTATGTAATAGACATTTTGTATTATTCTTAATTTTGGTTTTATTTTGAAAAAATGTACTCCGTGTACTTTTGAATGTGTGCAAAATTTCCAATATCCACAATACAATGCAGTAAAACCTGTTTTAAAATAAAAAAAAAAAAAAAAAAAAATTTTGGATTACTTGGGACTTGAACCAGGTTCCTTCAGCTCTATAGGTAGCTACATGAACCACTGCACTACAGAGAGACTTGTGAAAATGTGCACCAGCAAGACTTTTATAGGGATTTTGCCATTTGGAAAAGTGAAACTAAACATAGTCTTCAAAAAATCGCTATAATTCCATAACCGTAGGTCGTATCTGAAAAATTCTTTCACTTTTGGATTCTGCAGACTTGTGGGAATTCAATGAGGTCTAACTTTTATGTCAAAACTCTGAAATGAATAAGCAGTAATTGCAGAAACGTAGAGTACCTTTCAAAGGCAGATTGCCAACTTCCTGTTGGAGTTAGCTCATGAGTGTCAGTGTATGATTTGTCGGCTCAATCAGACCAACATTTTGCCATTTGTTTCATGTTTCTGTGACATTCCTACTGGCCGCTAGGGCAGATTTTGTGTGTTTTTTAGTACATAGGTGGCGCTACAGAGTCCATTTTCGCATCCAAGGGGTTAATTTTGATATTGAATCAAAGTGTTCACCAGCCATGACATACATGGCAAATTTGGTGAGTTTTGGCGCATGTTACGGGGGTCAAATGGCAGTCTAAAGAGGAAAAAGTATGAAAAGAAACAAATTCTCATAAATCAAAAACCGTACATCCTATCTCAAAATTTTTTGTATGTGAACGTTGTGGTGAGTTCCCTGAACACGTAGACATGTCACATGTGGGGAAAAACTGCAAAGTGAAAAATGACTTCCAAACATCACAAATTTGCGGGCTTGTAAAAAAAAAACTAGGACAGTTAAGACTAAGCTACGAGATCACTTTTGTGAGGAGGGTTCAGTCTATCTTTTGGTGCTATTTAGAAGTCAATACGACAAACGGTGTCATCGGAGTAAGTTTTAGAAATTTTATTTTGAAAGGCATATTGCGAACTTCCTGTTGGAATTAGGTCATAAGTGTCAGTGGATGATTTTTAGTGCTTTTTCCAACCAACATTTTGGCACTGGTTCTATTTCTCTACGACATTCCTACTGGCCACTAGGGCATTTGCCATATTTTTCACATAGGTGGCGCTAGAGAGCCCATTTTGGCACGTATGGGGTTAATTTTTTCATTTTATCAAATTTTTCGCCAGGCCTGATATGTGTGCCAAATTTGGTGAGTTTTTGAGCATGTTCAGGGGGTCAAAATCCAGTTTAAAGTGACGATAGTATAATAATAATAATAATTAAAGCTGCAAGCAGCATTGGGCGGGACCTCGCACCGGGCGATCCGCCTCCCACGCGATCCGCCCCACCGCGTGATCCGCCTCCCCTGCAATCCGCCTCCCGTGACCCTCCACACCTCAGCTCCACTCACACCTCTCCATCCCCATACCAGTTCCCATCCTTTAGTGTCTGTCCTCCTTACATCTGTACAGAACACCAGCGACCCTCTGCTGAAACCACCATCACCTTTAAAATGACACTTTTATTTTGGAAACCCTACTGTGTGCATGTGCATTTGTTTTGTATGTGAGAGAAAGAATCAGTTTGAAAAATGAATTGAAATTGTATAAATAATTGAGCATTAAAGTGATGATTTCTCACATTTAAGGCTTTTATTTTGGAAAAACCCTATTGTGTGAGGATGTGTGTCTGTGAGAAAGAGTACTTTTGAATGAAGAAACATTGCACAAACAGTTGAGTGTTTGGTCATAAAAATGAAAAGAAGTTATGTAATAGAAATTTTGTATTATTGGTAATTAGGGTTTTATTTAGAAAAAATGTACTCCGTGTACTTTTGAATGTGTGCAAAATTTCCAATATCCAAAATACA
This sequence comes from Sphaeramia orbicularis, assembly GCF_902148855.1. Lineage (NCBI taxonomy): Eukaryota > Metazoa > Chordata > Actinopteri > Kurtiformes > Apogonidae > Sphaeramia > Sphaeramia orbicularis. The sequence continues at coordinate 13,122,155 of NC_043957.1, read as the reverse complement.
ATCCAGGAAAACCTGTTTCAAAATGGAGAAAGAAGAAAAAAAAAAAAAAAAAAAAAAATTGGATTGTCTGGGATTTGAACCTGGGTCCTCTTGTTCCTTAGGCAGCTACATGAACCACTGCACTACAGACAGACACATACAGCTGTGCACCAGGAAGAGTTTTATAGGGACTTTGTCATTGTTAAAAGTGAAAGTAAACATAGTCTTCAAAAAATCACCATTATTCCATAACCGTAGGTCGGATCTGAAAAATTCTTTCACTTTTGGATTCTGCAGACTTGTGGGAATTTCATGAGGTATAATTTTTTTTTTTAAAAGTGTGAAATGACTAAGCAGTAATTGCAGAAACGTATAGTAACTTTCAAAGGCAGATTGCCAACTTCCTGTTGGAGTTAGCTCATGAGTGTCAGTGTAGGATTTGTCGGGCTCAATCAGACCAACATTTTGGCATTTGTTTCATGTTTCTGTGACATTCCTACTGGCCGCTAGGGCAGATTTTGTGTGTTTTTTAGTACATAGGTGGCACTACAGAGTCCATTTTGGCACACAAGGGGTTAATTTTGATATTGAATGAAAGTGTTCACCAGCCATGACATACATGGCAAATTTGGTGAGTTTTGGAGCATGTTAAGGGAGTCAAATGGCAGTCTAAAGAGGAAAAAGTATGAAAATAAACAAATTGTTATAAATCAATAACCATAAATCCTATCTCAAAAATTTTTGCATGTGAACATTGTGGTGAGTCCCATGAACGCGTAGATATGTCACATGTGGGGAAAAACTGCAAAGTGAAAAATGACTTCCAAACATCGCAACTTTGCAGGCTTGTAAAAAAAAAACTAAGACAGTTAAGACTAAGCTACGAGACCACTTTTGTGCAGAGGGATCACTCTATCTTTTGGTGCTATTTAGAAGTCAATAGGACAAACGGTGTCATCGGAGTTAGTTTTGAAAATTTTATTTTGAAAGGCATATTGCGAACTTCCTGTTTGAGTTAGGTCATCACTGTCAGCATATCATTTTTAGTGCTTCATCCAACAAATATTTTGGCACTGGTTCCATGTCTCTACGACATTCCTACTGGCCACTAGGGCAGTTACCGTTTTTTTTCACATAGGTGGCGCTAGAGAGCCCATTTTGGCACCTATGGGGTTTCTTTTTTCATTTTATCAAATTTTTCACCAGGCCTGACATGTGTGCCAAATTTGGTGAGTTTTGGAGCATGTTTAGGGGGTCAAAATCCAGTTGAAAGAGACGGAAGTATAATAATAATAATAATTAAAGCTGCAAGCAGCATTGGGCGGGACCTCGCACCGGGCGATCCGCCTCCCACGCGATCCGCCCCACCGCGTGATCCGCCTCCCCTGCAATCCGCCTCCCGTGACCCTCCACACCTCAGCTCCACTCACACCTCTCCGTCCCCATACCAGTTCCCATCCTTTAGTGTCTATCCTCCTTACATCTGTACAGAACACCAGCGACCCTCTGCTGAAGCCACCATCACCTTTAAAATGAGACTTTTATTTTGGAAACCCTACTGTGTGTATGTGCATTTGTTTTGTATGTGAGAGAAAGAATCAGTTTGAAAAATGAATTGAAGTTGTATGAATAAGTGAGTATAAAAGTGATGATTTATCACATTTAAGGCATTTATTTTGGAAAAACCCTATTGTGTGAGCATGTGTGTCTGTGAGAAAGAGTACTTTTGAATGAAGAAACATTGTACAAACAGTTGAGCGTTTGGTCATAAAAATAAAAAGAAGTTATGCAATAGACATTTTGTATTATTCTTAATTGGGGTTTTATTTTGAAAAAATGTACTCCGTGTACTTTTGAATGTGTGCAAAATTTCCAATATCCACAATACAATGCAATAAAACCTGTTTTAAAAAAAAAAAAAAAAAAATTTTGGATTGCCTGGGACTTCAACTAGGGTCCTTCTGCTCCACAGTCAGCTACATGAACCACTGCACTACAGAGAGACATGTTAAAAATGCACCTGCAAGACTTTTATAGGGATTTTGCCATTGTGAAGAGTGAAACTAAACTTAGTCTTTAAAAAATCGCCATAATTCCATAACCGTAGGTCGTATCTGAAAAATTCTTTCACTTTTGGATTCTGCAGACTTGTGGGAATTTATTGAGATATAATTTTTTTTTTAAAAGTGTGAAATGAATAAGCAGTAATTGCAGAAACGTAGAGTAACTTTCAAAGGCAGATTGCCAACTTCCTGTTGGAGTTAGCTCATCAGTGTCAGTGTATGATTTGTGGGGCTCAATCAGACCAACATTTTGGCATTTGTTTCATGTTTCTGTGACATTCCTACTGGCCGCTAGGGCAGATTTTGTGTGTTTTTTAGTACAAAGGTGGTGCTACAGAGTGTATTTTGGCACCCAAGGGGTTAATTGTGATATTGTATGAAAGTGTTCACCAGCCATGACATACATGGCAAATTTGGTGAGTTTTGGAGCATATTAAGGGGGTCAAATGGCAGTCTAAAGTGGAAAAAGTATGAAAAGAAACAAATTGCTATAAATCAATAACCGTAAATTCTATCTCGAAATTTTTTGCATGTGAGTGTTGTGGTGAGTCCTGTGAATGCGTAGATATGTCACATGTGGGGAAAAATAGCAAAGTGGAAAATGAGTTCCAAACATCGAAAATTCATGGGCTTCTAAAAAAAAAACTAAGACAGTTAAGACTAAGCTACGAGATCACTTTGTTGAGGAGGGTTCACTCTATCTTTTGGTGCTATTTAGAAGTCAATACGACAAACGGTGTCATCGGAGTTAGTTATAGAAATCTTATTTTGAAAGGCATATTGTGAACTTCCTGTTGGAGTTAGGTCATAAGTGTCAGTATATCATTTGTAGTGCTTCATCCAACAAACATTTTGGCACTGGTTCCATGTTTGTACGACAAACCTAATGGCCACTAGGGCCGTTAACGTTTTTTTTGACATAGGTGGCGCTAGCGAGCCCATTTTGGCACCTATGGGGTTAGTTTTTTCATTGTATCAAATTTTTCGCCAGGCCTGACATGTGTGCCAAATTTGGTGAGCTTTGGAGCATGTTTAGGGGGTCAAAATCCAGTTGAAAGAGACGGAAGTATAATAATAATAATAATAATAATATAAAAACGAACGAATAACAATAGGGCCTTGCTTGCAGGCAAGGCCTCTCACTGTGTGAGAGGGCCTTACCTTTCGGCTCGGTCCCTAATAATATAAAAACGAACGAAAAACAATAGGGCCTTGCTTGCAGGCAAGGCCTCTCACTGTGTGAGAGGGCCTTACCTTTCGGCTCGGTCCCTAATAATATAAAAACGAACGAAAAACAATAGGGCCTTGCTTGCAGGCAAGGCCTCTCACTGTGTGAGAGGGCCTTACCTTTCGGCTCGGTCCCTAAAAAACGAACGAATAACAATAGGGCCTTGCTTGCAGGCAAGGCCTCTCACTGTGTGAGAGGGCCTTACCTTTCGGCTCGGTCCCTAATAAAAAACGAACGAATAACAATAGGGCCTTGCTTGCAGGCAAGGCCTCTCACTGTGTTAGAGGGCCTTACCTTTCAGCTCGGTCCCTAATAATAATAATAATAATAAAAACGAACGAATAACAATAGGGCCTTGCTTGCAGGCAAGGCCTCTCACTGTGTGAGAGGGCCTTACCTTTCGGCTCAGTCCCTAAAAAACGAACGAATAACAATAGGGCCTTGCTTGCAGGCAAGGCCTCTCACTGTGTGAGAGGGCCTTACCTTTCGGCTCGGTCCCTAATAAAAAACGAACGAATAACAATAGGGCCTTGCTTGCAGGCAAGGCCTCTCACTGTGTGAGAGGGCCTTACCTTTCGGCTCGGTCCCTAAAAAACGAACGAATAACAATAGGGCCTTGCTTGCAGGCAAGGCCTCTCACTGTGTGAGAGGGCCTTACCTTTCGGCTCGGTCCCTAAAAAACGAACGAATAACAATAGGGCCTTGCTTGCAGGCAAGGCCTCTCACTGTGTGAGAGGGCCTTACCTTTCGGCTCGGTCCCTAATAATAATAATAATAATAAAAAACGAACGAATAACAATAGGGCCTTGCTTGCAGGCAAGGCCTCTCACTGTGTGAGAGGGCCTTACCTTTCGGCTCAGTCCCTAAAAAACGAACGAATAACAATAGGGCCTTGCTTGCAGGCAAGGCCTCTCACTGTGTGAGAGGGCCTTACCTTTCGGCTCGGTCCCTAATAAAAAACGAACGAATAACAATAGGTCCTTGCTTGCAGGCAAGGCCTCTCACTGTGTGAGAGGGCCTTACCTTTCGGCTCGGTCCCTAAAAAACGAACGAATAACAATAGGGCCTTGCTTGCAGGCAAGGCCTCTCACTGTGTGAGAGGGCCTTACCTTTCGGCTCGGTCCCTAAAAAACGAACGAATAACAATAGGGCCTTGCTTGCAGGCAAGGCCTCTCACTGTGTGAGAGGGCCTTACCTTTCGGCTCGGTCCCTAATAAAAAACGAACGAATAACAATAGGGCCTTGCTTGCAGGCAAGGCCTCTCACTGTGTGAGAGGGCCTTACCTTTCGGCTCGGTCCCTAATAATAATATAAAAACGAACGAAAAACAATAGGGCCTTGCTTGCAGGCAAGGCCTCTCACTGTGTGAGAGGGCCTTACCTTTCGGCTCGGTCCCTAAAAAACGAACGAATAACAATAGGGCCTTGCTTGCAGGCAAGGCCTCTCACTGTGTGAGAGGGCCTTACCTTTCGGCTCGGTCCCTAATAAAAAACGAACGAATAACAATAGGGCCTTGCTTGCAGGCAAGGCCTCTCACTGTGTTAGAGGGCCTTACCTTTCAGCTCGGTCCCTAATAATAATAATAATAATAAAAAACGAACGAATAACAATAGGGCCTTGCTTGCAGGCAAGGCCTCTCACTGTGTGAGAGGGCCTTACCTTTCGGCTCAGTCCCTAAAAAACGAACGAATAACAATAGGGCCTTGCTTGCAGGCAAGGCCTCTCACTGTGTGAGAGGGCCTTACCTTTCGGCTCGGTCCCTAATAAAAAACGAACGAATAACAATAGGGCCTTGCTTGCAGGCAAGGCCTCTCACTGTGTGAGAGGGCCTTACCTTTCGGCTCGGTCCCTAAAAAACGAACGAATAACAATAGGGCCTTGCTTGCAGGCAAGGCCTCTCACTGTGTGAGAGGGCCTTACCTTTCGGCTCGGTCCCTAAAAAACGAACGAATAACAATAGGGCCTTGCTTGCAGGCAAGGCCTCTCACTGTGTGAGAGGGCCTTACCTTTCGGCTCGGTCCCTAATAATAATAATAATAATAAAAAACGAACGAATAACAATAGGGCCTTGCTTGCAGGCAAGGCCTCTCACTGTGTGAGAGGGCCTTACCTTTCGGCTCAGTCCCTAAAAAACGAACGAATAACAATAGGGCCTTGCTTGCAGGCAAGGCCTCTCACTGTGTGAGAGGGCCTTACCTTTCGGCTCGGTCCCTAATAAAAAACGAACGAATAACAATAGGTCCTTGCTTGCAGGCAAGGCCTCTCACTGTGTGAGAGGGCCTTACCTTTCGGCTCGGTCCCTAAAAAACGAACGAATAACAATAGGGCCTTGCTTGCAGGCAAGGCCTCTCACTGTGTGAGAGGGCCTTACCTTTCGGCTCGGTCCCTAAAAAAACGAACGAATAACAATAGGGCCTTGCTTGCAGGCAAGGCCTCTCACTGTGTGAGAGGGCCTTACCTTTCGGCTCGGTCCCTAATAAAAAACGAACGAATAACAATAGGGCCTTGCTTGCAGGCAAGGCCTCTCACTGTGTGAGAGGGCCTTACCTTTCGGCTCGGTCCCTAATAATAATATAAAAACGAACGAAAAACAATAGGGCCTTGCTTGCAGGCAAGGCCTCTCACTGTGTGAGAGGGCCTTACCTTTCGGCTCGATCCCTAAAAAACGAACGAATAACAATAGGGCCTTGCTTGCAGGCAAGGCCTCTCACTGTGTGAGAAGGCCTTACCTTTCGGCTCGGTCCCTAATAAAAAACGAACGAATAACAATAGGGCCTTGCTTGCAGGCAAGGCCTCTCACTGTGTTAGAGGGCCTTACCTTTCAGCTCGGTCCCTAATAATAATAATAATAATAAAAAACGAACGAATAACAATAGGGCCTTGCTTGCAGGCAAGGCCTCTCACTGTGTGAGAGGGCCTTACCTTTCGGCTCAGTCCCTAAAAAACGAACGAATAACAATAGGGCCTTGCTTGCAGGCAAGGCCTCTCACTGTGTGAGAGGGCCTTACCTTTCGGCTCGGTCCCTAATAAAAAACGAACGAATAACAATAGGGCCTTGCTTGCAGGCAAGGCCTCTCACTGTGTGAGAGGGCCTTACCTTTCGGCTCGGTCCCTAAAAAACGAACGAATAACAATAGGGCCTTGCTTGCAGGCAAGGCCTCTCACTGTGTGAGAGGGCCTTACCTTTCGGCTCGGTCCCTAAAAAACGAACGAATAACAATAGGGCCTTGCTTGCAGGCAAGGCCTCTCACTGTGTGAGAGGGCCTTACCTTTCGGCTCGGTCCCTAATAATAATAATAATAATAAAAAACGAACGAATAACAATAGGGCCTTGCTTGCAGGCAAGGCCTCTCACTGTGTGAGAGGGCCTTACCTTTCGGCTCAGTCCCTAAAAAACGAACGAATAACAATAGGGCCTTGCTTGCAGGCAAGGCCTCTCACTGTGTGAGAGGGCCTTACCTTTCGGCTCGGTCCCTAATAAAAAACGAACGAATAACAATAGGTCCTTGCTTGCAGGCAAGGCCTCTCACTGTGTGAGAGGGCCTTACCTTTCGGCTCGGTCCCTAAAAAACGAACGAATAACAATAGGGCCTTGCTTGCAGGCAAGGCCTCTCACTGTGTGAGAGGGCCTTACCTTTCGGCTCGGTCCCTAAAAAACGAACGAATAACAATAGGGCCTTGCTTGCAGGCAAGGCCTCTCACTGTGTGAGAGGGCCTTACCTTTCGGCTCGGTCCCTAATAAAAAACGAACGAATAACAATAGGGCCTTGCTTGCAGGCAAGGCCTCTCACTGTGTGAGAGGGCCTTACCTTTCGGCTCGGTCCCTAATAATAATATAAAAACGAACGAAAAACAATAGGGCCTTGCTTGCAGGCAAGGCCTCTCACTGCGTGAGAGGGCCTTACCTTTCGGCTCGGTCCCTAATAATAATAATATAAAAACGAACGAAAAACAATAGGGCCTTGCTTGCAGGCAAGGCCTCTCACTGTGTGAGAGGGCCTTACCTTTCGGCTCGGTCCCTAATAATATAAAAACGAACGAAAAACAATAGGGCCTTGCTTGCAGGCAAGGCCTCTCACTGTGTGAGAGGGCCTTACCTTTCGGCTCGGTCCCTAATAATAATAATAATAATAATAATAATAAAAAACGAACGAATAACAATAGGGCCTTGCTTGCAGGCAAGGCCTCTCACTGTGTGAGAGGGCCTTACCTTTCGGCTCGGTCCCTAATAATAAAAAACGAACGAATAACAATAGGGCCTTGCTTTCAGGCAAGGCCTCTCACTGTGTGAGAGGGCCTTACCTTTCGGCTCGGTCCCTAATAATATCATAACGAACAAAAAACAATAGGGCCTTGCTTGCAGGCAAGGCCTCTCACTGTGTGAGAGGGCCTTACCTTTCGGCTTGGTCCCTAATAAAAACGAACGAATAACAATAGGGCCTTGCTTGTAGGCAAGGCCTCTCACTGTGTGAGAGGGCCTTACCTTTCGGCTCGGTCCCTAATAATATTAAAACGAACGAATAACAATAGGGCCTTGCTTGCAGGCAAGGCCTCTCACTGTGTGAGAGGGCCTTACCTTTCAGCTCAGTCCCTAAAAACGAACGAATAACAATAGGGCCTTGCTTGCAGGCAAGGCCTCTCACTGTGTGAGAGGGCCTTACCTTTCGGCTTGGTCCCTAAAAATATAAGTTTTGAGCGTTTCACATGATAAGAAGCTGTTTTGGTCAATCTAAGACAAGAATGTTTTTTCTCAAGCAGAACTTCACTGACAAAACACCAATTACACCACTTATTTCAAATTTTTTCATAGTGTTTTCCTGCTTTTCTGAGTAGAAGAGCAAAAAATGGCATTTTTGAGCGTTTCTCATGAAAAGAAGCTGTTTTGGTCACTTTGAGACAAGGATGTTATTTCTCAAGCAGAACTTCATTGTCTGATAAGACTTTGACAAAACAGCAATAAACCACTCGTTTTTGAATTGTTTTTTAGTATTTTCATGCTTTTCTGACTAGAAAAGTCAAAAATCATATTTTTGAGCGTTTCTCATGAACAGAAAAATAGTGACTAAAAAAAGTCACTTTGAGACAAGGATTTTTTTTCTCAAGCAGAACTTCATTGTCTGATAAGACTTTGACAAAACAGCAATAAACCACTCATTTTTGTTTTTTTTTTAGTGTTTTCATGCTTTTCTGATTAGAAAAGGCAAATATGTCATTTTTGAGTGTTTCTCACGAAAAGAAGCTGTTTTGGTCCCTTTGAAACAAGGATGTTTTTTCTCAAGCAGAACTTCAAGGTCTGACAAGACTTTGACAAAAAAGACATAATCCACTCATTTTTGACTTGTTTATAGTGTTTTCATGCTTTTCTGATTAAAAAAGGCAAACATGTCATTTTTGAGCGTTTTTCATGGTTTTGGTCACTTTGTGGCAAGGATGTTTTTTCTCAAGCAGAACTTCTTCACTTGCTATGACATTGACAAACAGCCATGAAGATCTCTTTCCATGGTCCTGATTCTTTGTCTTTCTCTCTCTCTCTCTCTCTCTCTCTCTCTCTCTCTCTCTCTCTCTCTCTCTCTCTCTCTCTCTCTCTCTCTCTCTCTCTCCTCCAACCCCCTTAAAGCTGCTAACTGGCGTGCATGGATGAGGATGAACACTGGGAAAATTCACACTGACCCATGTCAGGGTTAGACTGGGATGGCCGGCGGACGGTGTGGACTGTCTTTTTTCCCAGCCTGTGTGGAACTTTGTTATTTTTTTCCAGAGAGAACCCCTGTAAGCCCAACCCCTTTTTTAACCTCCGGAGCTACTCCTCAACTTTAGCCAGAAACCTAACCTCTTGCCAGGTCTGACTCTTTTCCCCTCTCTCTCCCTCTCTTCTCTCCAGCCCCCTTAAAGCTGCTCACTGAGTTCTGGAACTTTTTCAACCCCCCCAGTGGAGACGGAATGCTGCCCCACATTGCAGCCACACACTGGGGTAAAAACTTTTATCCTGGTCCTTGTCCCCCCCCCCCCCCTTCTCGCCACCTTAAAGCTGCACACTGGCTCTAGGCCTCTTTAAAACCCCCCAGTGGAGATGGAATGCCGGCCCACATAAAAGCCACACACTGGGGGAAGAACTCTGGCCCTTAACCTGGTTCTTTTTTTCCCCCTTTCTCCACCTCTCTTCACCAGCCACCTTAAAGCTTCACACTGGCTCTGGACCTTTTTCAAAACGCACCAGTCGAGAGGGAATTCTGCCCCACATCAGAGCCCCACACTGGGTGAAGACCTCTGGTTCTGGTTCTTTTTTTCCCAGTCCCTCCCCCTTTTTCTTCCAGCCACCTTAAAGCTGCACACTGGCTCTAGGCCTTTTTCAAACCCCCCAGTGGAGACGGAATGCTGCCCTACTTCAGAGCCACACACTGGGGTCAGAACTCTTCTCATCCTGGGCCTGGTCTGACTCTTTTTTTTCCATCTCTCTCCCCTTCTCTTCTCTCCAGCATCCTTAAAGCTGCACACTGGGTCTGGGCCTTTTTCAAACCACCCCGTGGAGATGGATTGCTGCCCCGCACTACAGCCACACACTGGGGGCAGAACTTTTTCCCTGGTCCTGATTCTTTTTCTCTCTCTCTCTCTCTCTCTCTCTCTCTCTCTCCCCCTCTTTCTTCCAGCTACCTTAATGCTGCACACTGGCGTGCACTGAGGAGGAGGAACGCCGGGAAATGTTGTGCTTACCCGGGTCAGGATTAGGCCGGGACGGTAAGCGTGGGACTCTGTCTTTTTTCCAGGCCTGTGTGGGACTCTGTTACTTTTTTTCAAAGACAGAACTCGATTAACTGATCCCCTTTTCAGCCTCTGGTGCTTTTCTCATCTGGAGTTGGATAACGGTAAAACGGTATGTGGGACTTTATTTTTTTCCAGACAGAACCCCTGTAAGACTAACCCCTTTTTAACCTCTGGTGCTTTTCTTACGTGGAGCTTGATAACGGTAAAACTCAAACCGTCTGTGGCCATTTTTCAGAACTCTGCTCCTCCTTACCCTGGTCTGACTCTTTTTTTTATCTGTCTCTCTCCCACTCTTTTCTCCAGCCACCTTAAAGCTGCAAACTGAGTTCTGGCATTTTTCAAACCGCCCCATGGAGATGGAATGCTGCCCCACATTGCAGCCACACACTGGGGGCTGAACTCTGGCCCTCCTTGCCTGTCTTCAGTGTGACTTGGGCTTCAACAAACTGATTACACTTGCTGTATTTATTGTATCTTAAATGTGTTGTAATTGTATTTTATTGTGTTTTAATGGTATTTAAATTGTATTTTATTCATACTGTTTATTTATGCTTTGTACTGTAAAGAACTTTGTGACTCTGTCTGTGAAAAGTGCTCTATCAATTAAATTTACTGACTATTTTGCCTACTTACTTGTCCCCCCCCCCCCCCTCCCTTTAAGGTGGTTCATCAGTCTCGGGGTCAGTTCCAGGCTCCAGGCTCCAGGCTCCAGGCTCCAGCCTCCAGGCTCCAGACTCCAGACTCCAGACTCAGGGTCAGTTCCAGGCTCCAAGCTCAAGGCTCACAGCTCCATGCTCCGGGCTCCAGGCTCAGGGTCACTTCAAGGCTCTGGGCTCCATTCTCCGGGTTCAAGGTTCCGTACTCGGGGTCAGTTCAAGGCTCAGGTCTCATGGCTTCAGGCTAGGGTCAGTTCGAGGATCTGGGCTCCAGGTTCAAGTCTTTAAGCTCTGGGCTCTAGGCTCCCTGCTCCAGGCACCAAGCTCCAAGGCTCTTGGTCAGTTTCAGGCTCCATGCTCCAGGCCACTAGCTCCACACTCTGGGCTCGGGGTTAGTTCCAGGCTCCGGGCTCAAGGCTCCAGCCTCTACGCTAAAGGCTCCTTTTTCCGGGTCCAGCTATGGGCTCGGTTTCAGTTCCATGGTCCGGGTTCAAGGCTCCAGGCTCTAGGCTCGGGTCAGTTCCAGGCTCATGGCACCAGACACAAGGCTCCAGGCTCTAGGCTCTAGGCTCCAGGCTCCAGGCTCCAGGCTCCAGGTCCCAGGCTCTTGGAATCCAGCCTCCTAGCTCCAGGCTTCAGGCTTGAGGTCAATTCCAGGCTCCGGGCTCCGAGCTCCGGGCTCCGGGCTCTAGGCTCCGGGGTCAGGGTCAGTTAAAGGCTCCGGTTTCTGGGATCTGTGTTCCGTGCTCCAGTCACCGGGCTCACGGCTCCATGATCTGGGCTCCAGGCTCCAGGCTCGGGGTCAGTTCAGGGCTCCGGGTTCAAGGTTCCGTACTCTGGGTCATTTCCAGGCTCCGGTTTCCAGGCTCCGGGCTCCAGGCTCCGGGTTCCAGGCTCCGGGTTCCAGGCCCCGGGCCCCAGGCCCCAGGCTCCAGGCTCCAGGTTCCAGGCTCAAGGCTCCAGGCTCCGGCCCCTTGGCTCCTGGCTCTAAGCTCGGAGTCAGTTCCAGCCTCTGGGCTTCGGGTTCCAGGCTCAAGGCTCCAGGCTCCGTGCTCCAGGCTCCAGACTCCAGGCTCAAGGCTACGGGGTCCAGGCTGCAGGCTCAGGGTCAGTTCCATGCTCCGGGCTCAAGGCCTAAGGCTGGAGCCTGGAACTGGAACCCTTTGTCAGGCCAAGGGTTCCAGGCTACAGGCTAAAGGCTCCATGCTCAAAGCTCCGTGCTCCAGGTTCCAGGCTATGGGCTCCAGGCTCCAGGCTCCGGGCTACAGGCTCCAGGCTCCGGGCTCCAGGCTATGGGCTCCAGGCTCAAGGCTCTGTGCACAGTTCTCCAGGCTATGAGTCAGTTCCAGGCTCCGGCCTGAAAGCTATCAGCTCCAGGATCCAGACTCCAGTATCCAGGCTCCAGGCTCCGGGCTCCAGGCTCCGGCCTCCAGACTTCAGGCTCTGGGTAAGTTCCTGGCTCCAGGCTCCGGGCTCCGGACTCCGGGCTCCGGGCTCCGCACTACAGGCTCCAGGCTCCAGGCTCTGTGCTAAAGGGTCCATGCTAAAGGGTCCAGGTTAGGGGTTAGTTCCAGGCTCCGGGCTCAGGGTAAGTTCCCTGCTCCTGGTTCCAGGCTCTAGGCTCCGGGCTCCAGGCTCCAGGCTCCAGGATCCGGGCTCCAGGCTCGGGGTCAGGGCACCAGGCTCCAGGCTCCGGGCTCCGGGCTCCGGGCTACGGGCTCCAGGTTCCAGGCTCTAGGCTCCAGGCTCCAGGCTCCAGGCTCCAGGCCCCAGGCTCCATGCTCCAAGCTCCGGGCTCCAGGCTGCAGGCTCCAAGCTTGAGGTCAGTTCCAGGCTCCTGGCTCCAGGGTTAAGCCTCCGGGCTCAGGGTCAGTTGAAGGCTCCGGGCACCCGGCTATGGTTTCTAGGCTCCAGGCTCCAAGCTCCAGGCTCAAGGTTACGTGTTAATTGCTCCGGGCTTGGGGTCAGTTCCAGGTGTCGGGCTCAAGACTCCGCGCTCCGGGCTCCTGGCTCCAGAATCCGGGCTCAGGATCTTTTCCAGGCTACAGGATCCAGATTCCAGGGTCCAGACTCTGGGCTCGGGGTCAGTTCCAGGCTCCAGGCACCGGGTTGCTGTCTCCAGATTCCAGGCTCCAGGCTCCAGGCTCCATGCTCGGGGTTAGTCTCAGGCTCTGGGCTCAAGAATTCAGTCTCAGGGTCAGTTCCAGGCTCCGGGCTCTGGACTCCAGGCTCCTGGCTCCAGGGTTAAGCCTCTGGGCTCAGGGTCAGTTCCAGGCTCCAGGCTCCATGCTTAAGTCTTTAGGCTACGGGTTCTGGGCTCCAAGGCTCCGGTCTCCGGACTTAGTGTCAGTTCCAGGCTCTGGGCTCAGGGCACCAGGCTCCCAGCTCCGGGCTCCGGGTTCCGGGCTCCGGGCTCCGGGCTCCGGGCTCCGAGCTCCGGGCTCAGTGTCAGTTCCAGGATTCGGACTCAGGGCTCCAGGCTCAAGGCTCCAAACTCCGGGCTCCACGGTCCAGGTTCCGGGCTCCAGGCTCTGGACTTCGGGTCAGTTCCAAGTTTTTGACTCCAGGTGTCAGGCTCCCAGCTTTTGGCTTGCTGTAAGTTCCAGGCTCCGGGTTCCACGCCCTGGGCTCTAGGCCCCGGGCACAGTGTTATTTCCAGTCTCCGGGCTCCAGGCTGTGGGCTCGGTGTCTTCCTCCAGGTCCAGGCTCCAGGCTTCAGCATCCAGGCTCAAGGCTCGTTGCTCCGCGCTCCAGGCTCCGCGCGCCAACCCAGTTGGCCTAACCCGTATTTTTTTTTTTAAAAAAAAACCTCCGGTGCTCTCCTCATCTGGAGCTGGAAACCTAACCTCCTGGCGCGGTCTGACTTTTTTTTTTTTTTCTGTCTCACTCCCCGTCTCTTCCCTCCAGCATCCTTAAAGCTGCACACTGAGTTCTGGCATTTTTCAAACTACCCCAGTGAAGACGGAATACTTCCCCACACTGAACAAAACCCAGGGGCTAGAACTCTTCTCCTCCGTACCTGGTCTGACGGGTTTTTTTTTTCTTTCTCTCTCCCCCTCTTTTCTCTCCAGCATCCTTTAAGCGGCACACTGAGTTCTGGCATTTTTCAAACCGCCCCGTGGAGATGGAATGCTGCCTCACATTGCAGCCACACACTAGTGGAAGAACTCTTTCCGTGGTCCTGATTCTTTGTCTTTCTTTCTTTCTTTCTTTCTCTCTCTCTCTCTCTCTCTCGCTCTCTCTCTCCCTCTTTCTTCCAACCCCCTTAAAGCTGCACACTGGCGTGCATGGACGAGGAGGAACACTGGGAAATGTCACACTGACCCTTGTCAGGGTTAGACTGAGATGGCTGGCAGACAGTGTGGACTCTTTCTTTTTTCCAGCCTGTGTGGGACTTCGTTATTTTTTCAGACACAGAACACCGGTTAGCCTAATCCCTTTTTTAACCTCCGGTGCTTTTCTCATTGGAGCTGGATAACGGTAAAACTTGAACCGTATGTTGAACTTTGTTATTTTTTTTTCCAGAGACAACCCCTATAAGCCTAACCCCTTTTTTAACCTCCAGAGCTTCTCCTAAACTTTAGCCGGAAACCCAACCTCCAGCCAGGTCTGACTCTTTTCCCCTCTCTCCCCCTCTCTTCTCTCCAGCCCCCTTAAAGCTGCTCACTTGAGATGTGGAACTTTTTCAAACCCCCCCAGTGGAGACGGAATGTGGCCACACATCAGGGCCTCACACTCAGGGAAGAACTCTCGCCCTGGTCCTGGTTCTTTTTTTCTCTGTCCCTCCCCCTTTCTCTTCCAGCCACCTTAAAGCTACACATTGGGTCTGGGCCTTTTTGAAACCCTCAAATGGAGACGGAGGCTGACCCACATCAGAGCCCCACACTGGGGGAAGAACTCTGGCCCTGGTCCTGGTTCTTTTTTTCCCCCTCTCTCCCCCTCTTTCTTCCAGCCCCCTTAAAGCTGCTCACTGAGTTCTGGAACTTTTTCAAACCCCCCAGTGGAGACGGAATTCTGCCCCACATCGGAGCCACACACTGGGTGAAGAACTCTTGTCCTGGTCCTGTCCCCCCACCCCCCACCCTCTTTCTTCCAGCCACCTTAAAGCTGCACACTTGCTCTAGGCCTCTTTCAAACCCCCCAGTGGAAACGGAATGCTGCTCCACATAAAAGCCACACACTGGGGGAAGAACTCTGGCCCTGGTCCTGGTTCTTTTTTTTCCCCCTCTCTCCACCAGCCAGCTTAAGGCTTCACACTGGCTCTGGGCCTTTCTCAAAATGCCCCAGTGGAGACAGAATGCTGCCCCACATCAGAACCACACCAGGGTGAAGAACTCTGATCCTGTTTTTTTCACCTCCTCTCTCCCCCTCTTTCTTCCAGCCACCTTAAATCTGCACACTGGCTCTAGGCCTCTTTCAAACCTCCCAGTGGAGACGGAGTGCTGCCCCACATCAGAGCCAACCACTGGGGGAGGAACTCTGGCCCTGGTCCTGGTTCTTTTTTTCCCCTTCTCTCCCCCTCTTTCTTCCAGCCCCCTTAAAGCTGCTCACTGAATTCTGGAACTTTCTCAAACCCTCCAGTGGAGACGGAATGCTGCACCACATCAGAGCCCCATACTGGGAGAAGAACTCTGGCCCTGGTCCTGGTTTTTTTTTTCTTTCCTCTCTCCCCCCCTTTCTTCCAGCCACCTTAAAGCTGCAAACTGAGTTCTGGAACTTTTTCAACCCACCACCCCCCAGTGGAGACGGAATGTTGCCCTACATTAGAGGCGCACACTGGGGGAAGAACTCTGGCCCTGGTCCTGGTTCTTTATTTCCCTCTCTCCCCCTCTCTTCTCTCCAGCCATTTTAAAGCTGCTCACTGAGTTGTGGAACTTTTGCAAACCCCCCCAGTGGAGACGGAATGCTGCCCCACATCAGAGCCTCACACTCGGGGAAGAACTCTTGCCCTGGTCCTGGTTCTGTTTTTTTCCCATCCCTCCCCCTTTTTCTTCCAGCCACCTTAAAGCTGTACACTGGCTCTAGGCCTTTTTCAAACCCCCCAGTGGAGATGGAATGCTGCCACACATCAGAGCCCCACACTGGGGGAAGAACTCTGGCCCTGGCCGTGGTTCTTTTTTTCCCCCTCTCTCCCCCTCTTTCTTCCAGCCACCTTAAAGCTGCACACTGGGTCTGGGCCATTTTCAAACCCCCCAGTGGAGACAGAATGCTGCCCCACACCAGAGCCACACACTGGGGGCAGAACTCTGCTCATCCTGGCCCTGGTCTGACTTTTTTCCATCTCTCTCCCCCTCTCTTCTCTCCAGCATCCTTAAAGCATCACACTGGGTCTGGACCTTCTTCAAACTGCCCCGTGGAGATGGAATGCCACCCCGCACTACAGCCACTCACTGGGGGCAGAACTTTTTCCCTGGTCCTGATTCTTTTTTTCTTTCTCTCTCTCTCCCCCTCTGTCTTCCAGCCACCTTAAACCTGCACATTGCCGTGTGCTGAGGAGGAGGAATGCCGGGAAATGTTGCGCTGACTCGGGTCAAGATTAGACCAGGACGGCCAGCGGACCGTGTGGACTCTGTCTTTTTTCCAGGCCCGTGTGGGACTTTGCCATTTTTCCAGGCCTGTGTGGGACTCTGTTATTTTTTTCAAAGATAGAACGCCAGTTAGCTAATCCCCTTTTTAACCTCCGGTTCTTTTCTAATCTGGAGCTGGATAACGGTAAAACTCGAACCGTATGTGGGACTTTGTTATTTTTTTCCAGACACAACCCCTGTAAGCCTTACCCCTTTTTAACCTCTGGTGCTTTTCTCACGTGGAGCTTGATAACGGTAAAACTCAAACCGTTTGCGGCCATTTTTCAGAACTCTGCTCCTCCTTGCCCTGGTCTGACTCTTTTTTTCTGTCTTTCTTCCACCCTCCAGCCACCTTAAAGCAGCACACTGAGTTCTGGCATTTTTCAAACCGCCCCGTGGAGACAGAATGCTGCCCCACATTGCAGCCACACACGGGGGGCTGAACTCTGGTCCTCCTTTCCTGTCCGCAGCGTGACTTGGGCTTCTACAAACTGATTGCACTTGCTGTATTTATCGTATTTTAAATGTATTGTAATTGCATTTTATTGTGTTTTAATGGTATTTGAATTGTATTTTATTTGTATTGTTTATTTATGCTTTGCACTGTAAAGAATTTTGTGACTGTCTGTGAAAAGTGCTCTATCAGTAAAATTGACTGACTATTTTGCCTACTTACTTTGTGACTCTTTTTTTCCCCCCTCTCTCCCCCTTTCTTCCTCAGCCACCTTAAAGCTGCACACTGGGGCTGAAAATCTGGTCCTCTGGCCCGGTTAGGGTTAGGGCTGAGGCCAGGGCCAGGGTTAGGGCTCCAGGCTCAGGCCCCGTTCCAGGGTTAGGGTTAGGGTTAGGGTTTGGGGATTAAGGTTCGGGTTATGGTTAGGGGGTTAGGGTTTGGGTTAAGGGGTTAGGGTTAGGGTTTGGGGATTAGGGTTCGGGTTGTGGTTAGGGGGTTAGGGTTTTGGTTAAGCGGTTAGGGTTAGGGGGTTAGGGCTAGAGGGTTAGGGTTAGGGTTTGGGGGTTAGGGGGTTAAGGTTAGATTTAGGGCTCCAGGCCTCTGGGCTCAGGTTAGGGTTAGGATTAGGGTTTGGGTTAGGGTTAGGGTTAGGGTTAGGCTTAGGTTTAGGCTTAGGGTTAGGGAGTTAGGGGGTTAGGGTTAGAGGGTTAGGGGGTTGGGGTTAGGGGGTTAGGGTTAGCAGGTGAGGGTTAGGGTTGGGGTTAGGGTTGAGGGGTTAAGGTTTGAGTTAGGGGGTTAGGACCAAGTCCAGGGCCAGGGTAAGGATTAGGGCCCACAGGGCACGGCCAGGGCCAGGGTTAGGGTTAGGGCCCAGGCCAGGGCCCCGGTTTGGGTCAGGACCCAGGCCAGGGCCACGATTAGGTTCAGGGCCCAGGCCAGGGCCCTAGTTAGGGCCCAGGCCAGGGCCCTGGTCAGGGTTAGGGCTCCTTGCTCGGTTTCAGTTTCAGGGTTAGGGCTCCAGGCTCCGGCCTCAGTTCAAGGCTCAGGCTAAGGGCTCGGGTTCAGTTTCCAGGCTCCGGGCTCAAGGCTCTGGGCTCCGGGTTCTGGGGAGACCCGAAAGCCCAGACCTCCCGGCAAACCCGGGTACACCACACTTAAGCACTGCTTGCGGGGGAACCAAGAACAGTGAAATCCCCACCGCCAGAAGAACTGCGCCCTTGGCATAACCATGGGAAAAAATAAATAAATTTGAAAAAATACCAAGACAAATTTGACTAAAGGCGGCCATACACTGTGCGATTATTTCAATCGTTGCACGCAGCTCCATCTCAAACTGTGTGAATCAGTCGTACAGTCAGGCTCACGATTCATGTTCTCATACTGCATGGACCGACGCTCATATGCGACCTGACTGCTCACACTGTAGGACCATACACCACAGGACGCATGACACGTTTGAGTGTTGTATCCGGAAATACAACGTTAAAATACCAAGGAATCCGTAAAAGTGCATAGACGATTGTGTATTAGCGTGAGCCACGAAATGGTAGTGCTAAACAAAAACCAACGAGCTGCTTTGGTAATATGTGCCATTATCTGCCGGGAATCAAAAAAGAAGAAAAGACGGTGACGTGTTTGGTGCAGGAATTGGTTTGCCAGACGTGGACAGTATGGGCTGTCAATCCTACAGCAAAGGGAACTAGAGGTAAACTGCAAAAGCTAAACTGCACTAGGCCAATAGCCAGCTACTGTTAGCTTGTACGCTACTGTACGCGTCTGTGTTCGCGCATGCACAGTGTGAGAATTTGAGGCACATCGGCTCGTGGCACTGCTTTGACAGTACGATACACTCACGAGGAGCGAGCAGGATTTCAAACACCTCCGATTTCCTTGCGAACACACGATTGCTGGTCGTGAGGTGGTCGTGAGGTGCTAATCGCTTCTCTTTACCCCATGTACACTGCACGAAGCTCGACACATGATTAGAGGCACATCGGGCCCGATCCCAGAAATAGTCGCACGAGTGAGAAATCACCTCTAAACTCGCACAGTGTAAGGCTGCCTTAAGGTGTCATTTTTGAGCTATTCACACGAAAAGAAGCTGTTTTGGTCACTTTGAGACAAGGATGTTTTTTCTCAAGCAGAACTTCATGACCTGATAAGACTTTGACAAAAGAAACCATAAACCACTTACATCTGACTTGTTTTTAGTGTTTTCTTGCTTTTCCGAGTAGAGCAGACAAAAATGTCATTTTTGAGCATTTCACACAAAAAGAAGCTGTTTTGGTCACTTTGAGACAAGGATGTTTTTCCTCAAGCAGAACTTCATGATCTGATAAGACTTTGACGAAACAGCCATCAACCACTTATTCCTGACTTGTTTTTAGTGTTTTCTTGATTTTCTAAGTAGAAAAGTTAAAATGTCATTTTTGAGCGTTTTACACGAAAAGAAGCTGTTTTGGTCACTTTGAGACAAGGATTTTCTTTTTCTCAAGCAGAACTTCATGAATTTTACAAAAGAGTCAAAAACCACTTATTTCTGACTAGTTTTTGGTGTTTTCTTGCTTTTCTAAGTAGAAAAGGTAAAAATGTCAATTTTGAGCATTTCACACAAAAAGAAGCTGTTTTGGTCACTTTGAGAAAAGGATGTTTTTATCAAGCTGAACTTCATGACCTGATAAGACTTTGACAAAACAGCCATAAACCATTTTTTTCTGACTTGAAAAAAAAATTAAAAAAAATTCTGCTGTTCATAGTAGAGCAGGTTAAACTGTCATTTTTGAGCGTTTCATGCCAAGAGAAGCTGTTTTGTTCACTTTAACCGTCCTGCAGTCTTTGTCCGGCAGCAACGACCCCCGCAGTTCTGTATATTGCTGCACTGTCCCTCTGTCTTTGTGGGGTCAGTCAGACCCCTCCTCTGGTTTCACAACTTTTTTTTTGAGTACAGGTTTCACACAGTGCTAAATGCTTTCGTTAACATTTGCTAACCTGTCCCTGTAATTTCACAGCTGTGCAGCATTTACCCTTTCTTCATGAACGAGTGTCAGGATACAGTCTACCACTGCCCTATCTGCAGCACTTCACTTGAGTGTAACACGATTTCCTATGAAACCTACTAAATATTTGAATGTTTTTTGTTTGTTTTTCTATCCTCTTGTTCAAATTTTTATTATTTTTCTGTTGAACGTGTGCCAATAAAGAGAGACTGAACTCTGAGACATTGGTTCCTTGTCATTTGTTCATTCACATAGACTACAGATGATCTGAGATACATACATACATACATACATACATACATACATACATACATACATACAGATGCGACAAGTGAAAAAGACACACAGGGCAACAGTACACTTGTTCCCTTGCTGTCAACAGTCAGTTCAAAGACCTAAAATAAAGACAAGACAGTACACTTTCTTACATGTATGACACAGAAAATCATTTTGAGAGAGACTTGGGTCGATGCAGGAACCGCTGTCGACCATGCATTCATTTCATTCAAAAGTGCCAGACTGGGTCGAGTGACTTCATCACATGTCAGCTGCTGATGCCAGTCTCGCGACTACCAGATGTAGTAGCAACAGGACTCGAAAGAACAATAGCATCCATACTGTTTAACCAAGGTCTCCAGAAGCACGCGAGCTGTCAGCCTATTCTAATTTTTCTCACAGTGCAGACAACTGAGATGTCAGAGAGGTTCAAGTTCCCTATATGAAGGTGAATTGCGAAATGCAAGGTTTGGGTTGATGCTTCTGCTCATGTAGTCGTGAGCAGTGGAGGGTATGGCCACCGTCTCTGGGATGTCTCGCTAAACATCAACCACGATCTTCCCACTCTTCCCCCTTAGAACGGTCGAAGTCAGCACCATGGTCGCGACATACATGACAGAAATGATGATGTTGAACACAGCGATGGCACACTCCATGTTATGTAACCTCTGCGTGTCACTGATCAGAGGTTGGTACAGCAACTCTATGCAGCCCATGATCACAACCATAAACAGCTCAGTGTTCATCATGATAAGACGCGCTAGTACAGTCCTGGTGCTCTCGGTGAACTTGGTGTCCCTGGAGAAACCCTCAGAGTCATCCAGTTTCTGTTTGCTCGTGGCAGCAAAGTAGCTGAGGACTATGCTCAGGACTATGGCCAGGCATCCGATCACGATCAGTGTTATGCCCATGTAGATATAAGTGTATTCGTGGCCAGGTCTGCCGTGAGTAGGCGGCAGCCCGGAGGCCATGTCAAGCCCGCACGGTGTCCTCGTGCCGTACTTGTTGTCAATGAAATACAGAATGTTGTTGGGGAGGGTCAGAAACCCTACAATGAGTGAGGTGATGACAGCGATGGCGGCTCCCAGGTTGCCCCTGAAGTGGGCTGTAGTCAGGCTGGTGTTGTTTGAGCGAGCTGACATCCTGTCGTTGAACACCTCTTTGCTCTTGGATATCAAAGAGTCGAAGCCTCCGCCAATCATAGTCTTGCATTTCATATCAGTCAGTACCTTCATTTTGTTGTGTTTTTTTTTTTTTTTTTTTTTTCTGGCTTTGTCTCCCTCTCCTTACTTTACTTACTCACGTTGTGACACTGGGAGTAACTGAATGGACCTACTTTCTGTTTCTCTCAAAGGGATCCGGTCTTCATAGCAACCTAACAATCCTAAAAACATTTAATACAGTAATGCTCCAAGATCCCATGATCGAGTTCCAACGCACAGGTAATGCATTGTGTGCAAAGTCTAAAGCCAACCACCGTTGGTACAAGGTTCAGGGTATCACCAAAACTCCAGCTCTCACATCACAGAAAGCGCTCACACGGTCTCAACGTGATAAGCATGGATCTTCACATGAAGGTTATCGAGGACCTGAACACCAACCCAGAAAGCACACTTGAGTGGGAAACCTGAATGCATCTGAGTGCAAGGTATCAGTGGTCAAGGAAATGCTGCTGAGAATGTCCAAGTCCCATGCCGTGACTCCAGCCGCCTGCAGATGCCTGTGCGACAGGAGCTGTATGTCCACCAGAATAGGCATTACGGTAATTGCGCAGCGCAAAGACGTCTTCAATGGAAAGAAGAGAATGTGTGACGTGGGCCCCATGTCTTGCCTCCTTCTCATGTAGCTCAAAGCTCTGCATCTGACTCCCATTTGAGAAGGTCTTAAGGTTGCCAGTGTGCCCACACCCAATAGATCCAGTAAGCTCGGATTTTACATGTACCACAACGGCTAACGCAAGGCTGCAGGTCCATCCGCAACACGTGGGCCATCTACACCGAGGTTGACCTCATCGCCCGCGACACTGTCAATAACAACACAGCGCTGCTGGAGCTCAAGACCAGGAACAATGATGTTCTAGACTACACCACCTTGTGGCGATACAACACGCAGCTGTGGCTGATGTGGGTCATGTTCTCGCTCACTTACCCGAGTGTGGCAGAGCGGTCCGCTGTGTACCTGGTAATAATCAGACCAGGGAACAACCAGGTTACCATATGGAATTGCTCAAGGCCTGTAATTTTTAAGAGTATACACAGCGTGTTCCCATGGCTTGACTGTTTCTGCTCGCCGGTGCTTAACTGTCTGGCTCCTACTTGTGTGAACATGAGAGTTGAGATTCGGTTAGCCTCCGCGGCAAGACCAAGAGCCCTCCGGGTGGACTCTACCAACTTGTGTAACAGGAACCTGTGTTTCAACTTGGAGAAAACAAAGAACAGGAAGACTGCAGGGGCATCAATAACCAGAGATTCACATGATGCCTTTGGTGTTGAAATTGACCACAATGACAACAGCTGTGGCTGTAATCACGATGATTAGGAGTTGTTGTTTTTTTTTTTTGCCGTGTGTGTGTGGAGGGGGATAGGTTGTCTGAAATTAGAATTTTTGTCCAATGGTGGCTAAAATCAAGCAACCAACAGTGATACAGTGATAGGGTTTATATGTATTTAACTCCCATTTGTTGACTCTCAGTCTGTAAGACTGTCTCTAGCTTTGACTAAAAGGCTATCCACGCAATGCTTGCAAACCCTCACCTGGCACCATTCGAATTGCTTGACTGACCATGCCACAGACAGGATTGGATTCTGATAGACCATCTTGTAGAAATCCACAAAGTCAAGAAAAGTGACTATGTCGAGGGTAATTCACAAGCATCTGTTAGTGAACATGGCTAAAACACTGGCATGTGCCTACATCTCGGAGTGTACAGGCAGCCAGTTTGCAGTGCTAGTAAAAGATGGCACAAGGGCTCACAAGCCGGCCATGAGGGATGCGAGACTTAAAAACCCCGTAGAGTTTTGCAAGCATAATCTGTGCGCAATAGAATATGCCATGTTGAAGATGTTGACCGACATGGGCATGAAAAACAAGTTGTTTCTCATGACCGGCGCAAAGAGAGACTCCACTGAGGACAAGCCCCTACAGGGAATCATGGTCGATAACCTGGTGTCATTTCACAGGAGGTACTCGGAGTATCGAAAGCACCAGGTCAACAACAAATCCATGGACACGCTTGGAGATCTGACACCTTTCAAGCTTGGGCAGTTTGGCATGGCTATTTCTGGTTACGCTGACGGTTTGATAGACAGACCTGATGGACTCGAGGGAGTCTTCATTGCAACGTTCGCTGACTCCGAGACTAAACAAGCACGCACCATGCGTGTCTACGGTGTACAAGCTCAGAGGCAGACATGCTGCTTGTAGAGTTGGCCAACCTTCTGAAAGGTAACATGACCGTGTGCAGCGGAGACTCTGACATTGTGGCCATGCTGACTGCTAGCGGGCGCGAGGATGGACAATAAGAGCTACAAGGGGAATCAAGACGTGCACATGTCACCCTTTGGGGACCTCCTGTTTTGTGTACCCGAGAAGAGTTGCTACCTGGAGCGGGCTTTGAGTGAGGATAGGTTCCGAATACTGTGCGACACTGACGCGAGGGAGGAATACCTGCTGCTGCCGTGTCGAAAGCAGCACGATGAATTGGAGGTTATTGTGGTTGATTACAGAAAGGAGTACAACAAGGTCAATTTTAACCCTCCCGAAGTCTTTGTCGGGCAGCAATGACCCCCGCGGTTCTGTATAGTCCTGCACTGTCCCTCTGTCTTTGTGGGGTCAGTCAGACCCCTCCTCCAGTTCCCCAACTTTTTTTTGCATATAAACCACTTTTCCACTGTCTTTGTCTGGTCGGACGAACCCTATCGAGCCTAACTTCGAGTGTAAAAAAAAAAAAAAAAGCTCTCCCATGGCCCCTAGTCGGGGTTGGTCCTACCCCTCAGGATCCCAACTTTGTGTATGAACTGCAATCCCACTGACCTTGTGGGGTCGAAAGAGACCCTCTCAGGATCCAAACGTTGAGTATAAAAACCACATCTCCCCACTGTCCTTAGTCGGTGTCGGTCGGACCCCTCAGGATCCCAACATTGCATGTAAACCACTCTTCTGCTGTCTTTGTTTGGTCGGTCGTAACTTTGAGTATAAAAAAAAAAAAACACCTCTCCCCGCTGCCCATCGTCGGACCCCAGTGGATCCCAGCTTTGTTCATAAACCACCTCTCCCACTGTCTTCTTCGGGAGTCAAAAGAGACCTCCTCGGGATCCTGACATTGAGTATAAAACCGACTCTCCCGCTCCCATTTGTCAGTGTCAGTCAGACCCCTGTTGACCCTTACCTGTCCTAACTTTTTGTATAAACCATTCTCGTCAGGGTCGGTCAGTTGGTCAGACCTTCCTCCAGATCCCAACAGCGTATGAACTGCCTCTCCTGTTGCTTCTCTCGACGGGTAGGTCGGTCAGTCACTCTGCTTTTTCCACAGTCTTGTAGAGTCATGTCCTGACATACCACGCACACACACACACACACACACACACACACAGACACACACACACACCAACAAAAATCATCCCTTTCACTTAACACCACTCTGGTTTTTGCTCAACAGTCAAGCGTGGCCTGCTCGTGTGTGTGCTCAAGCTGGAGTCCAGTCCAGGTCCTTCACATTGTCCAAAGTCCATGTCCTTGACATTTGTCCACAGTCGTGTCCGGCCGGTGGGTCAAGTCCTGTACATGACAGCCCTAAGCCACCCCCTCGCTGCGCTGTGTTAGCCCTGCTAGCTTGATGAATCAACAAGAACAACAGACTGCGATTGCGACGGTGGCAGTGGTGGCAGTGGTGGCAGTGGCAGCGGCGACAGCAGCGGCCACAATCTCACAGCAAAGGAGCACGAGGTAGAGATGTACACAACAAGTGAGGGAGAGTGAAGCCGAGGGAAAGGCATACCCCCACACACACCAAGCCGCCTAAGTTGCCCAAACCAGGACCTGGACCAAAAAAAAAAAAAAAAAAAGAATAATGTACAAATCATTCTCATAGAATAAAATGTGCTGGGCTGGGCTGGCTGGCTGGGCTGGCTGGGCTGGCTGGCTGGGGTGGTCTTCACTAAGATCTTCAACAAGCCCAAAGTTGCATGCAAAGCACTCCCTCACAAACCCCCAAGCTGCCTTTATTGTGAGTCAAAGAGGCCCTATCGAGCCCAAACTTGACGTATAAACTGCTGTCTTTGTCATGCGGGTCAGATGAAACCCTCAGGGGTACAACGTTGAGTATAAACCGCTGTCCTGCTTGTCTTTGTCGGGGTCAAACAGGCCCTATCGAGTCTGACTTTTTGTGTGTGAACCGCTGCTGTCCCGCAGTCTCATTGTGGGGGTCAGTCGGACTCTCAGGGTCCTCAACTTTGCATACAAACTGCTCTGCCGCTGTCGTTTGTCAGGTCAAAAAGGTCCTATCGACTCCAACTTCTGTGTATGAACCGCCATCCCACAGTCTTTGTCTGAGTCAGTCAGAGAGTCTCAGTGTCCAAACTTTGTGTAAAAAAAAAAACAAAAAAACACTGACCTGCTGTCTTCAGTCGGGTTGCAGAGGCACCAGTTGAGTCTGACTTTTATATATGAACCGCCGCTGTCCTGCAGTCTCTTTGTGGTGTCAGTCGGACCCCCAGGGTCCTTGAGTTTGCATACAAACCTCTCTGCAGTTGTCTTTGATTGGGTCAAAGAGGCACTATCAAGTCCGACTTTTGCATATGAATCGCCACTGTCCCGTAGTCTCTTTTGTCGGGTCAGTCGGACTCTCAAGGGTACCCAACTTTGCGTATGAACCACTGTCGTGCCGCTGTCTTTGTCGGGTCAGTCGGACTCTCAGGGTCCCAACTTGGCATGTGAACCACTTTCCCGCTGTCTTTGTTGGGTCAGTCAGACTGTTAGGGTCCCAACCTTGTGGGGAAAAAAACATAATAATAAAACACTGTCCCCGCTGTCTTTGGTCGGGTCGAAGAGGCACTATCGAGTCCAACTTTGCATATGAACCGCTGTCCCACTGTCCTCATCGGGCCAGTCAGACTCTCAGCATCCCGACTTTGTATAGAAAACCCCTATCCCGCTGTCTTTGTTGGGTGAAAGAGGCACTGTCGATTCTGACATGGAGTTTAAACCACTGTCCCGCTGTCTTTGTCAGGTCATAGAGGCACTGTCGAGTCCAACTTTGCGGAAGAACCGCTGTCCTGCTGTCTTCGTCGGGTCAGTTAGACTCTCAGGGTCCCAACTTTGTGTAAAAACCATTCTCCCGCTGTTTTTGTTGGGTCAAAGAGACACTGTTGAGTCCGACTTTGCATAAGAACCGCTGTCCCGCTGTCTTTGTCAGGTCAGTCAGACTCTCAGGGTTCCGACTTTGTGTAAAAACTCCTTTCCTGCTGTCTTTGTCAGTGGTGCCAGATCGAGGCCAGAGCAGCCTGTTGCCCTTGGGGAGAAGAGGAGGTGGGAGAAGAGGACAAACGTGTCCACTGAACCCATGCATCACCATGTTTTGGATACCTAAGCCAATGGTGAACTTGGTCAATGTCATTATGTTTGGACACTTGGACCAATAATAATAATAGTAATATCCATATTCATCCATATTATTTCATAAGAACTTAGATTTCCTGGTGTTAGTCAACTGCTGCATCTTGTTGACTCCTTGCCGTAAGTAAAATCTTTTGATTCCAGAATCCAGCGACTCTGTCTCGATTCTTAGATGGTATATCAGAATTTTTCTGTCAAAGGTCATTTTTGAGCATTTCAACGTGAAGAGAAGCTGTTTTGATCACTTTGAGAATAGGATGTATTTTTCTCATGCTGATCTTCATGAACTGATAAGAGTTTGACAAAACAGTCAAAAATCACTTATTTCTGGCTTGTTTTTAATTTTTTCTTGCTTTCCTGAGTAGAGCAGGTAAAAAGGTCGTTTTTGAGCGTTTCACATGAAGAGAAGCTGTTTTGGTCACTTTTAATATTTTCTTGCTTTTCTGAGTAGAGCAGGTAAAAAGGTCATTTTTAATCGTTTCACGCAAACAGCAGCTGTTTTGGTCACTTTGAGGATCACACTAGGATGTGTTTCTCATGCAGAATTTCGTGAACTGATAAGTTTGACAAAACAGTCAAAAACCACTCATTTCTGACTTGTTTTTAATATTTTCCTGCTTTTCTGAGAAGAGAAAAGGGTCATTTTTGAGTGTTACACGTGAATATAAACTGTTATGGTCATTTTGAGTCTAGGATGTGTGAATTCATGAGCTTTACTTAAATAATACAAATTAATAGCAGCCATTCAGAAAAGAAAGAAAACTAACAACATAGCCATGTAAAACAACATATGCACAATGCAGTCATAAAATTTAATGTATGACAAAACATCAGCGTGTGTTGGCAAATATGAGTAATTTCCATTAATTTCCACTAGATGGCAGTATTGTATCATCAAGTAACTATTACTGTGCCTGTGAGTTTGTTTAACTGTGTACATGTTTATGTTGAAATGTTAACCATTTTTTATTTGGTTTAATGCTTCTCTCTGCGTGTGTAGGTACGTGTGTGTGTGTGTGTGTGTGTGTGTGTGTGTGTGTGTGTGTGTGTGTGTGTGTGTGTGTTGAAGTATTTTTATGTATATATATGCCATTTTTGCTGTTATTCAGTGCTCCTCCTATCTGTCTCTTCCTGCAGGATTGTTGAAGTGCTTGAATGGAATTATGTATGCAATAACTGCTTTGGTTTAATGCCCTGCCTATCTTGTTCTTTCACAGCTCCAGCTGGACAGTAGTTGTAATTGATTAGTCCCACTAATAAAACAATGTAATGTTTTCTTTTATGCAAAGTTTTATAGTATCAGTGAACTAGCGTTTAGAGTAAAGTCAACCACCACCTTTAACTCTTCTTCTATGAATAAGGAGTTTTTCAAGTAAGAAAGAAGTCAGCTCATACCAGCCGCACTCTATGGATCCTGCTTCCAACATTATAGACTGTCTTGAGGCTGGTACTGGAATATCTTGTGGAGTGAAGAAGTCACTTATGCCAAAAAATGTCTCATAATTGAGATTACATTGTAAATTAATCTAAACCAGTGGTTCTTAACCTGGGTTCGATCAAACCCTAGGGGTTCGGTGAGTCAGTCTCAGGGGTTCGGTGGAGGTCAAGACACACACTCAACAACAGAAGTCACACTGATTTGCAGTAAATATTCATTATTATTGTAGCCTGATGGAAATTAGGTGATGGGTGTGTGTTAAAATGTTAAAAATGATAAATAGCATAAATACAATAAGTTCATTATCGGAATACATAAGGTTAAAAATTAAAACCATTTCAGTGTGGTAGCATTAAAAAAGGTCATGTCTTTGTGAAAAGGTATGTAATTTGTTGTGAGTTCATGCTCTGTATTGGTTTTGTTCTTTGAACACAGTGATGTTAATGCATAGTTCATTTTGTGCACCAGTAAAACATATACCTGTGTCTTGAATTTGCAAAATGTCATATTTTATTTTTTAATAAAGAAGGGTTCGGTGAATGCGCATATGAAACTGGTGGGGTTCAGTACCTCCAACAAGGTTAAGAACCACTGACCTAAACCCTGCAGGCCTGCGGGTGATGAGTTTTCAATGTCGAAACAATGCAAAGTCATTGGAAGAAGCATCAACATTTAATGTGGGTATGCTACTGATTTTAAAGGGTTTTTCTGTGTAAAAGATGTCTCGATTGTTGTGCTCCACATTTGCACCAAGAAACTTTTGTTGTTGTTTTTTTTGTTTTGTTTTTTTTCACTTAGGCACAAACACTGTTTTTACCTGAGGATCTAACGGAGAATAAAAGTCAAAGGCTAAAATGTCCTGGTTTGATGATGATGATGATGATTATGATTATTATTATTATTATCATTATTATTATTATTATTATTATTATTATTATTATTATTATTATTATTATCAGACTTTTTATTTTATTTGTATCTGATGGGACAGATTACCAGTTATAGTGAAATTTACTTTTCATAATGTGCAGTTGCGACCACAGACTTATATCAGCAGAGGTCAGAGTTTCACCAGAGGATACGAATCATTTTAAACCTTTGTTAATGTAATGGGAATGTATTATGAAGTCAAATATTTTTCAGTGTGTGCAAATGTAATACATTAAAGCTTTACAAATCTAACCTTATAGCAACGGCTTAGTGAAAACATGTTTATTGAGTAACATGTTGTGTCTCTGCACTGGAGATATGGAAAATACAACCATACCGTGTGGTCCAGCTGAAATAAGGGTGGATCCATTTGCCTCCACAGCATCTGCTTCTGTCCCTCTTCCACAAACCAAATCTTCCTCCTTTTCATTCCTCATATTGACATCATCTTCCTCCTCTTCTGCACGTCCTTCCTGGTCTGTTCCTCTCTCAGTAACCCTCTTTAGCCCTGACCCTCCTGGTTTCCCTACCATTCTTTCTTCTCCTTCATTTCTCCTTATCTCTTCCTCCCCTTCCTATGTGTATGTGTGTGTGTGTGTGTGTGTGTGTCTGTGTGTGTGTGTCTGTGTGTGTAAGTGTGCCATGAAGCTAAATATCTTCATCTTCTGTCTTTCGGAATTTTGAAAGTAGCTTAAAATTCTATTGAGGTTCTGGGCCTGTATTGCCAACAAGTAGAGAAATCATCACTGATCCATTGATTTTGGTTGGATTTTTATAATTTTTTCTGTGGAATGAGTATATTGTTTGGTGAAAAGAATGGCATATTGGCTGATGTCATAACTTGGGGGAACAGTTGATTGGCAATGAAGTAAAGTTGAAAATATTGGAAAAAAGTGAGAAAATGCCAAAAAAAAATTTGCATTAAATTGAGCCAAAATCATGCAGAAATGTGTTTTAAGAATTGTTTTTTCATTGAAGGTTGTCACCATATGTGTTTTTTGCATCCTGAATGCGTTTATTCACAGCTTACCCAACCCACTGAGGATTGAAGGAAAATTTTCATTTTTCAAAATTTTATATCAGAAAATGAGGAGTACATACACTAATAAGGCCACAGTTTTGTTTTGTTTTTTTGCGATATTTCCAGCAGAGCAGACCCTCCAATTATTGGTCCTTAGGATCAAAATTAACACAAAAAAAAAAAAACGCAAATAAAAAGTAATAATTATAATAATGGATTGGATTTATATAGCGCCTTCCTAGACACCCAAAGCGCTTTACATTATTGACCCATTATTCATTCGCTCTCACATTCTCCCACTGGTGGTGGTAAACTATGTCTGTAGCCACAGCTGCCCAGGGGCAGACTGACAGAAGTGTGGCTGCCATTTTGCACCGCCTCTGACCACCACCAAACATTCATACACCAGTGTGGGTGGCACTGGAGGCAAGGAGGGTGAAGTGTCTTGCCCAAGGACACAACGGACTGACTAGGACAGAGCGGGATTCGAACCGCCAACCCTTTGGTTATTGGACGACCCGCTCTACCAACTGAGCCATGGCCGCCCCAAAAAAAAGTATGGCAGACCATGTCAGGTTCAACCCATTTTATTGAGTTTTTGACACTTTGGCTCCCTGACTATTAACTGCTTTTTCCAAACAGTGCCTGTGACACGGCAGTAAAACAGCAGGAACACGGCTGGTTAAAAAAACCCAGAAAAGTCATTGATCGCCATCTTCATCTTCCTCCTGCTCACTGAAACCACAGACGTCGTCTTCTTCAGTGTCAGAGATGAACAGCCTCAGAAAGGCCCTCTCAGTCTCTTTCATTGACGCTCTCATTGTCACTCTCATCTCAAGGCAAAGTTGCCCCCGAACTTATCCTGTCCTCTTCATTATGCAGCAGTCCAGCCTTTCAAAACCCGTTGGTGATCATGGATTTTTTCACACTGCCCCATGCTGTCAGGATCCACTGGCAGACTTGAGAAAAAGTTGCTCTTTGCATGCAGCCAGTTTTGGTGAATGATTTCTCGCCGCTGGTCATTCAAACCTTCCACTCAACTTGGAGTGCCGCTTTAAATGCACAATTCACACTGATGTCCAGTGGCTGCAAATACTTGCCTCCTGGAATCACAGCTGGAACTGAGTTTGTCCTCTTGATGGCTGCTTTCACAGAATCTGTTATATGGGCCCTCATGCTGTCCAAAACAAGCAATGCTGTTTTTCTGTGAAAAAAACACTCCCACGCACCTACAGTAGCACTCCATCAGCCATTCCTTCACTAGGCTTTCTATCATCCACCCTTTTGTGTTGACTTTCACAATGATGTCTTTCGGGAGTTTTCCTTTTGGCATAGTCATCCGCCTAAAAATCACTACTGGTGGAAGCTTTTGTCTGGATGCTGTGCCACTCAGAAAACAAGTGAAATGCATTCTCTCGTGGCCAGATGTTTTCACCGTGATGGACGATACACCTTTATTGTTAACAGTCCAAGTTAGAGGCAGGTGAAACGTCAAAGGTACTTCATCCATATTTATGATGTCGTGTAGTCCGATGGAATTCTCTTCTATCTTTGTTTGAGTGAATTTGTGGAAGTTTGCAAGTTGTTCCTCATAGTCGGGAGGGAATTGCTGACAGAGAGTCATCTGTGCCCTGATGGACAGGCCTTTTCGTCTTATAAATCTGAGACACCACGATGGAATCTTCAACATTCTTTTCGGTGGCGATTGTTTTGGCTTTCAGTCGGATCTCCATGGTGGAAAAACCTCGGCCATCTGCTCTCTGTGCATTCACCCAGTCCTCAAGAACGTTTTCAAGTTCAGGCCATCTGCTTTTATTACCTCTGAAAGCTTTTGTCATCTTTTTGCATTGAGTCAGTTCTTTACGCTGCCACCATTGATTCATTGACGCCAAACTTCTATGCAGCAGCTCTATTTCCTTCTTGGACAGCCAGATCGATTGTTTTAAATTTAAAAGCTGCATCATACGCATTTCTTTGTGTGTTTTCCATGATGAGGGTTTGTGTATGACACGCAAAATGATTGTAAAGTTAAGCTTAAAACTTCTCCTCTTCGCGCCAAAGCACCTGTCTTGCTTTGGCACTTCCTGCTAGAGTGCCCCCTGGAGGCCCTAAGCCCATAAAAATATATACTTGAGCCGCATTGTTGGATAAGCCGCAGGGTTCAAATGTACGGTAATTTGATACTGATCAGATATTCTAACAATGTTGAACAATAATTAAACTGATTCTTTAACCTTTATTTTTTCTCCACCTGAGGATGAATTTAAACATTTTTAACTATGAAAAATCAATCCCATAATTCAAAATAAATTTTAATCAAAAAAAATGTAGAAAGTTTCATTTGACTAAACAACAGACTTCAATGTGCTTGAAAACTTTGGGGCTTACACCTTTCGAAGGTTTGAGAGAGAGAGACACACACACACACATCACTCGTAAATTCCATCAGACAAAGGGTGGCTTTGTGATCGGTGATGGTTTGGATACCGTTCCACATTCGCCTAAGCACTATTCCATGCCTTCAGCATTCCTGACCTCACTGGTCATCCAGGGTTTCTCATTGTGGTGATTTTTTAACCACACTAACATCCTCCATACATTTCTGGATGTACACACACAGCCAGTATACTCCTGGATATCCACAGCTGCCGACTTAAACATGCCCCACTCATAAACACCAGTTTATGAGGTGTTTCCACATCTTCAAACTTCATATTTTGTTTATCAGTCTTTTACCGTTTTTGTCCAGGTCAGTGGAAGGTAAATAAAGTAATAATTTACATCTGTGCACAGCGGTCTTCATCAACTAAAGACAGAACATGATTGAAAAACAGGCCACAGCTGTTAACGACTAAAGAACTAACACAGTTCAACTCAACAGATTTCAAACCCTTTTTCATTCATTCCAGCACATCAGAAAAGCAGTTTGTGATTGTAAATAAAAGTCAGAGGCTCAAGCATTTACATTGCATTGTATTGGTTATGTGTCTCTGATTTGTTTGGACCCAGAACCAGGAAAACTACATCTCCATAGATTCATACCGGAAGTAACATTTTGTTGTGATTCTTTTGAGGATTCTGATTAGTGAATTTTCCATCCATCCATTACCTACCGCTTATCCGGGGCCGGGTCGTGGGGGCAACAGTCTAAGCAGGGATGCCCAGACTTCCCTCTCCCCAGACACCTCCTCCAGCTCTTCCAGGGGGACCCCGAGGCATTCCCAAGCCAGCCGAGAGACATAGTCTCTCCAACGTATCCTAGGTCTTCCCTAGGCCTCCTCCTGGCGGGACATACCCGGAACACCTCCCCAGGGTGGCGTCCAGGAGGCATCCGAAACAGATGCCCGAGCCACCTCAGCTGGCCCCTCTTGATGTGGAGGAGCAGTGGCTCTACTCCGAGCTCCTCCCTGGTGGCTGAGCTCCTCACCCTATCCCTAAGGGTGCACCCAGCCACCCTATGGAGGAAACTCATTTCAATCGCTTGTATCCGGGATCTTGTCCTTTCGGTCATGACCCAAAGCTCATGACCATAGGTGAGGGTAGGAATGTAGATTGACCGGTAAATCGAGAGCTTCGCCTCTCGGCTCAGCTCCTTCTTCACCATGACAGACTGATACAGCGACCGCATTACTGCAGACACTGCACTGATCCATCTGTCAATCTTACGCTCCATCCTTCCCTCACTCGTGAACAAGACCTCAAGATACTTAAACTCCTCCACTTGGGGCAAAGACTCTCCACCGACCCGGAGAGGGCAGACCACCTTTTTCCGGTCAAGAATCATGGCCTCGGATTTGGAGGTGCTGATCCTCATCCCACTCGCTTCACACTCGGCTGCAAACCACCCCAGGGCACACTGAAGGTCCAGGCTTGATGAGGCCAACAGGACAACGTCATCTGCAAAAAGCAGAGACGAAATCCTGTGGTCCCCAAACCGGACCCCCTTCTAGGCTGTGCCTAGAAATTCTGTCCATAAAAATTATGAACAGAACCGGTGACAAAGGGTAGCCCTGCCGGAGTCCCACATGCACCTGGAACAGGTCTGACTTACTGCCGGCAATGCAAACCAGGCTCCTGCTTCAGTCATACAAGGACTGGACTGCCCTCAGCAGAGGGCCCCAGACCCCATACTCCCGAAGCACCCCCCACAGGATACCACGAGGGACACGGTCGAACGCCTTCTCCAAATCCACAAAACACATGTGGATCGGTTGGGCGAACTCCCATGAACCCTCGAGCACCTGATGGAGAGTATAGAGCTGGTCCAGCATTCCACAACTGGGACGAAAACCGCATTGTTCCTCCTGGATCTGAGGTCGAATCCTCCTCTCCATGTACCCGGGAATAGACTGTCCCTGGGAGGCTGAGGAGTGTGATCCCCCTGTGGTTGGAGCACATCCTCCGGTCCCCTTTCTTAAAAAGGGGGACCACCACCCCGGTCTGCCAATCCAGAGGTACTGTCCCTGACTGCCACGCAATGTTACAGAGACGTGTCAGCCAAGACAGTCCCTGCACATCCAGAGACTTAAGGTACTCAGGGCGAATCTCATCCACCCCCGGTGCCCTGCCACAGAGGAGCTTGCCAACTACCTCGGTGACTTCAGCTTGGGTGATGGATGAGTCCACCTCTGGGACCTCAGCCTCTGCTTCCTCTATGGAAGACATGACAGTGGGATTGAGGAGATCCTCGAAGTATTCCTTCCACCGTCTGACAACATCCCCAGTCAAGGTCAGCAGCTCCCCACTTCCACTGTAAACAGTGTTGGTGGCGCACTGCTTTCCCCTCCTGAGGCACCAGACGGTTTGCCAGAATTTCCTTGAGGCCAACCGATAGTCCTTCTCCATGGCCTCCCCAAACTCCACCCAGACCCGAGTTTTTGCCTCCACAACCGCTTGGGCTACAGCACGCTTGGCCCGCCGCTACCCATCAGCTGCCTCGGGAGTTCCACGAGCCATAAGGCTTGATAAGACTCCTTCAGCTTGACAGCATCCCTTACTTCCGGGGTCCACCACCAGGTTTGGGGATTGCCGCCACGACAGGCACTGGAGACCTTGCGACCACAGCTCCGAGCAGCCGCTTCGACAATGGAGGTGGAGAACATGGTCCACTCGGACTCAATGTCCCCAGCCTCCCCCGGGATCTGGGAGAAGCTCTCCTGGGGGTGGGAGTTGAAGACCGCGCTGACATTGGGCTCTGCCAGACATTCCCAGCAGACCCTCACAACACGTTTGGGCCTGCCGAGTCGGTCCAGTTTCCTCCTTTGCCAGTGGATCCAACTTACCACCAGGTGGTGATCGGTTGACAGCTCTGCCCCTCTCTTCACCTGTGGGTCCAAAACACGCGGTCGGAGGTCTGATGACACGACAACGAAGTCGATCATCGACCTCCGGCCTAGGGTGTACTGGTGCCAAGTGAACTTATGGACATCCCTGTGTTCGAACATGGTGTTTGTTATGGACAAACTGTGACTAAAACAGAAGTCCAATAACAAAACACCACTCGGGTTCAGATCAGGGAGGCCGTTCCTCCCCATCAACCCCCTCCAGGTCTCACTGTCGTTGCCCACGTGGGCACTGAAGTCGCCCAGGAGAACAATGGAGTCCTCAGTCGGAGCACCATCCAGCACCCCTCCCAGGGACTCCAAGAAGGCC
Organism: Sphaeramia orbicularis; assembly: GCF_902148855.1. Taxonomy (NCBI): domain Eukaryota; kingdom Metazoa; phylum Chordata; class Actinopteri; order Kurtiformes; family Apogonidae; genus Sphaeramia; species Sphaeramia orbicularis. The sequence continues at coordinate 13,086,521 of NC_043957.1, read as the reverse complement.
GGGTACTCTGCACTGCTGTTCGGCCCGTAGGCCGAGACAACAGTGAGGCACCTGTCCCCGACCCGAAGGCGTAGGGACGCGGCCCTCTCATTCACCAGGGAAAACTCCAACACATGGTGGCTGAGCTGAGGGGCTATGAGCAAGCCCACGCCAGCCCGCCGCCTCTCACCACGGGCAACGCCAGAGAAGTGGAGAGTCCAGCCCCTCTCGAGGGGTTGGGTTCCAGAGCCCAAGCTGTGTGTGGAGGTGAACCCGACTATATCTAGACGGTATCTCTCAACCTCCCTCACAAGCTCTGGCTCCTTCCCCCCCAGCGAAGTGACATTCCATGTCCCTAGAGCTAGACTCTGTGTCCGGGGATCGGGTTGTCGAGCCCCCTGCCGTCGACTGCCACCCGATCCACACTGCACCCGGCCCCTACGATTCCCTCGGTGGGTGGTGGGTTCTCCGGAGGGCGGGCCAACGTCGCTCCTTCGGGCTGGGCCCAGCCGGGCCCCGTGGGCATAGGCCCAGCCACCAAGCGCTTGCTTACGAGCCCCAGCCCCAGGCGTGGCTCCAGGGTGGGGCCCCGGCTGCGCCATACCGGGCGACATCACGTTTCTTTGATGGTTCTTTTTCATAGGGGCTTCTTAACTGCTCTTAGTCTGGCCTGTCACCCAGGACCTGTTTGCCTTGGGAGACCCTACCAGGGGCATAAAGCCCCCAACTACATAGCTCCTGGGATCATTCGGGAATTTTTTTAGATTGAATTTTCTAGTGAATTTTTTTAGATTGAATTTGAAACACAATGTATTTGAGAATATTAAATTAAAAAACTTTTTTTTGAATAATTGAATTCAGAATATGAAACTATGTGTAAAAATTCAACAATTAAAAAAAATTTTCAACAATAAAAAAAAATTCAAATTATGTAATACAACAATTCAAAAAAAATTCAACTATAAAAAAAAAAAATAATGAAATACAACTATTCAAATAAAAAAATAAACTCCAAAAAAAATTCAAATTACAAAATACAACTATTAAAAAAAATTTAAACTATAAAAAAATTCAAATCGCAAAATACAACCATTCAAAAAAAATTATTGCAAAATACAACCATTGATGAGACACATTTGCTTCCATACATTTCTTTCTTGAAGACAAACTACCAGCCTGTGCTTGTAGTCGAAAAAGGGAGGCATTAGCTAGAACATATTTGTAACAAAGACATGGAAGTGTTTTGAAACACAAATGTGCTTTTTAGATAGAATATAATTAGGTAATGGGAAAACTTGAATTTAATTTCAGTTAGACTTTAAGACATGGAGTCCTGACATGTGTGTTTATACATGTATGTGTTTCCATCATGATGAGTCAGTGGCACAGTCAAAATGGCAGCTAATGTTTATTATGGAGTTCTGCTTCAGGGTCAGTGGTTCGTCTCGAAGCAGATGTTAACGGGGAGCAAAAAGAGTGATCAGAATACAGAGAAGGATGTAGACAGAGGTACAAATAAAAAGCAGTGGGAAAAGATAATGTGTTCGGTCATATGATATAAAGTTGATCCATCCAACATCACACATTTCTCATCGTTTGGAGCTTCTTCTATATCTGACAGAGGGCATCAGGTGGCGATGTTCTGTGATAGGCTGTCGGTGTCCTGCTGATCCACAAACAGGAAAGAGGACTGTCCACAATTAAGGTATTAAAGTCTCTGAGAGTAAGGTCTTCCTGAAGAACCTGGGCTCATCACCAGCACAACCCTGGGAGGAGAGTCAGAGTCCAGTCTTAAAAATAACATAAAAACATACATTTTATTTGTGCTTTGCCATTTCAGGGACAAGACAAAGAAATGAAGCAAAATTGTGAAATTCTTGTCTTGCAAATACCCATTCATAGCTTCCTGATGCAAATTTGCAACAGTTGAAGCTCTTGTACAGCAAAAGGCCAGAATAGTTTCACAACAGTTCATTCTACAGAAAATATGAAAGGCATTAAAGACACCAGCTAGAAAACTCCACCTGGGATTAACATGACATTAACATCGCAATAGCCCAGTACAAGCACAAGGGCTTTGTGGTCATAGTTTAACAACCAGACGAAACATAATTTCTATCAAAGTGAAGATGTGTCTCATGTTGAAATGCTGCCTTTATGTGCTATCAGCAAGATGACCCTTTCCACTTGTGCATTGTGTTCAATTGCTTTTGTTGTTATAACAAAATGAAAAATTGCTGATGCACAATTTATTGTGACCTGTTACCTGGGTAAAACAGTTTTGGATGCATTATTCATTTGCTACAGCCCCTTCTTTGTCAATTATTTACAAATATTTTTTGCAAATTGTGTATGCTATAAATATGCAAAATCATCAGCTAACAGCAGCAGAATGTTAATAAAACCATTGTTTAAAAGCATTTGCGATGAATGGCTTGCTGCTGTCTGCCATGTTGAAAAGGTCAAAGGTGACTTTCATCTCGGCTGCTTGCGGATCCAAATTTTTTCCCAGTTCTCCCATGGAAAATATGACATTCGGGGGCGTTCATGTGCAATTTTTGAGTTTGTAACTACTTTTTACCATAATTCCCAAGGCACGTGAAGGCAGGATAGGGAGGAGAAGTACCATGTGCATTGAGAATCTCCGTATCCTTCACACTGACCTAGGGCTCCCGCTCTGACGACACGTCCCCCTCAGCCCCACTACTGGCGTTGGGGTCCTGTCGAGACCGGAGGTTCCCCTTGTCCCGGGTCAACTCTGATGGGCCCTTGGAGCGGGTTTTTTCTTTCCTCTGCTGCTGCTTCTCCTGCTTTGACAGCTGAGGAAACATGACATACAGCAACACTTGTTTAGAACGTCACATGTAACTAAATACAATATCAAGTCAAAGACATGAGAAAACGATTATTTGTACATATACTATGATTAATTTAAAGACAGGATTGTGCTTTAAAACAAACCTCAACAATGATTCAACAATGATGTCACTGATTCTTTTTGAATCTACCTGTGAATGCTACTCTTTGACGATAAAAAAGAACAGTACTTTACATATCAGTTTCTAAGTTGACGGAATAAAATGTTTTATAAGAAATGTTGGATTAGAAATTCCACATTTCTCTTTCATCAGCAAAAAAATGATGTGTGGAGCAAAGATGAGACCACGTAGTGGTTAACAGAGGAATTGAGGAACGATCTTGATCAAACAGGATGAGAATGACACTGTGTAAATATATAAAGTTAAATCAAGCAGAAAGTTGCATGTACACCAGTTTGTATTTTTTAAGTGCACTAGGAGATTAATTAATATCCACACTTGACTATACACACTTGAATAAACTAGTGCAGTCATGCATGTTGTTACTCTGTACCTGTTTGGGGTCTGCGGGTCCAGTCGGAGACGTCAGTTCAATGGTAACAGGTCCGTCATTCTGAATGTGAACCTGCATGTAGGCTCCAAACTTTCCATCTACAAAGACAATGATACACACAGGATCAGAAGCAGTTACTTCAGTGAGTCAGGGATGCACTGATGGGACTTTATCAGTTCTCATGCCGACTCTCAGACTTTAAGTAGTGACTGTTTTAATAGTTTTAACTTAAACAACATGTCAGTGTGTGGAACAAACTGAGTTCATTGTTTTACATGAAAGGCTGCATCAAGATTGGCTTTAAACATTCTGTCAATCAAAATGTAACATCTGAATAGAGATGTAATGATATGAAAATTTCATTTCACGGTAACTGTGACCAAAATTAGCAGGTTTCATTATGGCGGTATTGTTGAAATGTGCTCAAAATGTTCAAAAAGTACTTATCCACACTGAAATAATTTAACAAAGTCTTATTTTGCAAAAAACAAATAAAATAACATGCACAATATACTTTCTGTTGGTAGAAACATTAAAATATTAACATGTAAACACCAAACATACAAATGCACTTGCTGTATAGACCGCTACGATTGACGTCATCCCTGCTGGAAGTAAACAAATATGCTGCCATATTGGAAGACAAAAGTGGAGGCAAGAAGGGGACAGTGTGTACATTTAGCAACTGTTTTATCAGTGATATAGATATTTTAAACAGGTTATTAGTGACAGTTTGTTATAATTTATATATGGTAGACTATTTTCAAACTCTGAACCCTGTTGAAAGGCAACAGTATGCTGAGGAAAAAAAAACATGCAGATGGAGTCTTTATCGACCTGAAAAAAGCTTTTGACACAATCACTCAATCCTACTCAATAAACTTCAACTGTATGGTATCGGGGGGTTGCTGGAGAGTGGCTGAGAAGCTACTTGGCAGGGAAGGTTCAATATGTAAAAATGGGACAGTACTCATCAAGAAATCTTGGCATTTTTTATGGCCCCAGGGATCCGTTTTGGGAACTGATCAGTGTTTATATCAATGACATATTTGATGCATCTCAATCACTAAAACTTATACTCTTTGCAGATGACACCAACATATTCTTTTGTAGACTAATGAACTTGTAACCATGGTAAATGAGGAATTAAATAAACTGAAAAAGTGGATGGACAATAAAAAATTATCATTAAATTTAAACAAGACTAAGGCAATGATGTTTGGGAACTCTAAAACCAAATCTGAACTACTGATTGAAGGAGTCCAAATTGAAAATGTAAATGAAAACAAATTCTGAGGAGTTATAATAGACAGTGAACTATCATGGAAAGCCCACGTCAGACACGTAAAAACAAAAATCTCCAAAAGCCTTTCAATTATAAACAAAATGAAAGCATACCTCGATGAATATGCACTCCGTACTTTATACTGCTCCTTGGTACTCCCATACTTTACATATTGCATGGAATGTGAGGAAACAGTTGCCAATACACCATTAATCCATTAGTCATATTACAGAAACAAGCAGTGTGGATCATACACAAGGTTGGATTTCTAGAACACACTCATAATCTGTTTATTCGTTCAAAAACAATAAAAAATCCACGATCTTGTAAAATATTAGGCCTATACATCAATAATTTTATTCAAAGCATTCAACAAATTACTACCAAGTAATTTGCAATAAAACTTCACAATTCGGGAGAGTACTCATAATCTGAAAGGTTTTGGAGACTTTACATTACCAAAATTTCGAACCACTTGTAAACATTTTTGTGTGTCTGTATGTAGAGGGAACAGTCTGGATATCCAACCCAGGCAATGCTAAATTATCCAACGATTTAAACTGGTATACAAACAGATGGTCTGGTCCCAGTACAAAGATAGAGGGTCCTAATACTTATGTTACATTAATATTCTTTCTTGTCTTATTTAGTTTGTTCCTTGTTTTCTGTGTGTTTGTTATGTTTTGTTTGATTGCTTTGTTGTCTACTTTGTCTTATTGTTTACTGTGTATTCATTTGTATTGCCTTCAATGATTTATGTATGTATGGACATACTTATTTATTTATTTACTTTTCTGGTATGTATGTGTATGTGAGGATGATAAGTAAGGTTAAATACTCATAAGAGATCTAAGGGACTTGATTTTTCATATATTATGCTGATAGGAAGCTAAAGGATAGACCAGGGGTCACCAATATGGTGCCCGCGGACACCAGGTCACCTGCAAGGACCACGCGAGTCGCCAGCAGGCCTGCTCTAAAAATAGAACTAGTCCAGGCGTCTCCAACATGTTGCTCGCGATCTACTGGTGGCTGCCAGGGGTCAATAATATAAGAACACAAAGTTGACTCGTCATTTGGTTGAACAGGTCTAAATTTCCACCCAATCAAAATTACAAGTGTCCTGCCCCCCTCCCGAGATGAAACGGTCAACTAGCTGTAAATCAAACTTTAGCGCTGGTTTGCTGTCTGTCATTGGAGAGGGGTGGGGCCCAGGAGGAGCAGGATGAGCCAGATGCCAGGCAGGTAGTGGGTTTAGCCCCACAACAATGTGGGCCGAGTATAGTTAGGGAATTATTTTCAGCAACAATGAGACACGGACTTTTGCTTGACAAATGTGAAAGGCAAGTATGTGTGTCTGATCTGTGGCATGAGCCTGGCAGTTCATAAAAGATGCAACATGGAGTGGAATTTCACCAAAGTTCACAGCAACTTTTCTGGAGATTCTCTGGTGGGAATCAGCCTCCGTAAAGAGAAGGTAAAAGCTGAAAACTAAACTCCAAAAACAACAGTCCATGTTCACTAAACTGACCAAGGCCAGCGCTTCAACAGAGGCATCATTAAAGTGGTTCACATTCTGGACAAGCGCAAACATACAGTACAGGCCAAAAGTTTGGACACACCTTCTCATTCTTTGCATTTTCTTTATTTTCATGACTATTTACATTGTAGATTCTCACTGAAGGCATCAAAACTATGAATGAACACATGTGGAATTATGTACTTAACAAAAAAGTGTGAAATAACTGAAAACATATCTTATATTCTAGTTTCTTCAAAAGTAGCCACCCTTAGCTCTGATGACTGTTTTGCACACTCTTGGCATTCTCTTGATGAGCTTCAAGAGGTAGTTACCTGAAATGGTTTCCTAACAGTCTTGAAGAAGTTCCCAGAGATGCTTAGCGCTTGTTGGCCCTTTTGCCTTCGCTCTGCGGTCCAGCTCACCCCAAACCATCTCGATTGGGTTCAGGTCCGGTGACTGTGGAGGCCAGGTCATCTGGCGCAGTACTCCATCACTCTCCTTCTTGGTCAAATATCCCTCACACAGCCTGGAGGTGTGTTTGGGGTCATTGTCCTGTTGAAACATAAATGATGGTCCAACTAAACGCAAACCGGATGGAATGGCATGTCACTTCAGGATGCTGTGGTAGCCATGCTGATTCAGGTTGCCTTCAATCTTGAATAAATCCCCAACAGCGTCACCAGCAAAGCACCCCCACACCATCACACCTCCCCCTCCATGCTTCACGGTGGGAACCAGGCATGTAGCATCCATCCGTTCACCTTTTCTGCGTCGCACAAAGACACGGCGGTTGGATCCAAAGATCTCAAATTTGGACTCATCAGACCAAAGCACAGATTTCCACTGGTCTAATGTCCATTCCTTGGGTTTCTTGGCCCAAATAAATCTCTTCTGTTTGTTGCCTCTCCTGAGCAGTGGTTTCCTAGCAGCTATTTGACCATGAAGGCCTGATTCACGCAGTCTCCTCTTAACAGTTGTTGTAGAGATGTGTCTGCTGCTAGAGCTCTGTGTGGTATTCATCTGGTCTCTAATCTGAGCTGCTGTTAATTTGCGATTTCTGAGGCTGGTGACTCAGATGAACTTATCTTCAGCATCAGAGGTGACTCTTGGTCTTCCTTTCCTGGGGCGGTCCTCATGTGAGCCAGTTTCGTTGGAGCGCTTGATGGTTTTTGCGACTGCACTTGGGGACACATTCAAAGTTTTTGAAATTTTCTAGACTGACTGACCTTCATTTCTTAAAGTAATGATGGCCACTCGTTTGTCTTTACTTAGCTGATTGGTTCTCGCCATAATATGCATTCTAACAGTTGTCCAATAGGGCTGTCAGCTGTGCATCAACCTGACTTCTGCACAACACAACTGATGGTCCCAACCCCATCAATAAGGCAAGAAATTCCACTAAGTAACCCTGACAAGGCACAGCTATGAAGTGAAAACCATTTCAGGTGACTACCTCTTGATGCTCATCAAGAGAATGCCAAGGGTGTGCAAGGCAGTCATCAGAGCTAAGGGTGGCTACTTTGAAGAAACTAGAATATAAGATATGTTTTCAGTTATTTCACACTTTTTTGTTGAGTACACAATTCCACATGTGTTCATTCATAGTTTTGATGCCTTCAGTGAGAATCTACAATGTAAATAGTCATGAAAATAAAGAAAATGCGAAGAATGAGAAGGTGTGTCCAAACTTTTGGCCTGTACTGTATGTGCGCTATCTGCGCATGCGCTCAGACAGAGTGTTCCGAGGGTGCCTGCAGCCTGCAGAATCACAGATTGCCACCCTCCAGTCCGCAGGTTACTTTTGAACAATCTAGGGATGTAATGATAACCGGTATAATGATAAACTGCGGTAAAATTTCCGATGGCTAGTATTACCATTTAAATTCTAATTATTATGATAACCGTGTTCGATTACTGCACGTAGAAAACTCACGGTACTGTTCATTTCCTGAAGAAGTAGCAGCACTCCAGGTGTGTGTGCGCAGTTTGTAATGTTTGGCTTCTGAAAACATGGCAGAAGGCACCTGCACAGACAGCTCCAGAGATTCGGGGATAGCAGCTCCCACACGGACCCAGTCCGTCGGAGCACGCACGCACAGACCCGGTCCATCCGACTGCGGGTTGGTCCGAACAAGCACGCGCAAGGACTCGGTCAGTCCAAGCACGCGAGCGCACAGACCTGGTCCGCACTAGTGTTAACCCCTCCCCGGCCCCCACTGATTCAGATCCTCACCCAACATTGAAACCATCTGAATATAGGTACTCAGGACAAACTCATGTCAGTTCAAATTGGCCCAAATGAGTGAGCTTCAACTGTACAAAAACACATGATGTGTGTAAAAACCAAAGGAGAGGAGGTTTTATGAACTGAAGGACATTCAACAGTAAATCCAGTGACTGACCTCCAGAAGAACTGGACCATATGACACTGTTGTGGTTGGTCTGTCTCTCACCAGGAGTGAACCACTGACCAGTCTGGATCAGATCAGCGATTGTGATTGGCATCTCTAACTCTTCCGCAGCTATTCGGTCAAGTGAGGGAATGTCCAAATTTGCAAAAAAATTGGCAAAATCAGGAGTGGAATCTTGATCAGAAGAATAGAGAGACATGTAAAATTCTTTGAACACGTTATTAATTTCTAAGGGTTCAGTGGTATTATGTGAGTCGGTTTGGATTTGTGAGATAACATGGGATGTTGATGCCTTACGTAATTGGTGTGATAACAACTTGCTAGCCTTATCTCCATGTTCATAGAACTGAGATCTTGTTTGCAGAAGAAGTTCAGTAGTACGTTGTGTCGTCAAAGCATCAAACTCTGCCTGTAGACAGAGGCGCTCTTTATATAGCTCAGGAGTTCTGTAAATAGCGTACAATCAAGTTCAGATAAACACCGTGTCAGCTTAGTTAATTTATCTCTTCTAAGTTTCTTCTCAAATCCACTGCAGATTATTTCCCCCCTAATGTATACCTTTAAGGCCTCCCATAGGACTGAGGCAGACACATCAGGTGTTTTATTTAAGCTCACAAATAAATCAATTTGTTGTGAGACAAAGTTTACAAAGTTCTCATTTGAAAGACGCATTAAGACGCCAAGGGCCATGCATAGAGTTAAAGTCCTTAAAGCCTATATTCATAGAAACAGGGGTGTGATCAGAAATAACAATTAGCGTCATAATTACAAGTAGATACTGAAGAGAGCAATCTATTGTCGACCAAAAAATAGTCAATACGAGCGAAAGTGTGATGGACATGAGAAAAGAATGAATATTCCCTCTTGGAAGGATTTAAAAAGCGCCAGGTGTTAGTGACAGCAAATTCCTCAATAAAGGATTGGATTACCTTAGCCAACTTAGATGGAGTGCACGCTCTAGAGAAGGAACGGTCCAGCTGAGGGTCGAGCCAGCAATTAAAGTCCCCACCTAGTATTAAGTGTTGTGACGACAAATCAGGGGGAGTTAGAAAAAGGCGTTTAAAGAAGGCATCATCGTCATATAATTGGGAGCATAAATATTGGCCAAGACCACCCGAGTGTTATGAATGTGACCAGCAACTATGACAAATCTATCATTAGGGTCAGATATGGTACAAGAGTGTACAAAGGGAACTGATTTATGCAACAAGATGGCCACCCCCCGGGATTTGCTTTGAAATGAGGAATGATAGGTCTGACCTATCCATCCCTTCCTCAATTTAGAGTGATCTGAAACTTTGAGGTGGGTCTCTTGCAAAAAAATAACATGGGCACCAAGATGGTAAAGATGGTGCAGAATCTTACTACGTTTTATAGGATTATTGACCCCCTTACAGTTGAAACTAGTGAATCTGATGGCACACACAGAGGACAATGTTATACTGGGTTGAGTCATAGCTAGGAAACAGAAGTATTATGTAAGAGTGATGATCTGAAGCAAACTGGGAGTGGAAACTTGACTGATGTAAAACAAAAAGAAACACAACCAAAGTAAAAAGAAACAGAAACAAAACCCACCCACATGAACTTTAGCAGAAGCATCCCTACAACGGGATGTGCGCACCATACCTCCCAAAACAAACAATCTGTCACACTTCTATAGTTCCTAAGAGAGCCGATACTGACCAACTAATGAACTACAAGTACTTAGGCAATGGAATTGTGACATGGAGATAAATCAATGAAATTACACTGTAATAACTGTACTTATGGCTCAGCCAGGTAACCAAAGCTTACTAACACTTCAAAATATAAAGCGATCTTATTCGACAACAACAAACGAGAAGGAAAAACGGAAATGGAGAAAGAAAAAAACAAAACAAAACATACCTGCAGCATCTCAAAAAATCCCCATGGACTGGTGTTGGAATCGAACCCAGGACCTTCTGTCTGTGAGGCACCAGTGCTAACCACTGCACCATCACTAACACTACATTACAACCCATTGTCATGGAGCTACAAGTATTGCAACAGGACATTCATTCATTTTCTGAACCCGCTTTATCCTCACTAGGGTCACGGGGGGTCACTTGGTCACTTGGAGCCTATTCCAGCTACTTATGGGGGAAGGCAGTGTTCACCCTGGACATGTCACCAGTTCATCACAGGGATGAACATATAGAGACAAACAATCACTCTCACATTCACACCTATGGGCAATTTAGATTAACCAATTAACCTATCAGTGCATGTCTTTGGATGGTGTGAGGAGCCAGAGTACCAGAGAGAACCCACGCACAAACACAGAAAGGTCCCACCCCTGTTGACTGGTGTTGGAATCGAACCCAGGACCTTCTGTCTGTGAGGCACCAGTGCTAACCACTGCACCACCGTGTCACTCACAACAGGACATATACATGTAAATGTCAAAGTCATGTGAAAGTACTGTTTGTTACTTTTGACATATATATATATGGAGAATACATGAGTAAATAGCTGTTTAATGTGTCTTATTGAATGTCAGTTGTTTGTGGACAGTAGATGTATTCTGAGGAGAGAACCTGAGCCCAACATTTGGAAGAACCCACATTAATAGCTTAAGTCCATCAAATATGCATTTTTGACCATTTGGGTGACCTTTGACCTATAATTGGACCTTGACACTACACCTTTTGTAGTGCAAAGCACTCTGAAGACATGACATGTCTCACAAAAAAACATTTAGGGCCCAGCATGAGCAGATTGTTACATTGAACTTTATCAAAAGTAAAGAAGGTTTGAAAGTTGCCCAAAACCCCATGTTTTTGGGGTTGAAAAATTAATTTTCAGGGTAGGGGGGGTTTTTGGATGAAAATTTCAAAAAACATTATACAGGAGTGCTTAGAATATCTTGTAGCATCAGAAAATCAGGGCTAAAGTTGAATCTGAAAATTTTCCTGAAAGAAGCCCCCCCCCCCCTATTTACAGATGAACCAAGTCCCAAAGTCAACCTACATTACTCTGTAGATGAGCAGGTCAGTCAAATACCAGCAACCGCAGTCAGCCATTGAAGAAAATGGCTGTCATGGCTATCAGGGGTCAAATCTGAGATGGCTCAATATCCAAATCTCTTCAGAATATTAATGTCTACGTGTGTGCCAAATTTCATGCTTTTATCACAAAATGCACAATTGTTATGGATATTTTGGTTAAGCTGCCCCACTATAAATAATGTCAGGAGTGACTACCTTCTTAATGTTCTTCCCAACGAAATTTAAAGCCACAAGAAATTTCAAACCTGTGCATCTGACCTCCGGGGAGAGTGATGTGTAGTGTTGCCGGGCAGACAAGGCCAAACTTGACGTTCGGGCAGGAATGGAGCACCCTCTTGACCGTGACAAAAGCTGCCCGCTTCTTAGCCACTGCTGGGGTGAAATCAGCGAAGATCGAGTTCCTCCTGCCCATGTAGGAAAGAGGAGAGGCTTCTCCGGCTTGGTGAAGCATTTGGTTCCGGACTTGAAACAGATTTATCCGAATGATGAGAGGTTCGTGGGGGCTTGCCATCCTTGGGCTTGGAGCGTAGAGTACGATGAGCCCGGTCCAGCACAGGTTTATTGTTCAGGCCAAGTATGTCTTGTAAAAGCTGGGCAGTGAACTCAGTGGGACAAGGACCCTCTGTGTCCTCAGGCAGGCCCACTAGGTGTACATTATTCCATCTTGAACGACTTTCCAGGTCCTCACACTTTTTTGACAGAGTCGACAGTGGCGCTTATCTTGCTAACGTTAGCACGGAGGTCGGATAGCTCCGTGTCATGCGCATTAGCTGAGCGCTCGAGGTCTGCAATTGATTCACCATATGTAGCAAGTCTGTTCTCAAAGGGCTCCAAAGCCGCCACAATCGCTCTTTTGACTGCTGTTGAGATGGTAGTTTCAAACTTACTGAGGATATCCGAGTGCATTTCATCCATCGTCTCCCTCATGTTCAGCAACAGGGTGGCAGTGGCATTGGCATCTGGCTCATCAGGGGACTGTGGTTCAGGTGATAGTCGGGGCTTACTGCGGCCTGTTTTAGTAGCATCACCTTTTCCTCGGTTTGCCATCATACAGTTGAGGACAAAATTATTAGCCCCCCTACAAAAATGTCATTGTTTTAAAGGTATTTCCCGAGTGCTTTTACACAGAGCAACACATTTTTAACACAGCTTTTTTTAAATATCCTAGTTTTATTTTGGATGCTTACATGATTTTAGTTTGCACACAGAAATGAAAATATTCCACAAAAAACAAAAAGTACCGGGGTCAAAATTATTAGCCCCCCTGATCCTAATAGTCAATTGTGTATCCTTTTTGCTGGATAACAGCCTGCAGTCATAGTATTTAATAATAACAAGTCTCTGACACTTTTTTTGAGGAATCCCAGCCCATTCTTCTTTGGTAAATCTTTCCAGCTCCTCCAGATTTGGTGGCCTTCTGGCATGGATGTTCTTTTTTAGGTCACCCCGAATATTTTCAATGGGATTTAAGTCAGGGCTCTGTGCAGACCACTCAGTTACATTCACTTTGGTCTTCTGAAGATAGCTCTTCACCAAGAGAGATGTATGTTTTGGATTGTTGTCATATTGGAAGATCAAGCAATGACCCAGACCCAGTGTTACTGCTGACTGCTTAAGGTTTTCTTTCAAAATCTCCACATCTTTCTTTGTTCATGATTCCTTCCACCTTGACCAGATTTCTAGTTCCAGATGCACTATAGCATCCCTACAACACAATACTCCCACCACCATGTTTCACTGTAGGGACGGTGTTCTTTGGGTTCTATGCCTCTCCCTTTTTTCTCCAAACATAAACGCTGCCTCTATGGCCAAAGAGCTCTAGTTTTGTCTCATCAGACAATAGGACACACTTCCAGTATGCATAATGTTTCTCCAGGTTGTCCTGAGCATATTTAAGTCTGGCTTAAAGGTGTCTCTTCTTCAAAAGTGGAGTTTTTCTTGGTCTGCATCCTCTCAGTCCATTCCAGTTCAGAGCTATAGTGACTGTCTTCTTAGAGATTATGATTCCTGATGTGGCCAAGTCATTCACCAGTGTCTTGGCAGTTGTTCTGGAGTCTTTAGACCCATCTCTCACTAGTTTTCTTTCCAGGGTCTTTGAAATCTTTCACTTCCTATCTCTGCAAGGCTTGTTCTGTACTGTGTGGCTGTTTTTGAATTTCTGGATTATACTTCTCACTCCAGTTCTTGACACTTGGAAATGCTTGGATTGCTTTGTGCATCCCTCTCCTGCTTTGTCTACATCAATAATCATTTTTCTCGGGTCCAAACGGATTGCTCTAGTTTTGGGCATGGTGCTTTCTCAACTGACAGCTCAATGAGCCATACTGAGGCTTTTATACCATGTTTTAACTTAAATGTTAAGTGAAATCACTTGATTCACCTGATCACTTTTAAACACATCACCTGTGAAGTTACAGCACATCATTGCACAAAAGTGGTTTGTGCCATGACTTAATAAATGGTCATTTCTTAAAGGGGGCTAATAATAATGTCCCTGGGTATTTTAGTTTTTTTCTTAAATAATGCTGTTTTGGTGTGCAAATATAAATAATTTGTGCCTTCTAAAGAAAACTAGTATGTTCAGAAATGCTATGTTGAAAATTCCTTGCTCTGTTAAAAAAGTACTTAGGGAAAATCTTGAAGAAACTTAAAATTTCATAGGGGGGCTAATAATTTTGTCCTCAACTGTAGAGTGCCCAAGAGGAAAAAAGTTTACATATAGTAAAAGCTTGAGGTGTTAGGACTTAACGCCGGCAAAAAGAATAAGTAAGTGTAATGTACAAATATAAAAAAAGTCACATTCCAGCGGAACCTCTACGAAACACGTCCTACATCTTCCTCGTTGGCCACGCCCTCCTCCAGCCCCGCAATGTTAATGAGCCGGTATGTCACTTGTGCATGAGAACGGTTGCTACAAAAACTGGAAATACATCAAATTTGAGAGCTCATCTGAAACACAATCACCTTAGGATATATGCGCAAATGGGGGCGAAGAAGGCGACCACTGAACAAGAAGAGCCTCATCATCACAAACAAAGTTCAATCAAAGATAGCTTTGCCCAGCTGTCAAAATACAAACGTGACAGTGTCAAATGGTGCATCAGTTGATGGTGTTACTCATTACATCGCAAAAGAAATGTTACCGTTCAACACAGTTGATAAGCCATCTTTTAGAGAAATGCTGCAGAGGTTTGACAGACAGTATGAGTTACCTAAAAAAAACTTACATCTCAGAAATAGCTATACCAGCACTGTACAATAAAGTAAAAGTGGATGTTATAAACGACATAAAAAACATATCATTCTTCTCAGCAACAACAGACATGTGGTCCAGCTCCAATATGACCCCTTACATAAGTCTGACAATACATTACATTGATGAAAACTGGATGTTGAAGTCAAAATGTTTAGAGACAAGATTTGTACCTGAGAACCACACTGCTGCCATCCTTGCTGAAAACCTCCAATGTGCTTTAGCTGACTGGGGACTGCAGGAAAGTAAAATGTCCTGTATAACTACAGATAATGGTGCTAATAAAGTGGCTGCAATTCGCAATCTTGGCTGGCCTTGGCTCAGTTGCTTTGGCCACAATCTTCACTTAGCTGTGAGCCATGGCTTGGACAGTGACAAGGATTGCACAACCCGTGCTTTTGGACTTTGTAGGAATGTTGTCACCATCTTCAATGTAAACTGGATCAAAAAGAGAGATTTGATGAAGGCACAGGCAGAGGCTGGTCTACCCCAACACAGTCTAGTGCTGGTAAGTGGTGCAATTGAAAAGGTTAATGTGAATTAAGTGAATGTATTTTTAGTTCATTTGATCACTTGCATGTAGTATGGTATGGACCATGGTCCATCACTATTTACTTATTAATCAAATCAAAAAATAAAATAAAATAAAATTAAAAAATAAATAAATAAATAAATAAATAAATAAATAAATATATATATATATATATATATATATATATACATACAGTACAGGCCAAAAGTTTGGACACACTTTCTCATTCTTCGCATTTTCTTTATTTTCATGACTATTTACATTGTAGATTCTCACTGAAGGCATCAAAACTATGAATGAACACATGTGGAATTGTGTACTCAACAAAAAAGTGTGAAATAACTGAAAACATATCTTATATTCTAGTTTCTTCAAAGTAGCCACCCTTAGCTCTGATGACTGCCTTGCACATCCTTGGCATTCTCTTGATGAGCATCAAGAGGTAGTCACCTGAAATGGTTTTCACTTCATAGCTGTGCCTTGTCAGGGTTACTTAGTGGAATTTCTTGCCTTATTGATGGGGTTGGGACCATCAGTTGTGTTGTGCAGAAGTCAGGTTGATGCACAGCTGACAGCCTTACTGGACAACTGTTAGAATGCATATTATGGCGAGAACCAATCAGCTAAGTAAAGACAAACGAGTGGCCATCATTACTTTAAGAAATGAAGGTCAGTCAGTCTAGAAAATTTCAAAAACTTTGAATGTGTCCCCAAGTGCAGTCGCAAAAACCATCAAGCGCTCCAACGAAACTGGCTCACATGAGGACCGCCCCAGGAAAGGAAGACCAAGAGTCACCTCTGATGCTGAAGATAAGTTCATCTGAGTCACCAGCCTCAGAAATCGCAAATTAACAGCAGCTCAGATTAGAGACCAGATGAATACCACACAGAGCTCTAGCAGCAGACACATCTCTACAACAACTGTTAAGAGGAGACTGCGTGAATCAGGCCTTCATGGTCAAACAGCTGCAAAGAGACCACTGCTCAGGAGAGGCAACAAACAGAAGAGATTTATTTGGGCCAAGAAACCCAAGGAATGGACATTAGACCAGTGGAAATCTGTGCTTTGGTCTGATGAGTCCAAATTTGAGATCTTTGGATCCAACCGCCGTGTCTTTGTGCGACGCAGAAAAGGTGAACGGATGGATGCTACATGCCTGGTTCCCACCGTGAAGCATGGAGGGGGAGGTGTGATGGTGTGGGGGTGCTTTGCTGGTGACGCTGTTGGGGATTTATTCAAGATTGAAGGCAACCTGAATCAGCATGGCTACCACAGCATCCTGAAGTGACATGCCATTCCATCCGGTTTGCGTTTAGTTGGACCATCATTTATGTTTCAACAGGACAATGACCCCAAACACACCTCCAGGCTGTGTGAGGGATATTTGACCAAGAAGGAGAGTGATGGAGTGCTGCGCCAGATGACCTGGCCTCCACAGTCACCGGACCTGAACCCAATCGAGATGGTTTGGGGTGAGCTGGACCGCAGAGCGAAGGCAAAAGGGCCAACAAGTGCTAAGCATCTCTGGGAACTTCTTCAAGACTGTTAGGAAACCATTTCAGATGACTACCTCTTGAAGCTCATCAAGAGAATGCCAAGAGTGTGCAAAACAGTCATCAGAGCTAAGAGTGGCTACTTTGAAGAAACTAGAATGTAAGATATGTTTTCAGTTATTTCACACTTTTTTGTTAAGTACATAATTCCACATGTGTTCATTCATAGTTTTGATGCCTTCAGTGAGAATCTACAATGTAAATAGTCATGAAAATAAAGAAAATGCAAAGAATGAGAAGGTGTGTCCAAAC
Source organism: Sphaeramia orbicularis (assembly GCF_902148855.1). NCBI lineage: Eukaryota > Metazoa > Chordata > Actinopteri > Kurtiformes > Apogonidae > Sphaeramia > Sphaeramia orbicularis. Next base: position 13,069,329 of record NC_043957.1, on the reverse strand, counting down.
TTTTGGCCTGTACTGTGTGTGTATATATATATATATATATATATATATATATATAATTTATTTATTTATTTGATCCTAAAATCAATATTTATCTGTCTTACAGAATGTAGCCACAAGGTGGGGCAGCAAGCAAAAGATGACTGAGAGAGTGCTGGAGCAGCTCCCTGCCATAAGACGCATCTTGGTTGAAGACAGGAAACATGGCCACCTCAGCCCCACCTGGCAAGATGTCTATGTGTTGGATAAATGGTTCAATAAATGCTGCAATGAAGCCTGTTGCCGATTTCACAGACATTCTTTCAGGGGAGAAGTATATCACAGTGTCATCAGTAAAGCCAGTTTTAGAACTTATCAAAGGTGATCAACTGGCTCCATGCCCTGAAGATACTGAGCTCACTGAAAACATAAAACGCAACATTTGTAACATCTTAAAAGAGAAGTACAGCTCCCCTGCCACACAAAGCCTCTTAACAAAAGCCACCATCCTGGATCCCAGGTATCGGGGGACCATGGAGGATGCTGAAGCCTTGGAGGACACAAAGCAAGAACTTATTGAGGAGCTACTGAAGCTCAATGCAGAGGAAAATAGAGGTACTAGCAGTAGTGAGAGGTACAGCTTCTGAAGCCATAGCTGAACCAGCTCCTCCCAAGAAGAAAAGCCTGAGTGACCTCCTTCAAACCAGAAGATCCCCGCTTACGACCCACACCCAGCCTGTACCAGTTAGAGTGCAGGTTGAGTCAGAACTTACCAAATACCTCCTGGAGGAAGCCCTTGATGCATTCTCTGATCCTTTAACATGGTGGCGTGAAAATCAGAAAAGGCTTCCTTTACTTGCTAAATTAGCTAAACGATACATGTGCATTTGTGCCACTAGCACTAGCTCAGAGCGAATGTTTAGTACTGCAGGCAATATTGTGACACCAAAAAGATCTTGCCTGAAACCCAATAAAGTAAATATGTTGTTTTTTCTTGCTCGTAATTGCTGCTAATATGGTCTATTTGAGAAATGTGTCTATGCTCAGATGGACATTGAATAGGCCTACTATTTATTTTCTTTAAAGGATTTATTTGTTTAAAAGTAGTTGCTGCTAATTTAATTTTCCAAAAAAATCTGTTATTTATTCATGTTTGCTAAAATACATATAACTTTATCACTTTTTTTTATTTTTGAGAACTGTGAAAGACTTCCTTAGTGACAGAGTAATTTTAATTTATACAAAAAGGACTTGAGAAGCGCAAGATGGCACTGTTTCCTTTACCACTTTGTTCCAAAATGCTTGATACAAGTTTGCACTTTGTTATACTGAATGCCAAAGATTCAATAAATGTTCATTTAATTAGATGCTTTGATACTGCTTTTGTATTCATCAATTGCACCAATATTTAATTTCAGTTGCAAGGAGTTTTAAATTGTATTTATCGACTATTATTGTTTATCGAAATATTTTCTGAGACAATATATCGTCCTTAAAAAGAAATTATCATGACAGGCCTAGGTGCCATCCTAACAGAACACTTAGCTCTCAGAATGCAGGTCTACTGGTTGTTCCCAGGGTCTCTAAAAGTACAGTAGGAGCTAGAGCCTTTAGTTACCATGCTCCTGTCTTATGGAATCAGCTTCCAGCTAATATTAACCCGGCCGATAACAGTCTCTACATTTAAGATTAGACTGAAAATGTTCCTCTTTGAAAAAGCTTATGGTCAGGCTAGTTAAAAACAGACTGAACCCCACAGTTCAGTCTAAGCTGCCCTAGGAGCTATAATGCTGGGGGAAGTACAGTGCACTGAGTCCTATCACTTGTTTCTGGAACTACGTACCACTTACGTCTGTACTTATATTTAGTTTACTTAGTCTGTTTGTCACTATTCACGTGGTGACCCTTTTCCCCACTCCCCTCTAGGGGAGTGACTACTGTTTCAGTTGTAGCCACCTGGGGCCAATGATGACAGGATCTGAAATGACTCATCTACGCCCTGTCCTGACCTTTGACCCAGGACCTCCTCACCCACCCTCACCTGTCTTGAAGGACCTCCTCACCCTTATCTGTCTCATCTGACTAGATGGACCCCCTCATGTGCCCCCACCTTACTGAATCTTTACAGACTGGAACTACATCCGCAAATGGATGTCCATCAGTCCTGGTGCTTCTATAGCCTGTCAGTTACTGTGATTCTCCCCAAGGTTTCTCTTTTCCCACTGGGTTTTTGGAGTTTTTCCTGCCAAGAAGGAGGGTCTAAGGACGGGGGATGCCCGAGACATCAATCCATTTCCTTCATCTACTATTTATTTGACTGTTTGTTTTCATATCCAACTAATTCTGTAAAGCCCTGTGAGGCAACATTGTTTTGATATAGGGCTCTACAAATAAAATTGAAATGAAATGAAATGGAATACTGTTGTCCTATTTTATAAGTGGATATATAAATGTGAAGAGATTCCGTGACTGTAGCCCCTGGTAAAGCTTACCAGTAATGTTGGGTTTTATCCAAACTCAAACCAGTGTTGACTTTTGCAGCTGCTCCTGCCGAAACTATTGCTACACAACTTGGTCAATGCTGGTGAAGGAAACGGACACCATGTCACCAAGGAGATAACACAGAATGATATCTGTGAATTAAATGCACGCAGCAGTTTTCTAGCACGCTGTGATGATTTTAACCTTTGGCCACCATCAGAGCCCAGATCTGCAGATACCCATATTCTGTGAAACATCCTGTCAGTATCTGCCTGTAATTGAAATGAACTGAATGGATAAACTGTTCCACTGTCACTAATTTCCAGTATCTACATCGGCCATCAGGGCATCCCTAGTATGACATGTCTTTACAACCAAAATACTATTGACCACATCATATTAATAAAAGACAGACAACACAAATAAATAAGACAGTCAGACATGCTGAGCAGAATGCTGAGGATAAATAACTCAACAAGTCAGCATTTTCTGCAGCTTCCTGGAATGAGATGGTGGTGTTAGCAGCTCACCTACCCTTAATGAGCTCAGGCTTGTACGAGCTCCTCATGTTCTCCAGGAAGCTGTTGTAGAAGGGCTGGGCCAACTCTGCAGGCATGGCTGAATGGAAATCTGGTTTGTTGCCCTTCAAAATGCACTGCAGGGTGAACTGGCTCACACATAAAACCTCGAAGTCCCGGTCCATGACACTTTTAGTCCAAGCCCGTCCACTGTCATCTTCAAACAGACGCAGGTTCAGGATCTTGCGGACTCTGAAATCACAAAGTAAAGACAAAGGCAATTCAATAGAGACAGATTCTCTCTCTCTTGCTACTATTAAAGCACTGCAACTAATCACTATTATACACAGATTTTTCTATGATAGTTGTGTGAAACAAATATATGGCTGCTTCCAACACATCAGATTCAATGACGAAGTATTCACTTGCTGCTTAATATATCCAACCCAGTGAAAAGTACCATTTTAATGAAATGATCTCTTACTACCATTACTACCACATCTTCTGTCTGTGGTCATAATGTTATGGCAGATCTGTGATGCTGTGTTAGGAGTCCTGTGGTCTTGATGCAGGAGATAAATCTCCCAATATAAGTGAGTGGTACTTTCACTGGAGGATAACTCAACAAACTAGACATGCACACATTTCCTGGAGGAAATGTAATCTGTGTGCTTGCCTCTTGCTGGATTTGTGAACTTGTGGCCAGGTGCGATGTAAAAGCAAGAAATAGTACCAAAGAAGGACTGTTTATAAGCAAAGTACTCATATATTTGAATGAAAGTTTTGTTGTTCTACATTGCATTTGTATGTACAAGTTATGTATTACAAAAAAAAGTTTGCTGTAACTGTGCAACAGCACAACAGGAAGAGAAAAAAGGATCAGCTGAGTTATTGACGCTGTTTTTCAAAACCTAAATTTACAAATCACATAAGATTAACAGCAGAATTTGTAATTTGCATGAACAATTTTGAAAAGGTTATTGTAATTAATGCAATTTTTCCCACACACACATACACACAACACATCTCATGGACAGATGTCGCAAATTGGGAATGCAACAAAACAAACTGCACAAAACCATGAAAAGGGGTTGTATTGTTTTTATGTATGGAAGTCTGGGAGTATGTATGGGAGTCTCACAAGTAACTTTATAGTTGGTGTTGATTTACTTGAAAACCCATGCGTGCTCTAGCACAAATCACTTTACAGCAACATAATGTACCATCAACCCCGCCTATCTTTACGACAGCTATTTTATCAGTACATCTTACCCCTCCGTGAAGACAAACATAAACAGCAGAACTTGTCATAAAAACAACAATAATAGGCATATAGAAGCAAACAGCATAAACTACACCTTTAAAGATTTGCATATTAATAATGAACACTCCATTTGAAACATCCGCGGGTAAATTATGAACAATACCCACACCCACAAGTAAATGAATTTCACAGTCTCTGCAGTCCACAACTATAGGTCCAGTTTAACCACAGGCTTTCTGGTCTGCTCTGACCTGCATAGCTGAACCGAATGCTGCATCATCTTGGATGTGTCACGTTCCATCACATCTGTATGGCACAGGACTTCTGTTACATTGTCACGATCGAGTCCTTCGTCTCTTTGTGCTCTTGCTCTTATCCCCTGTTTGCTTAGCCTATTCTCCAGCCTCAGGTCATCCTCTCTGTCCATCCGTGGTAGCCATGTCTCTGTGGTTTTTAACAGAAGCCTCCTGTTTCTGCAAAAGACGTCACCAGTCTCTGTCATGATATTGTATGACCTGGGAGCAACCTGTTGCAAAATGACAGCTCTTCTGTCCCATGACCCTGTTCCTTCCATGCAAACTACATCATTCTCCTGTAGAGGCACTAAAGCAGTGGCTGTGCGATCATGACATGCCTTTTGTTTCTGTTATAGTCTTCTGGGTTTCTCTGCCCACCTCATCTCTGTGTTAAGGTGTGAGTGTGTTGTGATTAGGCAGTCTAGAACAGATCTTGTGACCCAGCAACAGCTCAGCTGGTGACTTGCCACTTTCCAGTGGGGCTGTTCTGTATGACATCAGGGCCAGGTATGGATCACTATTGCTATGCACTGCTTTCTTTAATAGTCTTTTCACAATCTGTACTCCTTTTTCTGCCTTTCCGTTGGCAAAGAGGACTTGAGGTTATATGATTAAACTCATACTCTGAAGCAAACACCTTTAACTCATGACTGGCATAGGCAGGGCCATTGTCAGAAACCAGAGTTATTGGGATGCCCTGCCTGGAAAAAACTGCCTTCAGCTGACTTATCACAGCTCTTGATGTGGTGTTACGTAATAGATATGTTTCAGGATAATTTGAAAAGTAATCTATTACTAACAATTAGTCTTTGTCCTCATAGTGAAATATATCAGTTCCCACCTTCTCCCACGGCTGTGATGGGAGCTCTGTGGTAATGAGGGGTTCCTTTGTTTGCTTATAATGATGCTCCTGACATGTAGCACACTCACTGACTAGCTGGTTAATAGGGTCATTCCATCCCAAATCAAGCAGATTTCGGAAAGTGCCCAACATGACCCCACCAGAAAATTCTGAAAAAATTCACACTTGTTCACCTACCAGATAAACAAACACATCCAAAATTTTAATGTCATATCTGTAATAGTTTAGGAGATACAGCCCTTTGAAAATTATTATTATTTTTTTTTAATCTTGCAAATTTGCTTTTCAGCCAACTTTGAGGAGCTATATCTCCTTAGGTATTCAAGCCACACTGCTGAAACTTACTGTCCGGGGTGAAATCCCCCTGAAAAGACCATATTTTGCACATCAAAATGACATGGAAGCTTTGCAAGTGTTCCAAGTAAGTGGACCTGGTGTCGTCTTTTTAGACCGTTTCTGCCTCAACGCCATGTTGGCTACATTCTGACCAAAACAATGCAGCGTACGTGTGATGTCATCGTGCATGCACAACGAAGGCGGAATCGATAAACAGAATCGTTAAGCAGGCAGGCAAACGATTCCAAGGAATCGAGCTACTGCAGGGCTCGTGACTGCGACTGAATTACGGTCGCATGCGCCTGAGAATTTCGGTAGTGCGACTGTTTTTGAGATTACGATCGCACGGTGCGCCAATAAAAAAATGAGCGAAAATTAATACGTGCGCCTAGAATAATGGCTGCAGAAGTAACTCGTCAGCTGAAAATAAACAAGCTCCACGCCCCGCTGACTGAAGCGGAAAATCTAGTCCCCGCCCCCTCGCGTGCGCATCTCTGCGGATGGTCCAACACTGCATGACTTCGATGCACTGCCAGCGGTCAGGAAGTACCTACACTCTGGCACCAGGTCAAGGAGGCCTGACTTCAGGCGTCGTGGTGCAGACCACAGTGACTAAGGGGCACCAGGTCAAGGAGACCTGACTTCAGGTGTGGTGTAGACCACAGTGACTAAGGGGCACCAGGTCAAGGAGACTTGACTTCAGGCGTGGTGTAGACCACAGCGACTAAGGGCCTTTAGGCAATGAAATAAAAAAGTTGGTTGTTGCAAATAATGGTGTGATTCGTCTTTCTTCTCCAAGAACCAACTAAAGTATATACCACACATTGACAATTGTTTTGCACCTGTGTCAATGTAAGTTTTTTCTTTCATACTCTATTCAAATACTTTATTCTAGGTTGTTAACATTGCTTAAATACATATAGGAATATTACTTGGTATGGCCAAGAGTTTTGCTTGTTCTCCAAATTTTTTATATAATAGTGGTGCGCCTAGATTTTAGCCTGTGCTCCTAACTTTTTAGGGTTAGGAGCACAGTGCTCCTAGGTCAAAAAGTTAATTAACCAGTTCTCGATTCCCATCCCTAGTAGCGGCTCCATTTTTATCCAGCCAGGTTTCAGTTAGTAGAGTGAAGTCTAGACTATGGGTACTAATGAGTTCATTTACTAAAAAATGATTTATTTGTAAGTGACCTGACATTTAATAGAGCCATTGCATTGCTGTGTGAGGGGCTGATAACTAGAGTGATATGAATAAAATTACTGCAGTTTGCTGAGCTAGTGGGATCAGAAGTGCATTTCTTAAGCCTAAATTTTGTGATAACAAGAATAGATGAGATTGTCACTGGACTGCTATAATGTTTAGAGTGTGGAATTACTGACCGTCAACCAGAGACAGCCACGCAAGAGCATAAAGTGAATTCAATGTTCAGGGACAGGAGGCGGGATCTGATGAGATTTGGATGGAGGCTGTCATTTATGAAGAGGTAAGCTCTATTGAGGAAAGAAGTGTGGCAGTATCCTTTGAGCCACATGTGGAGTCGTCTGAGCCGGCTAAACTTTACATCACCAAAAGGGGGGAGCAAAGAGGCCAGAAACTACACACTGTTTGCTGGAGTCCACAATGGTGCTTATAAGGGAGACGTAGTCCTCCTTAAGCTTCTCTGAATACTGCAGTTTAAGGTCACACGTACTAACGTGAGCAACTACAGTGGTGATAACAGACATTGAGAGATCAGCTGTGGGATGACATCATCCTCATCATCCTTAATGAGCACACCTAGGTGGCAGGAAGTGCTGCATCTGCTGACCTCCACATGTTGGACCATACAACAACCTCCACATGCTGACCTCCACATGTTGGACCATACAACAACAGAGGATGGATTGTCACGAATATCCTCAGCAACCTGTTTAGCAAGCCTCCCAGACCCACCGATGGAAAAGAGAACCGTGGGTCTAGAGTGACGCATATGTGCTGAGTGAGGCCCCTTCTTGGCGGGGAAGTGGAGCACTTTCCACAAGTTGGAGCGGGCGTTGGTGAAAGTGGAGGTGCTGCGTTTCCCAGGGTGCTGAGCTACTTGAGAAGCACGAGCCCAGGTGTTGTGCGGCCAATGGAACGGAGGGCTGCTGAAGCTCCACCTGAGACACATTTCAGTGAAGCAGTTGCCTCAGATATTGGAGACACACCCTGCCGGATGGAGCCGTGTCATGGATGTGGAGCCGGAGGAGACAGCACAACCAGAGGAGAGGGTTGGGGTTCCTCAGCATGAGAAGCAGAATCATCTTAGTCCAGGGGGGAAAATTTATTTTCCAAGTGGATGTGATGTTAATATGTAGGAGGGGAGTGGTACTTTCGCCTGTCGTGACCGGTGATCAACGACCGGGATTCAGGTGCAGATGGGATAGAGAATTCCTGACTTTTGGGCTTGGCACACTGGCTCATCCAGTAATCATCAAAGTTGATGTGCGGAAGAGAAGTGGCAGTGGCAAGAGCAGTGGCTTCAGGTCACGGTGGACTGATTATGACTGTTTCCATTAACAGCTCAGCCTCACAGATCTGATATAGGCTGGAGATGCGTCCTTCAAGGTCTTCAACTTTCTCAGCGAGGCAGGTGTAGCTGTCATAGGATGGCGAGGTGAATGGAGCCATAACTGTAGAGTGTCAGTGATAAATGCTGGGGAAACATATAGCTGTAGCCAGTAAAGGTGAATACAACACAGGGCAAGTGTTATTGTGCTAGGTGAGGGACGCAGGCAGTGACACTGAGCAAGACTTACTTGCAAGGGCTCCAAAATGGGAGCCCACAGTGGAAGAATGCAGAGTTGGAAATCGCACCGTAGGTCAGCAAAACAAGACTTACGGGCACATGCTCAAAGAAAGGGCCTGTTAAGTTAGTGTTGCCTCCAGTAAGCGCGTTGTACAGCCTGAGTTTCCTCATTGTGGCGTCAGTGGAGAAACTTGTTACCTTTCGTGCTAAAAATACACTGGCTGCCACCAGCAGCTATGTGGTAGCTGGGCTAGCAATTGAGTAGACCCGGATTAAAACTAGTGGTCAGATTGCACAGGAACCACAATCTATACTGTCAGAGAACTAGGCGATAGACTAGTAAAACCAGTAAGACCTGTAAAAGCTGCAAAATCTGCAGCGTTTGCGGCATCAGCGTCTGCAGCGATGGCGTCCGTAGCGACAGACAGGAAACAGGAAATGGAAAAAAGCCTAATTTAATACATTTTGATATATATTTATCTTAATTATTCAAATATTTGTAACCACTGTAAAAAAGAGTGGCAAAATGTTTTTAAATTGACCTTACAACTTATCATAAGTATAATGTAGGTTCAATAGAAGAGGATCAAAGGTATGCTTTGAATTGCACTGATGGACAAAGAATGCAAACATAAATTTATGTCGAATATAATACCATCTAAGTATTAAAAAAATAATAATTCTAAAAACTAAAATTTGTGCAGGACTCTAGAAGTAAAATGTCTTCAAAATATGTAAGTCTTGAAAAGGTGATTTTAAATATATTTTTTGACCTAGATGTTAACCTTCCCTTGGCCAGTTTTTCCTCAAATTAACATACGAAAAAACAGTTGAAAAAAGTGTTTTGGGTTTTTTTTTTCAGAAAGAAGCTAGATACACTGGAGACATCTTGTACAATCTAGATCCAAATCCAGATCCAGATAGTTCATGCCAACTGCCATGAGCCCAAAGTTCAATGGATTATGGATTTCTCATTTTTGTTTAGCCCCTGGGGATCAATAATGTTCATCTGTATCTGTTCCATATTTTTACAACTAAAACCCTGCTTTCATTTAATTGTGTGTGTTTTATTCCTTTTAATGGCATCCTCAGGAACTGCATTTTATTTCTCAGTCCTGTGTTGCATGTTTATTGCCAGATTTATTTATTCTCAGTGACTGTTTTTGTACCTGTAATAATTTATGGTCAGTCTAGTGTAGGGATGAGAAACCTGTGGCTCCAAGGCCACATTTGGCTCTTGAGCCCTTTTCAAGTGGCTCAAAATTTACTTATTCTTATTACTACTACTACTACTACTACTACTACAGATTTTTATATTTTTGTCGCAACCATAAAGTCATTCCTGTGTTCTGCAGTTGTAAATGTAGACTGCACTCCAAATGAATTATATATATATATGTATACATACACACACACACATACACAGGTAGTAGTAGTAAAAGCAGACTAATTGTAAATTTATGACATGAAGGCAATCATTTGTGTACTCCATTGAAAAAAAAGTCTTCAGATACCAGTAATTTTTTTCTGCACAAAACAATAACGACAAATGTCACTGTTTTCTTCATTGTAGTTCTGTATTTTTTTTTTTTTTTAGTTTTGTAAATGCGCTGAAACTTTGATTTAATCTTGACATATACCATACCGACTAATTCTAAACAGCTTCTTAAACAGTCACCACTTTGAGATATAACATAAAAGGATATCTTCTGGCTCCAGACACCGAGGTGAAGTTAGCAGCGGGTTGGATATTCAACGGACATTCAAAACCCGTCGCCTTAGGGACTATCAATAAATTACTGCTCTAAATGTTTTTCTTCAATACCTTCTTAGTCATGTGACCCAGAGACACCAAATCAGTCTCAAATTATTAGAATAAAGAGGACCTTTAGGAAACACCACTTAATATTTCTCTCCAGTCGATATTCATATTTTTATGAATATTATTCATATTTTTATGAAAAAAATGTCTGGTTTTTTTCAATAGCTTTTCAGTCATGTGACCCAGAGACTCCAAATCAGTCTCAAATTATTAAAATACGGAAGACCTTTAGGAAACACCACTTAATTTTTCTTTCCAGTCTATATTAATATTTTTTATGAATATTATTCATATTTTTTAATAAAAATGTCTCTTTTTCTTCAATAGCTTTTCAGTCATGTGACCCAGAGACTCCAAATCAGTCTCAAATTATTAGAATAAAGAGGATCTTTAGGAAACACCACTTAATATTTCTCTCCAGTCTATATTAATATTTTTTATGAATATTATTCATATTTTTTAATAAAAATGTCTGTTTTTTTCAATAGCTTTTCAGTCATGTGACCCAGAGACTCCAAATCAGTCTCAAATTATTAGAATAAAGAGGACCTTTAGCAAACACCACTTAATATTTCTTTCCAGTCTGTATTAATATTTTTTTATGAATATTATTCATATTTTTTAATAAAAATTTCTCTTTTTCTTAAATAGCTTTTCAGTCATGTGACCCAGAGACTCCAAATCTGTCTCAAATTATTAGAATAAAGAGGACCTTTAGGAAACACCACTTAATATTTCTTTCCAGTCTATATTCATATTTTTATGAATATTATTCATATTTTTATGAAAAAAATGTCTCTTTTTCTTCAATAGCTTCTCAGTCATGTGACCCAGAGACTCCAAATCAGTCTCAAATTATTAGAATACAGAGGACCTTTAGGAAACACCACTTAATATTTCTTTCCAGTCTGTATTAATATTTTTTATGAATATTATTCATATTTTTTAATAAAAATGTCTCTTTTTCTTCAATAGCTTTTCAGTCATGTGACCCAGAGACTCCAAATCAGTCTCAAATTATTAGAATAAAGAGGAACTTTAGGAAACACCACTTAATATTTCTCTATAGTCTATATTAATATTTTTTATGAATATTATTCATATTTTTTAATAAAAATGTCTGTTTTTTTCAATAGCTTTTCAGTCATGTGACCCAGAGACTCCAAATCAGTCTCAAATTATTAGAATAAAGAGGACCTTAAGGAAACACCACTTAATATTTCTCTACAGTCTATATTAATATTTTTATGAATATTATTCATATTTTTATGAAAAAAATGTCTTTTTTTTTTTTCAATAGCTTCTCAGTCATGTGACCCAGAGACTCCAAATCTGTCTCGAATTATTAAAATAAAGAGGACCTTTAGGAAACACCACTTAATATTTCTCTACAGTCTATATTAATATTTTTATGAATATTATTCATATTTCTCATTAAAAATGTCTGTTTTTTTTCAATAGCTTTTCAGTCATGTGACCCAGAGACTCCAAATCAGTCTCAAATTATTAGAATAAAGAGGACCTTTAGGAAACACCACTTAATATTTCTTTCCAGTCTATATTCATATTTTTATGAATATTATTCATATTTTTATGAAAAAAATGTCTTTTTTTTTTCAATAGCTTTTCAGTCATGTGACCCAGAGACTCCAAATCAGTCTCAAATTATTTGAAATAAAGAGGACCTTTAGGAAACACCACTTAATATTTCTCTCCAGTCTATATTAATATTTTTTATGAATATTATTCATATTTTTTAATAAATGTCTGTTTTTTTTCAATAGCTTCTCAGTCATGTGACCCAGAGACTCCAAATCAGTCTCAAATTATTAGAATAAAGAGGACCTTTAGGAAACACCACTTAATATTTCTTTCCAGTCTATATTCATATTTTTATGAATATTATTCATATTTTTATGAAAAAAATGTCTTTATTTTTTTTTCAATAGCTTCTCAGTCATGTGACCCAGAGACTCCAAATCAGTCTCAAATTATTAGAATAAAGAGGAGCGTTAGGAAACACCACTTAATATTTCTCTCCAGTCTATATTAATATTTTTTATGAATATTATTCATATTTTTTAATAAAAATGTCTGTTTTTTTTTTCAATAGCTTCTCAGTCATGTGACCCAGAGACTCCAAATCAGTCTCAAATTATTAGAATAAAGAGGACCTTTAGGAAACACCACTTAATATTTCTCTACAGTCTATATTAATATTTTTTATGAATATTATTCATATTTATTAATAAAAATGTCTCTTTTTCTTCAATAGCTTCTCAGTCATGTGACCCAGAGACTACAAATCAGTCTCAAATTATTAGAATAAAGAGGACCTTTAGGAAACACCACTTAATATTTCTCTCCAGTCTATATTAATATTTTTTATGAATATTATTCATATTTTTTTAATAAAAATGTCTCTTTTTCTTCAATAGCTTCTCAGTCATGTGACCCAGAGACTCCAAATCAGTCTCAAATTATTATTGTAAAGAGGACCTTTAGGAAACACCACTTAATATTTCTCTCCAGTTTATATTAATATTTTTTATGAATATTATTCATATTTTTTAATAAAAATGTCTTTTTTTCTTAAATAGATTCTTATTCATGTGACCTAGAGACTCCAAATCAGTCTCAAATTATTAGAATAATGAGGACCTTTAGGAAACACCACTTAATATTTCTCTCCAGTCTATATTAATATTTTTTTATGAATATTATCAAACACCACTTAATAATAGCATCAAATATCTATTTTTAATTAGTACTTCCCGAAAATATATTTGCAGTTATGTAAATCATAGAATTTTACTTTGGAATTATTTCTGTCTCTGTTTTAGAATATAACTGTAAAACCATAACACAGAAACTCTGTGCATAAATTTAAGACAGAAAATAGTGACAACACCTTTTACAGGCTGAATAGGGAAGTTGTAAGGGGCCTCCCTTTAACATTCATTGGCTGAAATCTAAAGAACTTAAGGAGGAGTGAAAAGGACACTGGTATAATATAAAAGGACATTATTTGATAAAACTCAAGGACAGTGTCCCTAAAATAGCTCAAGATGTGAGTAAATATTGATGGTCATTAAATTTCGCTTAACCTCCTAAGAGCCAGGAAATCTCAGCAAAGTGCAAATATTTGTCTATATTGGAAACATCACGATGCGACAGTTTTTTTAGACGTAGTTTTTAAGTTTGTTATGGAATGTTCTTTGTGGTGGACAGTTTTCTTTTCTTTTTTTTTGGATAAAGTTGTGTAACTCTTGTCCCCAAATGTGGACAGAAAACCCATAACTGGCCCTGAGGAGGATAAGCTTTTTGCTACAAGATTTTTTGCACAGCATCGTGAAAATATATCACTTTAATTTCCTATTTTGCACTTCATTCACAATCACCACATGTGGACACACCACATTATTTTTTTTTTCTTTTGTCTATATTCATAATTAATATTATAGCATTTCATGGGAAAAACAATAAGCACCTGCTTGCAATGGCTTACTATTCATGTGAGTCAAGGACAGCAAATCCACACCAGATTTTTTCTAAAGAGGAACTGTTTAATTTTGTCGCATTCAAACTAAAATGCATTAAATAACATATAAAACAAACAAACAAAAAACTAGATACCAAGGTTATTATCATGAACGAAAACAAACGAAATGACCAAAACTAGAATTGTAAAAACATTTTCATTAACTGAAATAAATAAAAACTATAATTAAAAGAAAAAAATGATAACTAACTGAAACTGTATTGTGTGTTTACAAAACTAACTAAAACGCATAAAAATTATGGATAAAATTCCCTTAGTTTTCGTTTTTGTCAATGTCAGATTGATATGAGATCGATTTATTTAGCTTTAACAATTTTAGCCAGCGGCCCCATATGGCACTTCACGGTCCGTCACTTGTGTTCACTTGTGGTTTCCAGTCGTCTTCTGGTCCCCACTCTACCTGGAAACATGGAGACTAAAGTTGGGAGAAAGCAGCAGAGTCCGTGTATGAGATTTATTTGAATACGACGGTGAGGATGATAAAAGATATGATGAAAGTAAAACTAAACTAAAATTAAGCATTTAGAAAAAAATGAAAACTAGCAAACCTGCTCAAATTAATTAAAATAAATGAAATGAAATGAATTAAATAAAAATGAATTAAAATAAACTGAATTTGAAAAAAAAGGTAAATCTAAATAAAACTAAACTATAATGAAAAATCCAAAACTATTATAACCTTGCTAGACACACAACGGACATTCCCACGTTCTCTCTTTTGCCTTTTCAAAAGTCTTGCTGTCCATTGCCAAGCACTGGACATGGAACCACCTGGCACACGTGTCACATTGGATCTGTTGCAAAGACAATACATTTTTGAAATTATCTTAATATTTCACTTGTTTTTCTGATAAATACTTACATTATACCATTTAATCATGTGTACAAATTTCCATATTTTGATTATTATTGGATTATAGCTCACCCAGTCAGTGATGGGCGGTCCAGATCCTGGAGGCTTAGAAGCTGCACATGTTGCACAACAAGAGTGCTCTTCAAAGACTGTAAAATGGATTATGCATTATTTTTCATTTACAGTGTTACACATGAAACAGTGCTTCATAAGCACACTCTGAATATACCTGATGCCTCTAGCAGTTTAATAGCCAGGATCTCCCTCTCCCTTTGCATTTCCCTCTTTGACGTGTGAAAGGTGATGTCCGGGATCAAAGGGAAGGCCTGCATCAAGGCTTCTGCAATCTAAACAAATAAAATGCCCATTACACAAATAGCCTATTATTCAATAGATTGAGGTATACCAGATAGTAACCGTGATAATGAAGACAACAATTCATTATTACATTGTAAATTATATTTTCAAAGATCTGTTCAAATCAAGTTAAGTTTCATACAACAGTTGCATGACATGGAAATACACAATACTCTCAATTTACCTTGACAACAACAACTCCACAATTGTTGCCATCCTGCTGAAATGGGTGGTTTAATACTCCTCCTGTCCACTTCACATCCACCCAATCTGTTCTTGAGTGGCACGTCCTCCTCATTTTGAAGTACTCACTAAGTAGGGGACATAGTTTTTGATGGTGTTAAAACACAATTTCAGATCACAGACCTTTTGTTACAACAGTAATGTTATCACTTTACCATCATTAGTCAAGTCAAGTCAAGTCAATCTGTTTTTAGAGACAGTCTGAGGTAAAATCCACATCAGCTGGTCAAACCACGATCCTTGAGAACCTGCTAATGATAAAGCACAAGGACTCCAAGGAAGAAGTCAAGTCAACAAAATGCAATGACGGGACATCTCAGTAAGACAGATAGAGAGAGAGGGAGAGATAGGAGCTTTGTGGGTCCTGACCCCCAGCATTCTTGACCTGCAACTGTATAATAAAGGACCAATCTGAGGTAGTCCAAACTATATGGTTGAACAAAAAGGAACAAGGAGAGTATGTCTGCCTCACATGATGGTTTCACTTAAATGTTTATGAGTAACACTGACAGTGGTTATTAAGCATCAAAAATACTGTTGTACAGAGTACAGTTTTTCACTTAGCTGTCAGTTTTTCTGCAGTGTCACTTACAAAGGCCTATCTTATCTTGTTTTGTCTTAGCTCATCTTATTTCCCAGTCATCCAATTTTCAAAGTGTTGTAACATAGATGATACTAAATATGTGTTGCTTTGTCACCTACGTATCTTTGCTTGGAGAATTAATATAGCTTAAATGTTGACTTACTGTATTCTTTCAGCAGCATGTTTTGAGTCATCGAGCTCTGACGACCCACGTGCTGGATCAACAAGGTACACCTTACAGGTTTCTGCATTAATGTACTGAAAACAGCAAAAAGTTGGCGTAACATTAATTTCTTCTTGTTTAACTGACTATGTATTACTGGTTGTAGAAAAAGGAAATCATAATAAACAAATCTGAAAAAGAAAATCTGCAAGAAACTATTACTCACCAGCAATTTCCAGTGGTTGTTGTTGACCAAAACAAATGAAATAACAGCTCTGTAGTTTTCAAAGTTTACCTGTAATATAATCAAAATAAATGAAAGGTAATGTTGTCATTCTGATGTACATGAATAAAAAATAAATAAATAAATCACACTTCAACTCCAACAATCAGGTTATTGTGTCATTGTTGTGCTTAGTGATTTATTTATGTTCATACACAGGAAAGTACAAGGTAATAGTAATAGTAGTAACAAACACGCTTGACATTTCAGCTTTTAGGTAATATGTTTTTGAATATACAAGTATAGGCCTGAATTGAATATTTCTAATTATTCAAATTTCTGGAGATGTAGTAGTATGACAGTACTTGATGACAGTACTTGCCAACTTAGCAAATAAAATATTCAGTTATCTTGGGTAATACTGAACTTGAGGAAAATTAATGTTTGCATGTATCTTCCCATTACTTAGTCTGCCACAAATCACATTCATCATTATACTTAACTGCAAAGACAGACCACACAACAATCAGTGTACCTTTGGTAAACTGTGGCGTGGCAGGTCTTTTCGGTCCCCAAACAAGACAACACCTGCTGTGTAGTGATCCAACAGGTAGATGCTGTCCACTACATTCACTGCATGGGCAGCAACATGAAACAGGCCCTCAATAACCTGGCAAAAAGAGGATAAATTATATATTAATTCAAATTCCTACATTACATGAAGTTAAAGTTCTAATAATTGCTAATTTGTCATGTATCTTTACATATGTGGGCAGAAAATAGAATAGTGAATTCACATATATTGAATGTCACAGTTTGGTGTGAAACTTCTGATACTTGAAACATGCTTTCACCCACCTCTCCTGTCAACCACTGATGTGGTCGTAGTGTGCGTAACTCAGAGTGGTGGATGAGTAGGCTGCGTCCCTTGGTCTGTAATGGAATCACTGCAACCACTACCTCTGTGTTTTTCTTCTTCCACAGTGATTTTACCTGAATGTAAGGATCAGTAAAAAAAAAATCAAACCCTGCTGTTTAATATATAGAGTATGTCATTTTAAGTAATGATCTTAATGAAGTCTTCATTTTTGAATAGCACATTTGTGCAGTAAACCCAAAATGCACATCTATGTGTTTTACTGATAATCTTTTTCATAATTTAAATTTCAGTCATATTGTAATGATTTCTTATTTATAAGATAACTGATTTTAGGCAGACTCATATTTGGCTATGAAAATGAAGTGTGAACAACTAAAATTAATCAGTACTCAGTCTGCTAAGAACGAAGAAGAAACAATCAGAGAATTGCCTACCATACATGTAGGTTCCCTGATATCATTACTGAACTTTTCTGTTGTCTTGCTATACACCCACTGCTACAATTACTGTTAGGCATGATGTACTTCTATAATGGCCACTTTTGCAGTTATTATGATTGTCATTACTTTAGTTACTGTGACCTAATTACTAAAAAATATATTCCAAATCTCTCACTTTACTTTTGTCTTGTAAGTGTAACTTAAGATTACTTCACTTTAACATCCATGTTTTTCCACTTCTAAAAGCAGTTTAACATTTTTCAGTGGCTAATCCATAACAATTTGAGCTCATTGATCCCCCAATACTACTGTAACTACACACAAAGTGATCTGCACTGTATGTCCTTCTTATTGAATAAAACCATATTTACCTGAGCATTTTTATCTTGATGATCATCTGCTACACTTGTTTTCTTGAATTTTGCGGTTTGTTGTCTCTTGGGAGCTGGGAGTTTTTTGGGTGAACTAAAGTATTTTGACTTTTTCTTTGGTTTAGCATCAGAGCTGCCTCTCTTATTCCAGTGTTCTTCATGGTCATCATCTGGTTTGCAGCAAATTTCATAGTCTCTATCTAAAATCTGGAGAGGAAGATTGTGCTTGATGATATGCTCCACATATCTTCCTTGCAGTGACGCAAACATTTTGGAGATGAAGTCAGCTGGTCTCAGGTACTTCTTCTTAAGCAGAATACGGTGCTTGACCAGAGCAAACCAGAGCTCAACATGGCAGTTGGTGTTTCTTGTTTTGTCTGTTCCTTCTCCTGTACTGCCTGAGTCTTTCATGTGACGGGAGAGATGTCCGAGCAACAATCCACTCCACAATGGAAAAATCCCCATATAATTCTTTAGCAGCACAGTGATGACCCCAGGACAGTAATACGAGTTTTGAATGTTAACAGAATCATCAGACAGAACATCACACTCAGCCTGGTCTCGCTGTGCTTGGAAGAGAGATGTAAATGGTGACTTCGCCATAATGCGGTTCGCATTTTTCTCGCCACTGCCTTCTTCCTCTTTTGTCACAGGTCCTCTGTCTTCCACCTCTATATGCTTTTTTTTGAAAACACAGGCATCAAGGTATGTTTTGCTTTCAAGCACCGAAGACGTCTGATCCTGTGCATCAAAAAGTATGCACGTGATAAAAAACTTCAAGGGCCATGTTTATATCTGTGCAGTTTAGAAGAAAGGCAAAACAAAATGTTGCATACTCCTTTATGCCCCGGTCTTTAGATTTGTGGCTGAATGCATCTGTTACAGCTTTAATAATGTGGGCAGAGCACAGATGCAGCACAGTGAATTTTGGAATGGAAGACATTTTTCCAGCAGCAATTTCAAATGCTCTGTCAAGGTACACTGACATATTTTCCTTATTGAAGGCTGTGAGAACACTGTTCATAAGGGCCCAACTGTAATCTGTCTCAACCTGTGCAATTTGTCTTTTTGATTTATGAGACAGCTTTCGATGGAATTCCATGAGCCAATACGAAATGGAAGGAACAGAATGACTGTTGGTGATCAGTTCTGTGACAGGCAAAGGAGGCTTATCCTTACCCATACCTGGCAAAACTAATGCATAGTACAGAACTTTTTTATTTTGATCTGTGATCTTCTGTACAACGCTACCAGTAGCATCCAGGTGAAGGGTGACAGGAGATTTTTTTGCCAAATGCTCTGTTAAAATCCTCATTCCAGTGTCTGTATACAAATGTACAGCAAAAGGATTTATTTGCAGGTGCTGTACATAGCCATTTGATGATGGTTGGCTGCTGTTCTCTTTGATGATTTTTTGAAATAGCAGGAGTTCCAGCATCATATCGTTGTGGAGTCTTGTACTTTTCCTGACTTCGGATGATATTGTTTTTAAAATGTCTTTTGTGAGACTTCTTGTTATATTCCCAGCCATTATTTCGTCAGTTGGTGTCATTTTCAGCTGTCTGTAATAGTAGCTACTAACACCTTTTCTTACAGCTTTGGCGATTTTCCCTCTTCTTAAGTATTTTGCTGGTCTAAAACGCCTTTGATTTTTCATATGTACCACATCACCAAAGCGCATGACTGTAAAGGAGATCTTCTTGTCTGCCTTGTTTGGTTTTGTCTTTACTGAAAATTTGTATGCAGCCTTGCACCCATCAAATGTGCATTTGGCTGCTGCACAGAAAAAAGAAGAATACTTCTTCCGAGAATATGGTCCTTTGACGTGCTGATATTTGAACGCAAGTGTGCAGGATGGGTTGTATTTTCTAAACTCATTATAAAGAATGTCAGTCCAAGGGGCAGCTAGTTTGTCCTTCCCATGTTTAGGTTTAATGTTGTTCCATTGCTTTCTTGTTATATTGATTTTGAATATTTTTGGTCCTGCTTTGCAATTTCTGTTTTCTTTTTGTTTATGTTGACCTAATTGTTTGTGCACTTTGACTTTTGTCTTGATCCTTTCTTCTGTTTTATATTCATCACTCTCTTCTTCACTTTCCATGCATTGATCACGGTCACTGTCCTTGTCAGAGCTAACTGTGTCTGGTTGATGGGTCTTTGATGTTTCATGTGCACTGTCTCTGTCTTCTTCATGTGTGTTTACATAGTCAAGTTCTCCTCTGTCATCCTCATCACTCTCTCTGTCAGACGTCGCTACGTCTGTCTGCGCCTCAGTTGTCTTACTCTGGTCACTGTCCTTTTCAGCATTAACTGTGTCTGCTTGTGGCTGAGTGTTTGATTTTCCATGTGCTCTATCCTTGTCTTCTTTACCTGCCAGAATATGTGCAAAATATTCATTATCACCATTGAACTTGAAAATATAATCAGCTGTCAAAACTCTTTCCCCGCCAGAGTGAGTTGCTAGCCAGTGACAGCTTGTTTGATTTCATATTCACTAATCTTTGAAGGCCCACTAAAAATTATGTGTTAAGTGAACACTGAATACATAAAAAAGAACAGAACTTCAACTTTTAAACAAACAAACAAAACAAAAATCCATCTTCATTTGTTTGTGAGGTATAATAAGTTGAATATTGGTCATTTTCAAGAAAAAAAACGACATTTTGAGCAAAATTAATGAGAAAATAGCATTTTTCTTTCCAAAGATTTCCTATTTACATTTTTTTACTCTGTCTTATTTAGAAACACTGACACTGTATTCAAAATCACGAAATAAAATAAAATTAAATTAAATTAAAATAATAATATAAATGTCTCATATTTTCCTCCCGTCTATGATTGTTTCCACCGCTCTATTTCCACACATTCCCCGCTGTCTCCTTCATCTCCGTGTCGGTCCTGTCTCTTTCTGTTTTCCCATGTCCGTCTCCCTCATATCTCCGTCGCTGTCTCTAAAAAGTTATTCCACATTGTATTGTCGGTCTCTCTCTCCCTCAAGTTTCACTCAGTGCGCTCAAGCAAGGTACCCACAGGTGCAATATGATGCGCAACACCATTAACTACAGCATAACAATGAAAACATGGATTGACAGGAAATCTGGGTAATGGCGAGGGAAGAGTTAGGCAAACTTAGCCACAATGTATGAAAAATAAAGTCCTTATGAAACCATTTATAATTGTGTAGTTACAACAGGATTAAGACATGAAAAAATGTGATAGTGACCAGCGGACTATTTAACTGCACTTGGAATCCTTGCAACAAAACTGCGTCACATATAAAACAATGATTCTGTAACCTAAACCTTAATATTTAAATGCTTTGGGTGGTTAACAACATTTATGTAGAACAAGTTACCTGCACGAAGCACATCCGTTCTGATTCCACGCCTGTCCTCTCTCCAGACGACCCTCAACCAATTTACATTGCGTGTGTCATTGTTTTTGAACAAATCCTGTGTGACTAAACGCCATTGTTGAGGTGTAATATTTATGTCAACACAACCGTGTGAAAGTAATGATCTAATGATGACTTCTTTACCACCAGCTTTTTCCCAAAGATCTGTACATTTCTGTCTTTGACCTTTTTTAAACCGTCCCATTGCTCAATCTTTCTGCCGAAAATTTGCGAGTTAGCAGTTTAGCGCATTTTCCCCGAACATTCTTCTTAGTGTTTGCAATACCGCCAACTACTGCTCAGCATTATGATTGCAGTCGATGCCTCAAGACAGTACTGCACAGAATTTGCTATGTATAAAAATTTGGAAAATTATATATCGTATGTGCTCACAGAAAAAAATTGAAAATGCCATAAAAAATTGGTAATAGTTTGGATGTCCCTGTGACATAAATAGAAACAAAGGCCTCTGTTACATAAAATTATTGAAAACATTTATATAAACTATGACAAAGACTTGAATCAAACTCAAACTGGAGTGTTTAAATTTTCATCTGTAACACTAGTCCAAAAATATTAATAATATTTTATCAAATTATCTATTTAAAAAATATTTACTACAAATATTAAAAATATTAATGACAATGATGACTATAGTCTTAAACGTTACCATAAAGTGGTGGATTTGGTGGGTCATATGACTGAGAATGTATTGAGAAACAAAAAAAAATCATAAAAATATATATAATATACAAAAAAAGATATTAATATAGACTGGTGAGAAATATTAAGTGGTGTTTCCTAAAGGTCTTCTTTATTCTAATAATTTGAGACAGGTTTGGAGTCTCTGGGTCACATGACTAAGAAGCTATTGAAGAAAAAGAGACATTTTGTTATAAAAATATGAATAATATTCATAAAAAATATTAATATAGACTGTAGAGAAATATTAAGTGGTGTTTCCTAAAGGTCCTCTTTATTATAATAATTTGAGACTGATTTGGAGTCTCTGGGTCACATGACTGAGAAGCTATTGAAGAAAAAGAGACATTTTTTGTAAAAAAAAATATGAATAATATTCATAAAAATATTAATATAGACTGGAGAGAAATATGAAGTGGTGTTTCCTAAAGGTCCTCTTTATTCTAATAATTTGAGACTGATTCAGAGTCTCTGGGTCACATGACTGAGAAGCTATTGAAGAAAAAGAGACATTTTCATTAAAAAATATGAATAATATTCATAAAAAATATTAATACAGACTGGAGAGAAATATTAAGTGGTGTTTCCTAAAGGTCCTCTTTATTCTAATAATTTGAGACTGATTTGGAGTCTCTGGGTCACATGACTGAAAAGCTATTGAAAAAAAACAGACATTTTTAATAAAAAATATGAATAATATTCATAAAAATATTAATACAGACTGGAGAGAAATATTAAGTGGTGTTTCCTAAAGGTCCTCTTTATTCTAATAATTTGAGACTGATTTGGAGTCTCTGGGTCACATGACTAAGAAGCTATTGAAGAAAAAGAGACATTTGTATTAAAAATATGAATAATATTCATAAAAAATATTAATATAGACTGGAGAGAAAAATTAAGTGGTGTTTCCTAAAGGTCCTCTTTATTCTAATAATTTGAGACTGATTTGGAGTCTGTGGGTCACATGACTAAGAAGCTATTGAAGAAAAAGAGACATTTTTATTAAAAAATAAGAATAATATTCATAAAAAAATATTAATATAGACTGGAGAGAAAAATTAAGTGGTGTTTCCTAAAGGTCCTCTTTATTCTAATAATTTGAGACTGATTTGGAGTCTCTGGGTCACATGACTGAAAAGCTATTGAAAAAAAACTGACATTTTTAATAAAAAAATATGAATAATATTCATAAAAAAATATTAATATAGACTGGAGAGAAATATTAAGTGGTGTTTCCTAAAGGTCCTCTTTATTCTAATAATTTGAGACTGATTTGGAGTCTCTGGGTCACATGACTAAGAAGCTATTGAAAAAAAACAGACATTTGTATTAAAAATATGAATAATATTCATAAAAAATATTAATATAGACTGGAGAGAAAAATTAAGTGGTGTTTCCTAAAGGTCCTCTTTATTCTAATAATTTGAGACTGATTTGGAGTCTCTGGGTCACATGACTAAGAAGCTATTGAAAAAAACAGACATTTGTATTAAAAATATGAATAATATTCATAAAAAATATTAATATAGACTGGAGAGAAAAATTAAGTGGTGTTTCCTAAAGGTCCTCTTTATTCTAATAATTTGAGACTGATTTGGAGTCTCTGGGTCACATGACTGAGAAGCTATTGAAGAAAAAGAGACATTTTGTTATAAAAATATGAATAATATTCATAAAAAATATTAATATAGACTGTAGAGAAATATTAAGTGGTGTTTCCTAAAGGTCCTCTTTATTATAATAATTTGAGACAGATTTGGAGTCTCTGGGTCACATGACTGAGAAGCTATTGAAGAAAAAGAGACATTTTTTGTAAAAAAAAATATGAATAATATTCATAAAAATATTAATATAGACTGGAGAGAAATATGAAGTGGTGTTTCCTAAAGGTCCTCTTTATTATAATAATTTGAGACTGATTTGGAGTCTCTGGGTCACATGACTGAAAAGCTATTGAAAAAAAACAGACATTTTTAATAAAAAATATGAATAATATTCATAAAAATATTAATACAGACTGGAGAGAAATATTAAGGTGTGTTTCCTAAAGGTCCTCTTTATTCTAATAATTTGAGACTGATTTGGAGTCTCTGGGTCACATGACTGAAAAGCTATTGAAAAAAACAGACATTTTTATTTAAAAATATGAATAATATTCATAAAAAATATTAATATAGACTGTAGAGAAATATTAAGTGGTGTTTCCTAAAGGTCCTCTTTATTATAATAATTTGAGACTGATTTGGAGTCTCTGGGTCACATGACTAAGAAGCTATTGAAGAAAAACAGACATTTGTATTAAAAATATGAATAATATTCATAAAAAATATTAATATAGACTGGAGAGAAAAATTAAGTGGTGTTTCCTAAAGGTCCTCTTTATTCTAATAATTTGAGACTGATTTGGAGTCTCTGGGTCACATGACTGAGAAGCTATTAAAAAAAACAGACATTTTTTTCATAAAAATATGAATAATATTCATAAAAAATATTAATACAGACTGGAGAGAAATATTAAGTGGTGTTTCCTAAAGGTCCTCTTTATTATAATAATTTGAGACTGATTTGGAGTCTCTGGGTCACATGACTGAAAAGCTATTGAAAAAAAACAGACATTTTTAATAAAAAACATGAATAATATTCATAAAAAATATTAATACAGACTGGAGAGAAATATTAAGGTGTGTTTCCTAAAGGTCCTCTTTATTCTAATAATTTGAGACTGATTTGGAGTCTCTGGGTCACATGACTGAAAAGCTATTGAAAAAAACAGACATTTTTATTAAAAAATATGAATAATATTCATAAAAAATATTAATATAGACTGTAGAGAAATATTAAGTGGTGTTTCCTAAAGGTCCTCTTTATTATAATAATTTGAGACTGATTTGGAGTCTCTGGGTCACATGACTAAGAAGCTATTGAAGAAAAACAGACATTTGTATTAAAAATATGAATAATATTCATAAAAAATATTAATATAGACTGGAGAGAAAAATTAAGTGGTGTTTCCTAAAGGTCCTCTTTATTATAATAATTTGAGACTGATTTGGAGTCTGTGGGTCACATGGCTAAGAAGCTATTGAAGAAAAAGAGACATTTTTATTAAAAAATAAGAATAATATTCATAAAAAATATTAATATAGACTGGAGAGAAAAATTAAGTGGTGTTTCCTAAAGGTCCTCTTTATTCTAATAATTTGAGACTGATTTGGAGTGTCTGGGTCACATGACTGAAAAGCTATTGAAAAAAAACAGACATTTTTAATAAAAAAATATGAATAATATTCATAAAAAAATATTAATATAGACTGGAGAGAAATATTAAGTGGTGTTTCCTAAAGGTCCTCTTTATTCTAATAACTTGAGACTGATTTGGAGTCTCTGGGTCACATGACTAAGAAGCTATTGAAAAAAACAGACATTTGTATTAAAAATATGAATAATATTCATAAAAATATTAATATAGACTGGAGAGAAATATTAAGTGGTGTTTCCTAAAGGTCCTCTTTATTCTAATAATTTGAGACTGATTTGGAGTCTCTGGGTCACATGACTAAGAAGGTATTGAAGAAAAACATTTAGAGCAGTAATTTATTGATAGTCCCTAAGGCGACGGGTTTTGAATGTCCGTCGAATATCCAACCCGCTGCTAACTTCACCTCGGTGCTCCAGACTTTTTTTTTTTTTGGGGGGGGGGGTTCTTTTGATGTCGTAAATTGGCTCTTTAAAATGCAAAGGTGTGTGGTGTTACTCACATGTAGTCCACATCCCTCTGTGTGTCCTCCACTGATATACCCAGCAGGACACAGAGTCCTCGTCCCACAGAACTGATCTGTTCTTCTCCCACTGTGGAAGACATGGACAGGCTGATGGGTGATTGACAGCTGACATACTCAACCACTTCAGTGTGTGTGGAGAGTACAACCGTCAGCCAGCTCTGATAGTCACCTGTCAAACCCAAACTTCCGCACATTCGACACGCTGATTATTACTATGAGGGAAATAACCTTTTCTTTGAGCTTCACAGGGCGCGTGGACTGCTCACACCCGCTTGACAATCCGCCTCATACATTTTAACGACACGGCTAATGCTAACAGAGCGGGGTGAGCTAACATGCAGTCAGCGATATGAATGAATGACAAGTATCCTTTATTTAGCGACACTAACGATGCAGGCCATGTCCCGGGAGTTCGGCTGACTTTAATGTGGTCGCTTACCTGTCACAGTCGCCTTGGTGACCCTCTGAATAATGGCTTTCATTGTTGTTTGTGAGCACACTGTCACAACTTCCGACAACATGGACGTTCCGTTGTCTCCCTCTAGTGGCCACATCCCTAACCCCCCCCCCCCCCCCCCCGGGTACGCCACGACGAGAATGGATACGTACGCGTATACGTACCTACGCTAAATATAGTCCAGTGAAAGACAAATCATGTCATATTTACTTTGCCGAGTACTGTGCTTTTTACTTTACTTAGCTTTGGCTGCTTTTCAGATCAGTTTTTGATTCGTTTCCTGTCCAGTGAAAACAATGTCATTAAATCTGTTGATATTTCATGGCTGTGATAAGCTTTCCTTTTATGGTTTGAAGATCTCCTCCTTCTTAAGCTAAATAAACAATGCTGGAAAAGGCTTTGTTTCAGACCTGATTAGCTAAGCTCCTGAAAAGTCACAGAGATTTTTTTAATGGGTCACTAATTATCACTGTAAAATATACAACAATTATAATAAATAATATGTGAATTTTTTTCAAAATTAAAATAGAATAGTGTTCTCTGGAAGAGATTATAATGTTGACCTGGGTATAGTTATACACAAAGGTGATGCTTCAGTGGTAAAATACAAAATAAAACTAATTTTAAAAAAATATGTAAGAAGATTCAGATGATGTAAAATAAGAAGCAAAATAAAAAAAAAACAATGCAAAAGTTAAAAAAAAAAAAAAAAAAAAAAAAATATGACAACTGTTTATATCATGACAAAGAGATGGAAATTACATAAGAAACAACATAAAATTATGTAACTGAATACAAAAAATGAACACAAAATAAAAGTCACAAGGTGAAAAATATATAAAGGAGAGAAACAATGAACGTGAAAGATCTAACAAGAAAATAACAGGACATGTAACTCTGTGGTAAACTTGTTTGTCCCAACTTTTTTGTTACATATGTTATAGACATCAAAATCTACAAATGTTTATATTTACAAAGCCAAATTTACAAATGTCCTGGTTTCCTCCAGAAATGGGGTTTGTATTTTTATTGTACAGTCACAGTCTCACGTAAACATGAGAGATTGTACCCATACGGCTAATTTCCATCTCAAGTCCCATTGGCAGGTAAAAAAAAAAAAAAAAAAACAGACAAGAACGACAGACAGATAACTCCATAATACCCTAACTCAAGGTGAATCATGCTGACAGTTTAATAAAAATGGTATGTGGAATTTGATGACTATCTAGACATCACACGATAATTTATTTTACAAAGAATGACAATAATGACCTGACACAGATCAATAAATTCAATCGATTCCTACTGCATTATACAGACTCTATCATCAGTTTCATAGTCTACTGTCCTTTGCAATGATGGAGCTATTTGCCACTGTCTGTAGGTGGTGCGGGTCCACGAATGAAGGACTGGGTGAAGTTGTAGATCCTGGTGGTGTATGGCACAAAGTCTTTCTTGTAGACAATGACTGTTTTGGAGTGCGGACTCTGATACACCACTTGGTTGGGATCTTCAGGTTCTTCTATATCGTCTGTCTTCACTGTGTTAAAGGAAAGAATTAAAGAGTACTTTCCCACTGCTTATTTCTTCCACATAGACCTTCACTGTAATGATGCTGGTCTCCGAGAAATTATCTCTCAGATTTGGAGTTTTGTCAAATAGACCCCAAAATAATACTGAAGAATCGTAAATTACTTGAAATATACATCTGGATCGAAACAAATGTCCAACAAACCAATGAAATAATGACCATTTAACCAAACGATTCCTGTATCTCTGCAGGTGGAATTCTGAGTAACATCGGGCCATTTCAGATTCATTCCATCTCAGTGCGTGTTTTCCTCATCACTTACCGAAGTCGTCATATTTTCCCGTGTATTTTAAATAAGCATAAGAGCCGATCATGGTCCAAATGCCCACAGCGTACACTGCAGACGCTCTGGTGTTCCACTTCTTCAGCTCATTAAATTTCATCACTGCCAAAACACACACACAGCTTTGCTTTGCTTTTAATAATGAGACAGTAGAACAGCTAGATTGTGCCAAACGTATTTAGAGAACCGCCATGACAGTTCACCCGGAAGTAAAGACAATGTAGTAATATCTTCCGGGGCGTGACTGAAGAAAAGAAAAGAATTAGTATTAATGTTTTATGTTAAAATTACTGAAACATAATATGGTGGAATATTACAATTTAGATCTGTACCATTATATCGAGTCACCTTTCCCTAACAAAAAATTAATATGGAGCATACTTTTGTAAATAATACTTTTATTTATGATCAAAATCTGATCAATACAATCTCAGATTTACAGAAAGAATCAGTCTCCAGGGCTGAATTTTAAATGGTGTGTATCCATCTAGCCACATGTTGTCTAGCTATTCAGAACTGAGACTTAAGTATCTTTTCTGTTTAAGTTGAAATGACTGATCGCTTATTTTTTTTTCCATTGCATTTATGTAGGTTTTTTTTTTTTTTTTTTTTTTTTTTCTCAATTCACATGACTGGCTTTCTCCTCAAGTTTTGCACCATTAAGATTTTTCTTAGACGGACGTGACAATGAACATGCACTGGTAAGAATGACTTTCGAGTGGATGATATTTAAATTTTTGGAAACTTTTATATTCATAAATTCTTTAAAATGAAACATAGATTTTGTGTACTTCATATGTTGTTCCTCCCTAAGTCTGAAAGATGAAGCCAACATGAAAGTGTCACAACCATCTGCTTATTTTATGTCTTATGCCAAAACATTAATGTCCAGTATGCTTGTTTAATATAACTCCTTTCTTTAGTGAGGCACCACTTACAATCCAGAAAATTCATTTATTTAACTCAAAGTTATAACTGACATTTTTCACAGTAAGATTACGGACCATAGAATATATGTGTGTGAACGCAAGGGACCAAAGTGCGACTGTGAAGTTACAGGGAGCAGAGTTAAAGAAGGTGGAGGATTTCACGCACTTAGGGTCAAAAGTTCAGAGCAACAGTGAGTGTGGAAAAGAGGTGAACAATTGACTAAGATTTGGTTGGCAGGAACAGTTAGCTGACACCAAACTTTATTTATTTATGAATTTTAGCTTTACTTATCAAGTAACATGCAAAGTACTAGTATAGCAACTGAATATGTTTTATGAACTCAGGGACACAGTACTGCAGCAGCTTGAATACAGAAAAATGAACTAAGGTGGACTCATACTAAACATTAAAAAAAATTAAAATCTAACTAAAGCACATCCCATAAGAGTATCATAATAAGGCCATCAAGTAATTTCAGCTTCTCAATAAATGGTTAATGATGCCACTGAGTGTCTGTGCTCTACACTTAGCTCCTGTCTGGATAATCTGTGCCCTCTATCTACTAGACCCGCTCGATCCTCCCAGTCCCACCCATGGCTCAATGATAACCTCCGGTCGCTGCGTACCAACCTCAGAGCCGCAGAGAGAAAATGGCACAAAACAAAAAGCTCTTCTGACCTGATCACATTCCAGTCACTATTGGTATCCTTCTCATCCAGTGTCACTGCTGCGAAGAAGGCTTACTATAATAACAAAATTCATTCTGCCACCGACACCAAGAAACTATTCTCAACCTTTAAAACACTACTCAACCCTCCACCTCCACCGCCCACTACTAATCTGACAGCAGACAATTTTGCTTCATTTTTCACAAATAAAGTGTCTACTATCAGCAGTCAGTTCACTGATCCACCCATAGACTGCACGCCTCCTTCTTCAACATCATCATCATCACACACTGCTTCTTCTCCCCTGACTATGGCTACTACTAACTCAACTGATAAAAGCCCAACTGCGTCATTCCCCTCATTTACTCCCCTCACAGAGAACGAGGTGTCTAAACTCCTTTCCTCTAGCCGTCCTACAACATGCCTGTTGGACCCTATTCCATCCAACCTCTTACAGTCTGTTGCCCCTACTATCACAGCACCAATCACGCATGTGATTAATGCTTCACTGACTTCAGGAACATTTCCTACAGTATTTAAACAAGCGCAGGTAACACCACTACTCAAAAAACCTTCCCTCACCCCCACTCAAGTGGAGAATTATCGACCAGTCTCACTCCTCCCATACCTTTCTAAGATCATCGAAAGGGCTGTTTTCAAACAGGTCACAGAATTCCTCTCCCAAAATAACCTCCTTGACATCAACCAATCTGGCTTCAAAATCGGCCACTCCACTGAAACGGCTCTGTTGTCTGTGACAGAAGCCTTGAAAGAGGCTAGAGCAGCAGCCAAGTCTTCAGTACTCATTCTACTGGACTTATCAGCAGCATTTGACACTGTCAATCATGATATCCTGTTATCCATACTCTGGAACATGGGCATCACAGGCCACGCGCACTCCTGGTTTCAATCTTACCTTACTGGTCGGTCCTTCAGTGTGTCCTGGCTAGGGCACACATCAGCAGTTCACCGCCTCACCACAGGGGTCCCCCAAGGCTCTGTGTTGGGCCCCCTCCTTTTTGCCATATACACCACCTCACTCGGTCAGATCATCCACTCACACGGCTTCTCATATCATTGCTATGCTGATGATACCCAGCTCTATCTGTCATTCCCACCTGATGACTCCACAGTCTCAGTGCGGATCTCAGATTGTCTCTCTGACATATCTGCATGGATGAAAGCCCATCACCTTCAGCTGAACCTGTCCAAAACTGAACTGCTGGTCTTCCCAGCTAAGCCAACCATACAGCAGGACATCTCCATCACTATTGACTCCATACCTCTGGCTCCTACCAGTGTAGTACGTAACTTGGGAGTCATGATTGATAATTAGTTGACCTTCACGGATCACGTTGCCTCTGTCACCCGATCATGCCGTTTCACTCTGTTCAACCTAAGAAAGATCAGGCCATACCTAACCGAACAGGCCACCCAGCTCCTGGTGCAGACTATGGTTATCTCCCGTCTTGACTACTGCAATGCTCTTCTAACGGGCCTCCCAGCTTGTGCTGTCAAACCACTACAAATGGTCCAGAATGCAGCAGCGCGTCTGGTCTTCAATCAGCCTAAAAGGGCACATGTCACCCCCTTACTCATTGAGTTACACTGGCTACCCATAGCTGCCCGCATCAAATTCAAATCTTTAATCCTAGCCTACAAAATTCTCCGTGGGTCTGCTCCTGTCTATTTAGGTGCACTAATAAAAGCTTATGTCGCCCCACGACCACTCCGCTCGTCTGGGGAACGTAGTCTGGTGGTCCCCAGACCTTGTACAAGACAATCCAGGCTCTTTTCATGGGTCGTTCCACGTTGGTGGAACGCTCTACCAAGTGCTACAAGAACAGAGTCATCCCTGCCTATCTTCAAGAAGCTCCTGAAGACCCAGCTCTTCCGAGAGCACCTCCGGTCCTAACACTTTCAAACATTCCATTTTAAATATTCTAATAAGGTTTTTCCCAGGACAACCACAGATTCTTTCACGATTATCTCTGGACCTGCTGCGGTGGTCCGGCCTCTTCCCTGCCCTCATCATCACCACTCACTTATCCTCAACCGCCTCCATGTGTCTCCCCCTACTCCCCCCTTCTCCCCCTCTCCCCCAGTCCCTATCTCTATCGCTCTCTCTTTTTCCCCTTCTCTACTCTCTCTCTTTAACCCCAACTGGTCAAGGCAGACGGCCATCCTCCAGGAGTCTGGGTCTGCTCGAGGTTTCTGCCTGTTAAAGGGAAGTTTTTCCTCGCCACTGTCACCAGTCACAAGTGTTTGCTCCAGGAGGATTCTGTTGGGTTTCTGTAGAATTGACTTAGAGTCTGGTTTTGACCAACTCTATATATAAAATGTCAAGAGATAACTTTTTTGTGATCTGGCGCTATATAAATAAAATTTGATTGATTGAGTGATTTAATTGGTTTTCCCCTGTAAGTCGCTTTGGAAAAAAGCGTCTGCCAAATGCGTAAACATAAACAAACATAAATGTTAACACATAAGCTGGAGTTATGCTTGGCAATAATGATGTTAAAGAAATGTATAAACACTTATTATGGACAAAATCCAGGCTGACAGATCAGCTGACAAGGTTGTTTGCAGGTGATGCTACATCACAGTGCCCACTGCAGTCGGAGGCCTGGAAGTGACTATATTCATAGAAACAAAAGTGTTAAAAACTCCACTTCCTGGTTGGGGAGGGTCAGGACCTAACCCTCACCCATCAGGCCACAACCAACCCTTTAAGAGGAAGGATCAGGCCCAGCCCATCCTCTTTTCCCTTTGTTTGACATGGAGCATGCGGCCTGAAGAAGAAACAAAGACTTAAATGCATATGTGGCGAGAGAGAGAGTGTAGGGAAGTCGGGTGACAACGCCACCTGGGGAATTGCACCCCAGGAAATTAGTAAGAGGGCTCACAGATTCAAGTTTCAAAAATACCACAGGGGCATAGACTGTTTCGATTTAAAACAATTTATTGAACAAAGTATTATTAAAAGACTGCTACTAAAAAAAAAAACTAGTAATTAAAAAGCTAGCACGTGGCCCATACGGGTGAACAGGGCCGGGGCTTACCACTATGGCAGGGATCCAACAAAATATAAAAAGGGGACCGCAAACCAACACCCATGAACTGCACACCAACAAAAACTGGAAGCTTTGTGAAGAAAATTCCACCACCAGGGATCACGCTGCCGCCCTAGGCCCACGGCACCTGTTCAAAAGAAAAGAGAAAACAATTTTAAAAAAGGCCACGTGCTGCCCCCAACCCCTCAACTAAAGTAAAGAAAAAAAAAACAATTAATCAAACTATAATACACAAAATTAAACAAAACACAATAACAAACTAAGAATAGACAAACACAAAACAAAAAGGAAAAAAATATATACTAGAAATTCAACTAACCCAAAACTTAATAAACAAAAGTTACTAAACAGAAAGATGCAGTATAATAAGCAAATTAACCATACAAAAGAAAGAGGGACACAATAAACCAAGATTCAATGAAACAATATAACACATGGAATACATACAATTATAATAAAACACAACCCAATAATACACTAACACAAAACAAATGAAGATAATGTAACAAAAGATTCAATGAAACCAATTCAATATAACACAAACAAACAAACAAAAACGAACAAACAAACACACTTAACACAACGGAATGCAAATCAACCAAATGAAAAAAAGGAAACGCCGAAGAGGGGGATGGCGCATCCGTGTCACTCCGCACGGAGGCCAGGGATGTGGGATTAAAATAAAATCATAAAAGGGAATCCAAACGGCCAGAACAGCAGTGCTTCGGAGGGTGAGGGAAATTGCGGTGGTGGAATCTGGGGATGTCCGCCGGCTCCACAGTCACGTTATGTGTAGAATGGAACTTTTTAAACCCGGCTTCACCACACGGTGTACATGCACCCGATTAAATGTCAACAGGGGGAAACACGCTTCCACACGCTGCTCAAGAAATCAGTCGCACTTCTCAGCCTCGCCGACCAGCCACCAGCGTTACACTGGATTTTAAAAAGAAACGCCACACAGCCAACGCTGCTGATGAGGAAGAGCGAAAAGAGAGAGAGTAGTTGCACCTGCGTATATATACGGCGTGTAGCGCCTCCCTTCAATCAATGCCAATTTGGCACACGGGGGGGAAGGGAGGAGCAAATCCTCCTGCCACACATAGACTGGATAGATGTATATCTGAGTGAGTTATGTTTTGTGTTACTGCTATTTGAATATCCTTGAATATGTTTGGAATTGTTTGGTAATAGAGTTATTGTTTCCCTTTGTTTAAGATTCAAATCATCCTATCCATGTCATCATCTGCACCATTCCACATGTAATAAGTCTGCCTGAAGAGAAATAAAAGCATAAACGGAATCCCTGACCAGTTTCATATCTAACCGTATGCCAATGCAGAAGTTTTCATTATTCCATCACAAATCAGCCCTTCAATATCGGCCTTCATAGTTTTTACAAAAAGGTCTCTGGTTTAAGTCATCTCACATCACTCTAGTCAATCGGCATATCAAACTACAGAGAGTAACAGTAGTTTTAGAGCAGTGTTTTTCAATCTTGGGGTCGGGACCCCACGTGGGGTCACCTGGAATTTAAATGAGGTCACCTGAAATTTCTTGTAATTAATTTTTAAAAAAGGGCGACATGGTGGTGTAGTGGTTAGCACTTGTGCCTCACAACAAGAAGGTCCTGGGTTCAATTCCAACACCAGTTGATGGGGGGGTGGGACTTTTTTGTGTGGAGTTTGCATGTTCTCCCCGTGTCTGCGTGGGTTCTCTCCGGGTACTCCAGCTTCCTCCCACCATCCAAAGACATGCACTAATAGGTTAATTGGTTAATCTAAATTGCCCATAGGTGAGAATGTGAGAGTGATTGTTTGTCTCTATATGTCAGCCCTGCGATGAACTGGCGACTCGTCCAGGGTGTACCCCACCTTCGCCCCTATGTAGCTGGGATAGGCTCCAAGCGACCCCCATGACCTTAGTGAGGATAAAGCAGGTTCAGAAAATGAATGAATGAATAACTTAAAAAAAAAAAAACTACTTACTAATAAAAAATATATATATATATATTGAGTTGAGAGAGACAACCCCAATATACAAAAGACGTGTCAAACTGTGAAGGTGAAACTGAAGCACTGTAGTACTGTTTACCTTTATAATGTTCATTGTGGTTGGTTTAAGATGCTGCAGTGCCATCATAATTCAGAGTTTGAGTTATTGTTAGTTCAGTATAAATTTGCAGCCTTGGAAATACAAGCTGGACTGACTGTACATATCCTGACTATGGAAGCAAATGTGTGTCAGATACTGAATGGTTATATTTGCAATAATTTTTTTTTCTTTTGAGTGGTTGTATTTTGTGATTTGAATTTTTTATAGTTGAATTTTTTTTTTTTTTTTTTTTTTGAATAGTTGCATTTTGTAATTTGAATTTTTTTGTAGTGTAGTTGATTTTTTTTTTTAATAGTTGTATTTCGTAATTTGAATTTTTTTATGGTTGAAAAAATTTTTTTTTTTTGAATTGTTGAATTTTTACACAGTTTCATATTCTGAATTCAATTAAAAAAAAAAAAAAAAAATTTAATTCAATATTCTCAAATACAATGTGTTTCAAATTCAATCTAAAAAAATTCCATATAACACTGACATCTTTTTTTTTTTTCTTCTTTTTTTTTATGGGCTCAGCTGGCTGACAGGCAGCTGTCTGTACCGATAAGGCAGCAGCCGACACCAACTGTAACACAGACATCTTGACCAGGCAAAACCAATGGAGTACCGAGCATCTACCGAGCATCTGACTCTCACCCAATCATACATCGCGCTGAAGTTCACGTGATGCTCAGGAAGTGGCGCAGGCACGGTGATTCACACATGAAACAGGTGAATATTGATAGCCTATGAATTTCACAAAATCACCCCCCGTTTTTGCCTAAAAAACTTAGTTTCACCATTATATCCTGCCTGTGTGCGTGTATAGAGCCTTGTGTATGTGTGTGAGTGGCAGCTTCCAGCGCGATGACGTAGGCATGTCCAGCTGTGCTTCAGTTAAAGCCTTCCCCAGGTGAGTTGTTGTAGAGCTGAGCTCTGCCAATAAAAGTTCATTAAAGTTATTATTCATGAGTTAAAGAAGGCCAAACTCCTGTAACTTGTTGTTTGTAATATCTGACTCTTCCCATAATAATTCTGTTGAGCTTTCAGTTTGCTAATGTTGAATTTTTAATGAGTTTGGCATCTGTGCTAACGCTAACATCCAAAGTTAGCCCCCATGCTATCCTCTGAATGTGCCGCTGGTTAATGCTGAAATTTTCGCCGATTTTCTAACGGTTTGATTTGTTGAAAACATCACACATGTAGGTATGATACACGATGCTTTGGCATTTTAAAAAAAAAGTCGGTTTTACTACCCAAATCCAAATTCTACATAATGTTTCCAACAGACAATCTTTTGACAGAACTGTAAATGATGCCAGACTTCTCTTCTTATGGCTGTTCTAACGAGTGGAACATAAACACAAGATCAAGATCTTAGAGGAAAGCTGAAAAGAGCCTGCCAGTGGACTTACCTCAGCATTTCCATGAGGGTGACCCTCAGACTAATGTTGGAAGTATTTACATGTAATAATTCTCAAACACATGAGAGCATCAAGGCCCTGGTCAGATTCAAACATCCATCACAGTTGCTTTCTGCCACTCATTTTAGACCCACTCAAATCCACATGAGCATCCATTTAAAATTTAAACCTACTGTAGTTGTTGAATATGTGTCCCTGACATGAAGACGTTCATGCCCAAGGTGCCCACAGTGGGATTGAGATGAAGTATGTGAGCCAGCAGTGGAAGTGAGGAATTGGAAACATTACTCAATATTTTCCTCCCTTTTTCCATTAGGACCACAGCTCTACTTTAGGTGATTCTCCCACTGCTCTGAAAGCCAGACTTATTGAAGCTCTGGTTAGAGTGGAGAGTCGGGAGCAGGAGAAGAACAGCATGATCCGGGAGCAAAGGGCGAAGATGAGTATGGGTGCTCCTCTGGAGGATCGGAGGGAGAGAACTTCATATATGAAGAGCTGAAGGACAGACTGGAATGATCCTCTGGTCAAATGGAAATACTGACTTGAATATTTCATATAGGTGCTTAATGTTTACACTCAGTTAGACTCCTCCTTCCTTATTAATTAAAGGGGTTTTACTGATTAGTTTATGCTAACTTCATTTCAGAAGTTAGCATAGAGAGAGTTCACCCTCACACTACACCTTCATGATCTGAAGGCATATGCTTACTGGACAGTCTCTAGATCTTCCTCTGCTCCATCCCCATACATTACTACAGTATTCTTCATGTTGCCTACTTGTTAAATACATGAACTACTTTAGTCCTACAGATTAGGTTTTGTTACAGACAGTAAAAATTAAATCTTATTTCAAATCATCACATTACACATTCTGATACATTTTGAGGTTTCATATATTCCATTTTTTATTTATTTTTTAGAAAGGTGATAAAAGCAGCAGAGCAGGTGATTGGCCAAGTCCAATTAGGACAAACTCCCAAGGTGTCAGTATTGACGCATGTTGTCCAGGGAGAGATTGACACAGAGGATGTGTTTTTGCTCAGGGAACATATTGAAGAAACACGATTTGGCATTGATAACCACCATTCACACCTACTGAGATTAGTATCTACATTTCTCAAAATTAGGCTGCACCACTTTGACTATAACAATGACTTCAGGAATCAACTTATTGAACAACTTCAATAATGAAGTGAAAGGAGTTACATTAAATAACACACTTAAAAGGTCAATCAAAACAAAAATGTTAAGAAAATATGACAAAAGTATTAGTTAAAATGTGTTACAGTATGATCAGTTTGACGAATAACACTGTCACGAAATGGACAGTTTATTTTTGATGTGAGTAGCATTTTGTGTTTTGTGCAGGCTTAGTCAGAATTTATTTTCATATGTATAAGGTTTGTTAGGCTGACATGGGAATGTAGGGTCAGTAAAATTACAGGGTAAGGGGGAGGGAGTAAAAAAGTTTAACTTCATCCTGCTCCTTTTGGAATATGTTTTTTTTTTAAATATTGATTTTCTTGTACTAGTTTTAAATGTTAATATTCAAAATAAACAATCAATGAATCAAAGCTGTGCAAAACAGTTCTCTGTTTTCAGGGGTTTTAGCTTCCATAGGCCTGATTAATGAAAGGCAGCTCTTGTAAATTTGTAAATATTTTTCTAGGGGGATTCTTTATGTTCTTGCACTTATCTCAAATATTTCAAAGTATAATAATAATGATAAAAAGGCAGTGACTATAGCAATATTAATTATGATTGTGGTTGTTAGTCAAACTGTAATAGCATTATTTATGATAGTGATAATAATAGTATATTTATGATGATAATAATAATCAAATGCAATATATACCCTTAAAGCAATTCTTTAAAATAAAGACCTAAACACACCTTGACTTTTCTGAGTTCCTTTTGTTCCATTAATGTCTGTATCTGTCTGTCTGTCTATCTGTCCTCCATGTCTGAAGTTTGTAATAAACAACCCGTGTAAGTATATGTCAACAACTGAGCGATTTACGATCACTTCAATAGTGCAAATGAGCACCTCTTTCCTCTCTAGACTTAATGCGCAGTAGCAGTGAGTAGCACTGTACTAGCTTGGCTGCACTGTACTACGATGGGCACCTTCTGGGCATGTCACTCTAATGGGCAGCAGCAGTGCTTATATATATATGTCTATGGCACCACCATCTGAGCATCACATGATATCTGGCGTGACGCATGATTGGGTGAAAGTTGGATGAAGTGGCTCAGTACTCCATTGGTTTTGCCTGGCCAAGATGTCCGTGATATATTGCTTTTTTTTTTTAATTGAATTTGAAATGCGTTGTATTTGAGAATATTGAATTAAAAAACTTTTTTTTAAATAACTGAATTCAGACTATTAAAAAAAATCAACTATAAAAAATTCAAATTGTGAAATACAACCATTCAAAAAAAAAAAAACATTCAACTATAAAAAAAAATTCAAACGATGAAATACAACTATTAAAAAAAATATTCAACTATAAAAAAAAATAAAATTTCAAATTACGAAATACAACTATTTAAAAAAAAAAAAATTTGCAAAATACAACCATTCAATATCTGATGACACACATTTGCTTCCACACCCGACCAAGGAAAATAAAATTCTCACTTTGTGCAGTAATCTCAACCTGGCTTTTCTGCCTCCATCCATAATAACATACATTATATAGCCTAAATGTCATCTGAAATTAACGTTTATTTGCAACATAGTACAACAAACTATTACATGATCAAAAACAAATTAATTTTAGCAAAAAAAAAAAAAAACACAAAAAAACAAAGTCTCTGTTTTAAATGTCTGGGGTCACCAGAAAATTGTGATGTTAAAATGGGGTCATGAGCCAAAAAAGGTTGGGAACCACTGCTCTACAGAGAGGGGCAGAGAAGGCAATAAACTGACCCCCCCCCCCCCCCCCCCCCCAAAAAAAGTCTGAAAACCTTTTTTCAACTGTATAATTTACACTTCATCTATATGTGTACAATCACAGAATAAATGAATGAATCAGTCAGTGTTAAAGAAACACCTATAACAGGTAATCAAAAGATATGAATACAGTGGAAATGGCTTTTAGTGATCAGTCCAAACTAATTTCTATATGCAGATGATTTTGAGCAAACTAAACAAATTAAATCTGTCATCAATTTGTGAGATATTCAGTTTTACTAGTGATCATCAGGTTCATTTACTTTGAACTGCTGCAGTGGTAATACTTAAGAACATTGATGTGTTAGTACTTAAATTATACCAGAAAAAATAGTTGTTTCCTGTAGTACAAGTGTAGTAGAAGAAATTCATAATATCTCCAATATGAAGTTCAAAGTGGGGTAGTCTTTGGTGGTTTCATATTTATGGCCTGATTGCCTGACTTAGCAGACTCATAGAGGACTGTTTTTAAATCCTCAAAAAGAAGTCTATGGAAGGTGTAAACTGTTGTCCCAAATCTTTGACAATGTTTTAGACCTTAAATTTACTTTGTGTTTTAAGCAGAGGTGGAAAATAACAAATTACATTTACTCATGTTACTGTAATTGAGTAGTATTTGTGAGTAATTTGTAATTTTTTAAGTAGTTTTTGAAAGAGGTAATTTTACTTTTACTTAAGTGCTTTTTTAAAAAAAATTATATTTATTGTCATTTTTGCTTTATACACACACACTCACAAAATGACAATAAACAAAACAAAGAACATATCAACAAAACAACCAAACAAAAACAAAAACTGACCCATAAAAATTATGTTTTCATTTCAAAATGCAAATGCCTTTTTAACAATTGTTGAAGCTTCGAGTCCCATATAGGTAAGAAAAAGTTCCCAAGTCTTTAGAAAGACATCATCCTTATGGTGTAATCGACAAGTGAGATAGTCAAGGGAAACGTAACTAAAAACCGTCATATGCCATTGTGTCCGGGTGGGAATCTGATCTGAGATCCAGTTTACAAGCAACATTTTCTGGCACAAAAAGTAAGCATTCGATATAGTTTTTTGTGATATTTGTTGGCAACAACAGGGTCAGTTAACCCAAGCAAAAGAAACAGAGGATTACAGTTCAGTTTCGCATAAAATATTTTTTCCATTTCCTGACCAGTCATCTGCCAAAAATATTGCACTTTTAAACAAGACCAAAACAGTGTGTGAGAGTACAAGTCTCAACTTTACACTTCAAGCATAGCGGGTGTAAATGTTGTTGTATTTGTTTAATCATAATTCATAATTTCATGTTGTCCAATAATTTAGATAAATGTTAAAAAGTAATTTCATGTGTTTATATTGGAACACAATAATCCTGTTTATATCATTAATATATTGGTGCTGTGCCCGGCCTGGAACCAATGTTTGTTACGTTGTGCTGCTACGGCAGAAATGAATGAACCACTACATTGAAAAGCATGGCTAAGAACATGAGCTGGGAAGAACTCTTGCTCATGCCAAGTGGCCAACGAGGTATTTTTTATTTTATTTGCAACTCACTTTTTTTATATTTACACGTTTATACTTTCAACTATGTCATGTATAGTTATTGATGTAAGCATATGTGTTTCCATTGCTGTATGTATGTCTATCAGTTCTCACGGCATGAAAGACAAGAGGACAGCAATATAAATGCCAGTTTTAAAGGAACCCGATCTGTGTTTGTCATGACGAGAGCTACAGTGGGGAGGAATCTGCTTAAATTGTGGCGGAAATGAGGAGAAATGTGCGCCCTGTGAAGAATCATTAACTGAATTGCTTTTACCTCTATTACAAACACATAACGTTTTTACATTACCCCCAAATATTTTCCCAGTCATCCTCAATAATAACACAGTTGAGATCCCTCTCCCCACATTTCCTTAAAGTGCGAAGTATTAACTGTCGAGAACGCTTTAAGGATGTTGTAGAATATTGTAATAGAGCTAACTGATTTAAGAAAATTTGTCTTTCTGTGTCTGAAATATCCTGAAGAATGAAGTCTTGAGGCATTCCTCCGAATGAAGTCCCTCACCTGAAGATACTGGTAAAAATCCCTCCTTGGAATATCATATTTCTCAGTTAATTGATTAAAAGACATGAGAGTAGGTCACAGGTAAGTCCTGTAATTTAGATAAACCTTTTTGTACCCAATTAAGAAACCTATTGTCCGTCATGCCCGGTACAAACTCCGGGTTATTCCATATTGGTGTAAATACAGAAATTTTATTTGACCGTCCCTCTAGTTTTCTTAATGTACGCCACGCCATGGCTGTAGTAAAAGTAATAGGATTGGGACAAGCGACCTTTAAAGACTTAAGTACATTTTGACCCAAGTATTTCACTTCACTACACTGGAAAACCCCCCCATTTCTGAGTAAAAATGAAATGCGGGGAAAAAAAATCGGCCTGAACTGAAAGGAAATTGCGTGGGCATGTGTGTGTGTGGAATCCCCACATTTAAACAAATGTCCTGCCCCCTCAAATAAAAGTTTTCGAAGGTAGGGAAAAGCAAAATGAGCTGTAGAACAGCGGGAGGCTTAGAGGAATTAGTAAAGCATCTTAAGTTTCATTTCAATTCTCAACTTATGCCACTTGTACTTGAAAATGTTTTCAGCAGTGGTCTGAACAAAGTTTGCACATTATACTGCCTGAAAGGTCCTAATTATTATGTGGACTAAAAGTTGACTAAAAACAACTAGTGCTGGATTGGATTTATGACTCATTGTCCTTTTACATCAAGTAACTGAAAGTAACTAAGAAATTTTTACTCAAAGTAAATTTTAAAACAAGTACTTTTTACTTTTACTTGAGTAGATTTTTAGATTGGTACTTTTACTTTTGTAGGATTTAAGCAAAGTAAAGATACTTTTACCTAATTACAATTTTTCAGTACTTTTTCCACCTCTAGTTTAAAGAAATAATGTCTTCAACAGCAGCATCACCCTCAGGTATGAAAAGACCTCAAATGAACCCTTTAAGCAGCCTTATCTATGAGTCAATTACTGCACCTTTGTTTGTGCATGATTTTGTCCTGGGCTTTTTGATCCAGCAAAAGTAGTTCATAGTGTTTGTGCTAATAATATGTGAAGTACTACTATCAAATATACCAGATTCATAAGGTATTTATAGGAAAAATTAATTTTAATCATCATTGAATTTAGTCAAACTATTTCAGATGAAAGCACTTGTAGTCTGGAAGAGATTTGGGAGTGTGATTACTCCAGAAGTACACAGTAGAAGTAGTTCATAGTTTTTGTAATAGTAGTCTGTTAAGTACTACTTCCAAATATACCAGATTGATTAAGTACTTATTTCACGTTAACAAATTGCCTTAAAACCATTTTAGCCAACTTATTTCTGTTGTCTGGAAGGGACAGTTGCTCCTTTTGGCTCATTTACCGTAATTATCAGATAAATAGAGCACATGAAAAACACTAGTGGCTGGCTTGAACATACAGAGGAGAATTGCCACTGGCTTGCTCACAGTTCTCTTTACGGAGGCTGATTCTCACCTGAAAATCTTGGGAAAAGCTGCTGTAAACTTCGGTGAAATTCCGCTCCACATTGCATCTTTAACTCGCATCACAGATCTTTCTCTCTCTCACACACACACACACACTTGTCTCTCACATTTGTGAAACAGAAGTCTGTGTCCAATTGTTCATGAAATAATACGCTGTTGCCCCTTACTGGGCGTGACTGGACTCTACCGACATTATTGCGGGGCTAACCCACTACTTGCCTGGCACCTGGCTCATCCTGCTCCCACCCAGGCCTCGCCCCTCTACCAATGACAGCGCAAAGTTTGATTGACAGCTAGGTGACTGTTTCATCTTGGGAGGGGGGTAGGACAGTCTTGTAATGTGAAAATTTATACCTGCTCAACCAAGTGACGAATCAACTTTGTATTGTTATATTATCCACCCCTTGGCGACTGGCGAACTACTGGATAGGGCCTTGTGTTATTGGTAGCTTGCGAGCGACGAGTTAAGACACCTGGGGCCTGTTTCACGAAACTAGGATAAGGGATTAAGCCGGGATATGTTGGCTATCCTGGCTCAACTTATCCATGATCCGGTTTCACAAGCAGGATAGGGGAAAGCAGGACTGTTTTGATATAAGTTACCATGGAGATTTATTCTGTGGAGCTAGCCTGCTCCAGACCAGGCTAAGTTCCAGGACTTATTTAATCTCATCCCTTATCTCAGTCAACAGTCACCACAAATGGAAACCAATAGTTATTCCACTGCCCACTGCACAATGGAATCACAGGAACTAGACCCACTGTCAGTATATAAACATTTGTGATTAATAATTTCAATAATTTTACATAAAAGATGATTTTAGATGATTTTGCAATCATTAGATCAGTTCAATTCAATTGTGTTTATTCAGACATTTCAAACAAAAGACATTTATGCATATGCAATGTTTAAGCATTAAAGAGTCTGTAAAGGAATAGGTTGAAGCCTAAGATCATTCTGCCCCCCATTCATATCACCAAACAAAATGAAATAAAATAGACACCAATGCCTTTAGCTTAGTAACAATAGAAACAACAAAAAACTAAACAATTCAATAGTTTGAGTGGAAAAATGAACATTCACATTCTTCATATATTTTCATGACATTTCTTTTAAAGATAGTTTTAAACCTAAATAGCGTTGCACAGTCTTTGAACTCAGGTTTGAACTTGTTCCAAACATTTCCTCCAACACACAGACTAAATGTCTTCATATTTGTTCTAACATAGGGTTTGTTAAACACATGACTTCCTCTGAAATTAGAACTAATTTCCCATATTTTAATCAAGCTCTGAATATGAACAGGCAACAGATTTTTTTTTTTTTTTTTTTTTTTTTTTTTTTTTTTTTTTTTAACATAAATTGTGTTGTTTTAAAGT
Organism: Sphaeramia orbicularis; assembly: GCF_902148855.1. Taxonomy (NCBI): domain Eukaryota; kingdom Metazoa; phylum Chordata; class Actinopteri; order Kurtiformes; family Apogonidae; genus Sphaeramia; species Sphaeramia orbicularis. Next base: position 13,025,050 of record NC_043957.1, on the reverse strand, counting down.
GGACTAAGTCACTAAACTTTACAATTTTTAATTTGATCATAAACTGATGTGTGTGTTCCCTATAGGACACTGTATTGATCAGTGGTATTGGCCTTTTCTGAATAATGCTGATTGGATTTGTATTAGTTCAGTCAGTATTCCCCCACACCTCTATGCACTACAACATAAAACAACTTTCCTTCTTTTGTATAGTTATTCCAAGGAATTTGATTACATTGACCCTTTCAGTCTCTGTATTATTTATACTTAGATAACTGACATTTTCCCATAGACTTTATTTATTTATTTATTTATTTATTTATTTATTTATTTATACACAAAAAGTAACATGATGTTACTTTATTGAATAAGGATCAATCAAAGCAAGTAAAACCATCAGCTCCTTTAAAGCTGAAGTCACACAGTGACTCTACAAGATAGAAAGAACAGAGCCAAAGCATATGATAGAACAGAAGAATAAATACACATTCAAAGGTAGAATACAGCCCACATGTCTGCACACTGAAAGAAATACACGTCTGTACACTGAAAGAAATGCAGGACAAATCCATACATAACAAATGAACAGACAAATGAATGGATGCAGTAGCCTCCCTGCAACACAGTAGACACAGTATACATACAGTATATACACAGTATAACTACAGTATACACACAGTATGTAGCACAAACATCAAAACAGGCCAAATCAATTTAAGGGTCATTCCAGAATTGGAGGACATGTGGGCTTCAAAATTCTTGAAAAATAAACCTTCACTTTTCTAATTTTCCATTATATATTCATCAATAATAGGTAATAAACTATCAAAGGCTTGATTGGCTCAGCTTACACATCAATGGTACAATTTTTATTACATGATTTATGTGGTGTTTGTAATACTTGGTGAAACCCTGTTACCAACACTAAGGAACCTGAAAAAAGTGCATTAATTAATTTCTTAAATGTAATTCCTTTTCCATTAAGTAAAGAAAGTAACATTCTCTCTGAATAACCATTTGGTTTCACATATGACTTGATTTAAATTAATTTTAGCAACTTTCAAAATCTGTCTCGGCCAACTTTTCGATATTGGCATGTTTCACTTTAACAATTTCAGTATTTATTTTACAATATTTACTCTGACACATGTTGCATATAATTAACATAACTCTTAAAGGGCAATGGGTTGAACACCTTTGAGCTGAGAAAGTAATTTATGATTATTTTCAATTAAAAAGATATGGTAACAGGGTTGAAATTAGGGTAACAGGGTTGCATGAAGTAACAGCTACATTATTTCTGATTATAGATCATTATATAAAAGTGACAAATGCTCAAGACACCAAAGTATTCTTTGAATAACTTTTAATACTTTCTGTCAGCACTGTTTCTCAAATAACACCCCCCCCCCCAAAAAAAAAAACAAACAAACAAACAAACAAAAAAAACAATAATAATAATAATAATGGGGGGGCTTATTTCAAGAAATCTTTCAGTTTCAACTTTAGCCCTGCTTTTCTGATGCAACAAGATGTTCTAACCACTCCTGTGTATTTTTAGGGACCGAGCCGAAAGGTAAGGCCCTCTCACGCAGTGAGAGGCCTTGCCTGCAAGCAAGGCCCTATTGTTTTTCGTTCGTTTTATATTATTAATTATTATTATTCACACACCACTTTGACCTGGATTTGACCCCCTGAACATGCACGAAAACTCACCAAATTTGGCACACATGTCAGGCCTGGCGAAAAATTTGATAAAATGAAAAATTAACCCCATAGGTGCCAAAATGGGCTCTCTAGCGCCACCTATGTGAAAAAAACGGCAACTGCCCTAGTGGCCAGTAGGAAGGTCGTACAGACATGAAACCAGTGCCAAAATTTTTGTTGGATCATGCTCTACAAATCATCCACTGACACTCATGACCTATCTGCAACAGGAACTTCGCAATATGCCTTTCAAAATAAAATTTCTAAAACTAACTCCGATGACACCGTTTGTGGTATTGACTTCTAAATAGCGCCAAAAGATAGAGTGAACCCTCCTTAATACAACGATTTCACACCTTTTCCATAACTGTCTTAGTTTCTTTTTTACAAGCCTGCAAAGTTTCGATGTTTGGAACTCATTTTTCACTTTGGAGTTTTTCCCCACATGTGACATATCTACGCGTTCACGGGACTCAGCACAACTCTCACATCCAAAATTTTTGAGATAGGATTGTACGGTTATGATTTATAACAATTTGGTTCTTTTCATACTTTTCCACTTTAGACTGCCATTTGACCCCCCTTACATGCTCCAAAAACTCACCAAATTTGCCATGTATGTCATGACTGGTGAACACTTTCATACAATATCAAAATTAACCCCTTGCATGCTAAAATGGACTCTGTAGTGCCACCTATGTACTAAAAACACACCAAAATCGGCCCTAGCGGCCAGTAGGAATGTCACAGAAACAGAAACAAATGCCAAAATGTTGTCTGATGAGCCCGACAAATCATACACTGACACTCATGAGCTAACTCCAACAGGAAGTTGGCCAATCTGCCTTTGAAAGTTACTCTACGTTTCTGCAATTAGTACTCAGTCATTCCAGACTTTGGAATAAAAAGTCTCACTCAAGACTCACTCAATTCCCACAAGTCTGCAGAATCCAAAAGTGAAAGAATTTTTTCAGATACGACCTACGGTTATGGAATTATGGCGATTTTTTTGAAGACTACGTTTAGTTTCACTTTTAACAATGACAAGTCCCTATAAATTCTTCTTGGTGGGCAGCTGTCTATGGCTGTCCTTAGTGTAGTGGTTCATGTAGCTACCTATGGAGCAAAAGGACCTGGGTTCAAGTCCCAGATTATCCAAATTTTTTTTTTTTTTTTTTTTTTCCTCCATCTTAAAACAGGTTTTACTGCATTGTATTTTGGATACTGGAAATTTTGCACACATTCAAAGTACACGGAGTACATTTTTTTCAAAATAAAACCCCAAATACCAATAATACAAAATTTCTATTACATAACTTCTTTTCATTTTTATGATCAAACGCTCAACTGTTTGTACAATGTTTCTTCATTCAAAAGTACTCTTTCTCACAGACACACATGCTCACACAATAGGGTTTTTTCCAAAATAAAAGCCTTAAATGTGAGACATCATCACTTTTATGCTCAATTATTCATACAATTTCAAATTCATTTTTCAAACTGATTCTTTCTCTCACATACAAAACAAATGCACATACACACAGTAGGTTTTTCCAAAATACAAGTGTCATTTAAGGTGATGGTGGTTTCAGCAGAGGGTCGCTGGTGTTCTGTACAGATGTAAGGAGGACGGACACTAAAGGGTGGGAACTGGTATGGGGACGGAGAGGGTGTGAGTGGAGCTGAGGTGTGGACGGTCACGGGAGGCGGATCGCGGGGAGGCGGAACGCCCGGTGCGAGGTCCCGCCCAATGCTGCTTGCAGCTTTAATTTTTTTTGAAATTTTCATCCAAAAACCACCCCCTACCCCGAAAATTACTTTTTCAGCCCTGAAAACATGGGGTTTTTGGAAACTTTCAAACCTTCTTCACTTTTGATGAAGTACAATGTAACACTCTGCTCATGCTGGGCCTTAAATGTTTTTTGTGAGACATGTCATGTCTTCAGAGTGCTTTGCACTAAAAAAGGTGTAGTGTCAAGGGTCAAATTATAGGTCAAAGGTCACCTAAATGGTCCAAATGCATATTTCATGGAATGAAGCTGTTAATGTGGGTTCTCCCAAATGTTGGGCTCAGGTTCTCTCCTCAGAACACATCTACTGACCACAAACAACTGACATTCAATAAGACACATTAAACAGAACTATTCACTCATGTATTCTCCATACAGACATGTCAAAAAGAACAAACGGTAGTTTCACATGACTTGACATTTACATGTATATGTCCTGTTGTGGGTGGTGCAGTGGATAGACCTGGTGCCTCACAGACAGAAGGTCCTGGGTTCCATTCTAACACCAGTCGATGGGGGTGGGACCTTTCTGTGTGAAGTTTGCATGTTCTCTCCGGGTACTCTGGCTCCTCCCACCATCCAAACACATGCTCTGATAGGTTAACTGGTTAATCTAAATCACCCATAGGTGTGAATGTGACAGTGGTTGTCTCTATATGTTCAGTCTGTGATGAACTGGTGAAATGTCCAGGGTGTACCCCGCCTTCGCCCATAAGTAGCTGGGATAGGCTCCAAGCGACCCCTGTGACCCTAGTGAGGATAAAGTGGGTTCAGAAAATGAATGAATGAGTGAAGTGTTGGTGATTCCTTCCTAAATGTGTGCTAGTGTTTCCCGTCACACTAATGGCGGCAAATTCAAATGTAAAGTACATGTTTTAATATTTAGTCTCTAATGTGTCTTTAAAGGGCCAAAGGCCTTGGGGGATCCCACCAGGAAACCAGAGGGAACAGAACTTAGGACAGATTTGATAAAATGTCAGAATGGTATGAATTTTTGAAAAAAACTAGGCATTTTGGTGACCTTTAACCTACAACATGACCTTGACATTAGACTTTTCACTGTACAAAGTACTCTTACAATACAATCTGGCACTTTTAAGATCATTAAATGGCCCATCATGAACATATTTATACACTGCACCGGACAAAGAGTGAAGAAGCTGGGAAAGTTGTAATTTTCAGCCTTAAAAAAGTAATTTTCAGGTAGGGGGGGTTTGGATGAAATTTCAAAAAATTACACAGGAATGCTTAGAACATCTTGTTGCATCAGAAAATCAGGGCTAATATGGTATTTGATATTAAGCCCCCCCCCCATTATTAACCCTTCAGGTAACGTTCTCCTGGCTTTACTCCTCTTATGAGCCTCTCACCACTTTTTTCGTTGGGCATGCTGTCCTCTCTCACTGCGGTCTTTTTGAAGCAACTTCTTTCCTGTTTCTCCATCTTTCCTCCATTTCTGTCTTTCTTTTAGTAAACACTGTTGTCTCCTCTGTACATCAGCCTCACGCTTGGCACAATGGCATCTCTGCTTTTCAGCAGCACTCAATGGTGGGCCACACTGTAAAACAAAAAATTATCTAACTTAATTTAGTGTCCCCTATTATGAATTGTAACTCACTGTTTATATATAGTTTGATTTATGTCAAGTTAATAATCCCATCAAGGTAGTTGCTGCAACCATAATCCATTTGGACTACCATTAGGAAATAAAAGGAAACAATACAGTCTGGAAAATTCAGGAATGCGTTTACAATATGTAGATTAACTAAATTCTATCTCAGATAATGTAAATTATTGACTTGAACCATAAATAATAGTTTGCAAAGTCTGAGTAAACTGGAGGAGATGCAACCCTATTAATGTAGTGCAACCCTGTTACTCTAATAACAGTAACAGGGTTGCGAGTAACAGGGTTGTAAATCCAGACTATTGTTAGCTTTTTCTCAGGCATAGAAGCTAGCTACTTAGCTAGCTGTTACTGCTGACCAAGAGGACACTCTTACTTATGTAAATAAGTAAAGAAAAAATCAAAAATAATTTGTCTTATCCTATTAATATGGGTAACAGGGTTGAGTGAGGTAGAGTGAGACATTCAATCAAGGCTCACAATCTTATGAAAATATGAAAAATAGCGTTATAACGTTATTTATTCTCTTTTTTTTTTGGGGGGGGGGGTACGTTTGTTGTATGGTTTGTTTGTATATGTTGTGTCTGTGTAGTTTCCTGTGTATGGGTACATGTTTGTGTAAATGTATAATTTGAAATTAATAAAAAAAATAAAAAATAAATAAATAAATAAATAAAATTGAATATCATATGAGGTATCTGTAAACACTAAAAAAAAAAAAAAAAAAAAGAAAATATGAAAAATAGAAGAGAGGACATACCTTTGCTCTACCCATTCTTTTGGAAGACTGTTTGATGATGTCAATTCCAGCATATCATGTGATTCACTGCTTTCTTCTTCTTCTACCATGCTAAAAGGTTATGGGTAACAGGGTTGAGTGCATGTTGTAGGACACAGGTTCCATGCATAATAATTATTATTTAAAATATTATGTTTATTTTAAAAAATGTTCCTGCAATTACAAGAGACACCAATGAAACTAGTCATACCAAAAAAAAGAGATTTAAATTTCATTTTAACTGTTTTATTTGAGATTCAATTTGGTCATCAGGGGGTTGGGACAAGTGAAAAATGGCATTTTAGGGGGTACTCCAGACTTATTTGGTATTTTTAAAACTATTTACAAACATTCTTTTCTCCCAGTTTTTTTTAGATTTGGTCTCAGGACGAGTAAATTTACACAGAAACTCCATGTTTTAGCATTTTGTACATGGATTATTTAAAATTTGATGGGTGGGACGTCAAATGTCCTCCAATTCTGGAATGACCCTTAAATTGAAAAACAAAAAAACAAAACAAAACAAAACAAAAAAAAATTCATCTGCCCCTGCAGGACATATTTAACTTAAATCATGCATGTTAACTAAAATAATTGAACACATATTGGTCCCTGACCAGCTGACCACTGCGGTCATCAGGGAAGATGGCAGGATTGTCCCAGTCCATGTGTGATGCACTTTGGAGGGGGGCTCCCTCCCTCTCCTTCCTCAGGCCACATTGTGGAGGACAGTACAGGCCACAGTGATGTCACATGGCCTCAAAGGGCTGACCCTTAAGTGGTGAAGACAGTGAAAGTGTTCCTTCAGGAGGTCCAAGTTCATTTGGATCCCAGCCCTTGTCCTGGCATGGGCATGACTGTAGGCTGCTGTGGTTCCTGGGGTCTGTGTATGGTGCCAGGAGAAAAGGCTGGTAGGTAGACCCCCTGTCCCCCAGACACACACCAGACAAGTCATCTGTCAACACAAAACCTCAGCATCACAACCTTAGAAATACAGTGACATTCTGGACACAGATATGATGTAAAAAGTGGTTGTTAATAGAGGTTGTGTGGCTCACCTTGTGATCGGCGCTGACAGATTCCAGAGGTCAGATAGTCATGGACCGAGCCAGAACCAGAACCAGACCACTGAGCCACAACACTGATGAGACAGTCAGTATGGACCTGACAAGATGAAGAATATGAAACCAAACAATGAACAGTGTTCATTAACCCATAAAGGCCCAGCACTACTTTAATGTCAGTTCATAAATTAATTTTCTCTATATCTAACCTTCCTTAAGTGATTTATCTCCATTTGTTATATTATCTACATATTATACAATATGGCACGGACGCAGCGGCTAGGAGCTCCTCACCCCAGTGCCTTTTATTGTTATTGTGTGTGTGGTTTTGTATGAATGAGACAGTATGTGCGGATGGCTCAAGACTCGTGTATACGACCGTGGAATTGACGACCGTCGGATACGCGAGCCAAATGGACATTACATCGAACTTCCAGCAGACCCACAACATACCGCCAGTCATCGCAAGACCACCGAGCTCTCCCTGGTTTGTTGTCGTACCTGGGAAGCGGCGCAGACGGCGCAGGGAACGGAAGCGGAAGCGAGGATGCAGAGCGGGCCTGCTAGCCAGGCTAAAGAAGCAGCCACACAAACTAGCTCTGCCAAGTATTTTTTTAACCAACGCCAGGTCTATCGTTCACAAAATGGACGAGTTGGATTTATTGATGACGGGGAGACGCCATACTCGGGACTGCTGTGTAACGATAGTAACGGAAACCTGGCTTCACTCGCATATTCCGGACGCAGCAGTACAGCTAGCTGACCGCACCATGCACCGCTTCGATAGAACCAGCGCCTCTCGGAAGACGAGGGGAGGAGGCTTGTGCATATACATTCATCGAGGTTGGTGTATGAATAGCAGAATTATTAACACCCACTGTTCTCCCGAATTAGAAACAATGACTGTTTTGTGCAGACCGTTTTATCTGCCGAGGGAGCTAACTGTGGTGCTGCTTACTGCTGTGTACATACCCCCTGATGCTGATGTTAGCACTGCTTTATCCCAGCTCCATGATGTGATAAATAAACAGCAGAAGACTTATCCTGAGGGGGCTTTTATTGTGGCTGGGGACTTTAATCAGGCCTGTCTTAAAAGTGTTCTGCCAAGATTCGTGCAGTATGTCCAGGGTCCCACCAGAGGCAGGAACACTTTAGACCGGCTGTATTCCAACCTCAGGGAGGCATACAGGATAATACCCCTCCCTCACCTGGGCAAATCAGACCACATCTCGCTGCTTAGTGTCCCAGCCTATATACCCCTTAGGAGAAGAACAAAACCAGTCACAAGAACTGTCAAGACCTGGCCTGAGGGAGCACTCAGCCAGCTTCAGGACTGTTTTGAGAACACTGACTGGACTGTTTTTGATCATCTGGAGCTGAATGAACACATGGAGACTGTTTTGTTCTACATTAAGACCTGTACTGACACTGTCACAGTGGACAAACAGATTAAAATGTATAACAACCAGAAACCATGGATGACAGCCAGAGTGCGAGCATTGCTGAGGGCACGAGACTCAGCCTTTAAGGCGGGTGACCAGGACCTTTACAGGACAGCGAGAGTGGACCTGAGGAGAGGCATCAAAGCAGCCAAAAGGGAATATAAGAGGAAGGTGGAGAACCATCTGGCTGATAACAACCCGAGGCAAGTGTGGCAGGGTTTACAGCATTTGACGAACTACAGGGGCAACACATCGGGGGCAGTAACAGCTGACGCTTCGCTGGTGGAAGAGTTGAATCACTTTTTCACCCGCTTTGAGTTGAGGAGCCCCCCCGATGTTGCCCCCCCCTCAACCCCACAGCTCCTTGATACCCATCAGCTTGTGCTACAGGAGCATCCGGTGAGGAGAGTTCTACAGGCTGTGAACCCACACAAAGCAGCAGGACCTGATGGAGTACTCGGCAAGTACTGAAGTCCTGTGCAGACCAGCTTTCAGGGGTCCTAGCAAGGATATTCAACATCTCCCTGAAACTGGCCACTGTCCCATCTTGCCTCAAAACCGCCACCATCGTCCCTGTCCCCAAAACATCCACCACAGGTAACCTAAATGACTACAGACCAGTGGCATTAACTCCTGTGGTGATGAAGTGCTTCGAGAGGCTCATCCTCCACCATCTCAAGACTTACATCCCTCCGGACTTTGATCCGCATCAGTTTGCTTATAAAACAAACCGATCCACTGCTGATGCGATCACCACTGTCCACCACACCGCCGCGAGTCATCTGGACAAACAGGGGAATTATGTCAGGATGCTTTTTGTTGATTTTAGCTCGGCGTTTAACACCATCTTGCCGAGCGTTCTCATCAGAAAGCTGACTGACTTAAACATCCCAGCCTCCACCTGTGACTGGATTTACAGTTTCCTGACGAACCGTCCACAGCGGGTGCGGGTGGGTTGTCACACATCCTCTACCCTGACACTCAGCACGGGCTCCCCCCAGGGCTGCGTGCTGAGCCCCTTCCTGTATGCTTTGTACACACACGATTGTGTCGCCACCCACCCCTCAAATGTCATTGTCAAATTTGCCGATGACATTGCAGTGGTGGGTCTCATCTCCAACGGCAACGAGACAGCGTACAGGAAGGAGGTCCAGAGGCTCGCAAACTGGTGTTCAGCAAACAACCTGAAGCTGAACACCAGGAAAACCAAGAAGATGGTGTTGGACTGGAGGAAGAAAGGAGGTGACCCTGCTCCGCTGCAGATCGACGGGGTCTGGGTGGAGAGGGTCTCCTCCTTTAAGTACTTGGGGGTGCATGTGAGTGACGACCTGACATGGCACACTAACACGGCTGTAGTGGTCGGGAAAGCTCAGCAGAGACTGCACTTTCTCAGGCTGCTGAGGAAGTGTCAGGTGGAGCCAAAGCTGCTGCGGACTTTCTATCGCACCACGATAGAGAGTGTTGTGGCGTACTGTGTTACAGTGTGGTACGCCAGCTGCACAGCCAAGGATTGGAAAGCCCTGCAGGGGGTCATAAAGACAGCCGAGAAAATCATTGGCGGCAATCTCCTGCCCTCTGGAAGGAGATACAGATCCC